>NC_133456.1:83521225-83823225 GCF_048565385.1 Saimiri boliviensis
ATTCTCTCAAAAAAACAATAAACAAGAAACAAAACTTCTTTGAGAGAAGTGGGGTAGTTAATTTTATTTTTCTTTTCTTCTTGTTTTTTAATAGAGAGACAGAGTCTTGCTTTATAGCCCAGGCTGCTCTTAAAACTCCTGGCTTCAAGTGATCCTCCTGCCTTAGCCTCCCAAAATGTTGGCATGAGACACCACACCAAGCCAACAATATTATTTGGATTTTTATAGATAATAAATAAATTAGATGTAAAGTAGATAGGCCAATATGACAGCAAATTAACGACAGGATTAGAACACAGAATATTGTCCAGGTGCTAGAAATGTTGAGATTTGCTTTCTACTAAGGAAGGTCACACACACTCCTCACTTCATCCCCAACAATTAGTTCATTATTGCTGGAATGGGAAATGCAGAAATAAGGATTACATTAATTAAGTCTGGCCAGGCACAATTGGCTCAAGACTGTAATCCCAGCACTTTGGGAGGCCAAGGTGGGCAAATCACTTTAAAAAAAGCTTGAACAACATGGTGAAACCCAGACTACCAAAAATACAAAAAAATTAGCCAGGCATGGTGGTACACAGGTACTCAGGAGACTGAGGCAGGAGCATCGCTTGAGCTCTGGAGGTAGAGGCTATAGTGAGCTGAGATTGTAACACTGCACTCCAGCATAGGCAACATAGTGAAAACATATCTCAAAAAAACAAAAACTTTTATTAAGTCTCATTTATTAAGATATTTTATAGTCTTTGCTTTATATTATGCAGTGGGGAGTTATGAAAGTAATATATTAATCAGAAACTCCCATAGCAGGCCAGGCACGATGGCTCACATCTGTAATCCCAGCACTTTGGGAGGCCAAGGCAGGCAGATTACCTGAGGTCAGATTACCTGAGGTCAGGAGTTTGAGACTAGCCTGGCCAACATGGTGAAACCTTGTCTCTACTAAAATACACAAATAAAAATTAGCCAGGTGTGGTGGTGTGTGCCTGTAATTCCAGCTACTAGAGAGGCTGAGGCATGAGAATTGCTTGAATGCAGGAGGCAAAAGTTGCAGTAAGTCAAGACTGACTGTACCACTGCACTGTAGTCTAGGTGATAAAGACTGTCTCAGATTTATTTAAAAAAAAAAAAAAAAAAAAGCATTTGATAAAGTTAACCATTCTCGATTTAAAATTCTATTTCAAAAATAAAAAGAGACAGCCAGGCACTGTTGCTCATGCCTGTAATCCTAGCACTTTGGAAGGCCCAGGCAGGAGGATTAGTACTTGAGTCCAGAAGGTCGAGACCAGCCTGGGCAACTTAGCAGACCCATCTCTACAAAAAAATTTTTAAAAATTAGTCAAGCACAGTGGTGCATGCCAATAGACCTAGTTACTCAGGAAGCTGAGGTGGGTGGATCACTTAAGCCCAAGAGTTCAAGGCTATAGTGAGCCATGATCTCACTACTGCACTCCAGCCTAGGTGACAATGCAAGACTCTGGCTCTAAAATAATTTTTTAAATAATGACAAAAATAACTACTGCTTTATGATAATGCACACTCAGAAAAGAAAGAGTATATTTAGTTGAACTAGAACTCCCTCATTTTCATCTTTGAATGGAGAAAAGTCTGGGAATATCTAGAATTTTAAGTGTATACCCTCTTTGAACCAAGTTATTATGACCCTTTTAGGTATTTACGCTACAGATACAACAAGGCAAATATAACAGGAGTATAGAAGGAAGTTTATAGAAAAAAAGTAAACTAAAAATGAAAACCCATCAAGGGACTGATTAATAAAATTACAGTACAGCCATTCAATAATTAATGTGCAGCCGTTTAAAAGAATAAGGCAGATATATATACACTGATAACAAAGAAAGATGAATATTGTATTGGTCAGTGAAAAAAAAGCCAAATGCAGAAGACTAAATAAAACCTGATCCCATGCGTGAAAGAAAAATGTGTTAGCATATTTACAACCCAAATCAAACACTGTTAATACTACTTAGAACTTATTTTAAATGTTTGTATTTTATTATTTTTCCACCTAACAAATTGTTTTAAAAACTTTTACAAGAAAAAAATAAAGTTTCACAATTTTTTTTTAAGACAAGAAAAAGAGCAGGGGCTTGCCAACTGAAGTTATAATACATCTAAATGTTTGAAATGGTCACTATGGCAATGTTTAGGTGACATGAAAAACAATTTTATTAGAGAATACAATACATACCGGAGGGAGTTAATTAGAAGGCCTTAGCAAAGTTTAAAGGATATGTAAGGATACTGAGAATTTTTGTATATAAAAGTAAAAATGATGAAATTAGTATCACAGGCAACTATTGATAATACAATGTAACTAGGTAGCAGTGGGTTGGACAGATTATTTCAAAACAAACTATGATGACGCAGTCCATAGTGGGTTTCTTACTGAGATCAGTTTAGGGTGTGACACAATAATTTCCTTTGATTTTTTCTGAGACATAGTCTCACTCTGTCACCAGGCTAGAGTGCAGTTGTTCAATCTGTGCTCACTGCAACCTCTGCCTTCTAGGTCCAAGCAATCCTTCTGCCTCAGTTTCCTGAGTAGCTGAGACTACAGGTGCATGCCACCACACCCAGCTAATTTTTGTATTTTGTGTTGAGATGGGGTTTTGCCATGTTGCCCAGGTTGCTCTTGAACTCATGGACTCAGGTAATTAGCACACCTCAACCTCCCAAAGGGCTAGGTTGTTACTAATAATTTGTTACTGGAATACAAATGTTATCATATCACTTGCCTGCTAGAAACATTTTAACGACTATCCCATTGCAATTCTTTGTTTTTGCTACCAAGTCTTGCTCTGTCCTCCAGAGTGGAGTGCAGTGGCGCCATCTCAGCTCACTGCAACCTCCACCTCCCAGGTTCAAGCGATTCTCCTGCTTCAGCCACCTGAGTAGCTGGGATTTTGGGCATGCACCACCACACCCACCTAATTTTTTGTATTTTCAGTAGAGACAGGGTTTCACCATGTTGGCCAAACTGGTCTCCAACTCCTGACCTCAAGTGATCCGCCTGTCTCAAGACTCCTACAGTGCTGGGATTATAGGCATGAGCCACTGCACCCAGCCCTATTGCAACTTGGAATGATTTACTTGTTCTGTAGTAATAGAATAAGAAATAGGGTTATAGAGAGCCAACAGAAAACTATGCCTTGCCTTTTTAACCATTAGGTTAAAGAGAGGGAAAAGACTAAAAATCATTGTGATTTTTTTTTTTTTTTTTTTTTTTTGAGACGGAGTTTCGCTCTTGTTACCCAGGCTGGAGTGCAATGGTGCGATCTCGGCTCACTGCAACCTCCGCCTCCTGGGTTCAGGCAATTCTCCTGCCTCAGCCTTCCGAGTAGCTGGGATTACAGGCGTGCGCCACCATGCCCAGCTAGTTTTTGTATTTTTAGTAGAGACGGGGTTTCACCATGTTGACCAGGATGGTCTTGATCTCGTGACCTCGTGATCTACCCGCCTCGGCCTCCCAAAGTGCTGGGATTATAGGCGTGAGCCACCGCGCCCGGCCTTGTGCTTTATTATTATATGTTTATATATAATTAATTATAGGTCATTCATTCTGAGAATTCTGAGACCTTTAGAACAGTAGTCCTTAAAGATTCACATCAGAATCACCTAGACAGCATTTTGAAAGTATCTATCCCTGAGTCCTATTTGCCTCCAGAAGTTCTCATTCAGTAGGTATGGGGCAAGTCCAAACAAAAGCTCCTCAGGTGATTCTGATGTGCATCACCTATTAAGACTTCTCAAATGATGAAATAAACATTAAAATAAACCAAATGAAAACAATCCTAATGCAGAAGGCAAAGGTCTTGACACAAAGTCATCCATTATCTTTCTTAGAATCAAACTCTACCTTCATAACAGTGTCTTACTTTTACTTCAGTGATTGCCACTAGCACCTGTCACCAAGATACAGCTGCTGGGTTCAAACCAAAAGAGATGCCATTGTTTATATCCGCTGGAATCATAGGAAAGCAGTACTAGTAATGCATTAGTGCTGTAGTCATAAGGAAAGATTACATACTACTTACACAATAGCTGATTGATGAGCAAGAAATCTGTACAATAGTTGTACAATTGTGAGTGGTGGTTTGAATCAAACAGTTTTGTAATTTGTACAGTTTTCTATCATCATAGTTAGCTTTCTGCCATACCTAAAAGAGTTTTTACATGAATATTTTAAGAGCATGATTTTTTAATTTTCTTGCACACTTCACCTGGAAAAATTATTTCTTGAAACCTTAAAATGTGTTCCAAGAGACTCAGAAATATATGTTATTCTTGCTATGAATTATTTTCCTAACCAAATATTTAGAAAAAAGTTCCTTTATTACATACATCTTGACACTACTATACAAAGAATACTTCTGCTATTCTTTTATATCCAAAACAGAAGTTTTAGATACCAGACAACTTTCATATACAAGTTAACCTTCCAGTTCATTTTTTGTGTATCATTAAAAAAATGAGATGTCAGAGGTTATATTTTTAACCTCTTATGAAATGAATCAAATACAAAAATAGAGAAGCGTATAATGCACTCCCTTGTACCCATTGCCTAGTTTCAATTATCAGAACTTTGCCATTCCTGCTTTGTATAGTCCTGTCCCTTTTTAACTGATGTATTTTAAAGCACATCCTAGATGCTGTAATATTTTATTGATCTTTAACAGATAAGATTTTTAACAGAACCTCTTTATCATTATCACACATAATTACAATAAGATTTTTTAGGCCGGGCGCGGTGGCTCAAGCCTGTAATCCCAGCACTTTGGGAGGCCGAGGCGGGCGGATCACGAGGTCAAAAGATCGAGACCATCCTGATCAACATGGTGAAACCCCGTCTCTACTAAAAATACAAAAAATTAGCTGGGCATGGTGGTGCATGCCTGTAATCCCAACTACTCAGGAGGCTGAGACAGGAGAATTGCCTGAACCCGGGAGGCGGAGGTTGCGGTGAGTCGAGATCGCGCCATTGCACTCCAGCCTGGGTAACAAGAGCGAAACTCCGTCTCAAAAAAAAAAAAAAAAAAAGATTTTTTAACAGAACCTCTTTACCATTATCACACATAAAAATTCCTTAATAATGTCTGACACTCACTCATGATTGACTTCCCCTTATTGTCTCTGAATGTATTTTTACACTTAGTTTTCCTAAAAGTTGTATCTTTTTGTTCTATATTGAGACACGCTAAAATATTTTGACTGAAAAGTCAATTTTATTATTATTTTTTTTTTATTTAGAGATGGAGTCTTACTCTGTTGCCCAGGTTGGAGTGCAGTGAGTTGATCATAGTTCACTGCAGCCTCAAAAGCGATTCTCTTGCATCAGCCTCCTGAGTAGCTAGGACTACAGGCATGCACTGCCACACCTGGCTAA
Organism: Saimiri boliviensis; assembly: GCF_048565385.1. Lineage (NCBI taxonomy): Eukaryota > Metazoa > Chordata > Mammalia > Primates > Cebidae > Saimiri > Saimiri boliviensis. Next base: position 83,526,636 of record NC_133456.1, read on the forward strand.
TTATTTTTTTATTTTTTTGTAGAGATAAAAGTCTTGCCATGCTGCCCAGGCTAAAAGTCAATGTCATATGTACTATGCAAATCTGAACATGTCACATCTCTAAGAGCTTCCCACTACGTTTTCTATGATGATCCCCCAAAATCCTGAACATGACATAAAATATCTTGCATGATTTGACCCTTATTCAAATCAATGCCTCAGATATGACTGAGACTTCTCCTAGGCGCCATCATAATCCAAATTTTTCTTTTCTTTTTTTTTTTTTTTTTTTTTTTTTTTTTTTTTTTTTTTTTTTTTTTTTTTTTTTTTTTTGAGACGGAGTTTCGCTCTTGTTACCCAGGCTGGAGTGCAATGGCGCGATCTCGGCTCACCGCAACCTCCGCCTCCTGGGTTCAGGCAATTCTCCTGCCTCAGCCTCCTGAGAAGCTGGGATTACAGGCACGCACCACCATGCCCAGCTAATTTTTTTTTTGTATTTTTAGTAGAGACGGGGTTTCACCATGTTGACCAGGATGGTCTTGATCTCTTGACCTCGTGATCCACCCACCTCGGCCTCCCAAAGTGCTGGGATTACAGGCTTGAGCCACCGCGCCCGGCCTAATCCAAATTTTTCATAATTTTTAAATCATTCCAATGAGATATTATGAATTAAAAGAATCAGGAATATACACACAGTTGGCTAAAGGTAATGAAAAAGCAACCCACTGCATGAACCTTGGTGGAATACTGAATCGAAGGAGTAAAACTAGTGAAACTAGTTATAAAGAACATAACAGGTACAACTGGGAACATTTCAACAGAAATTACTATCAGTGTTATAAATATGGTTATGTAGGAGAATGTCCTTATTTTTTGGAGATGCATATCAAACTTTCAAATGATTCAGAAAAAAGAATATACATGTGAGATGTATTTTATATACCTATGTATACATGTGTGTAAGACAGAGAGAGACACACATAAAGCAAATGTGCCAAAATATTAACAATTGATAATTCCAGATGAAGGTTAGACAAGTACAATCATTGTACAGTCCATTTCTTGGATTTGTTCATTGTACAAATCTTCTGGCCAGGCGCAATGGCTCCTGCCTGTAATCTCAGCACTTTGGGAGGCTAAGGAGGGCAGATCATCTGAGGTCAGGAGTTCGAGACCAACCTGGCCAACATGGTGAAACTCCATCTCTACTCAAAATACAAAAATTAGCTGGCTCTGGTGGCGCACACCTGTAATTCCAGCTACTAGGGAGCCTGAGGCAGGAGAATCGCTTGCATCTGGGAGGGGGAGGTTGCAGTAAGCCGAGATTGCACCATTGAACTCCGGCCTGGGGAAGAGAGTGAGACTCTGTCTCAAAAAACAAAAAACAAAAAAAAAGGAAAAGTCAATTTCCCATTTCCCACAAATAAAATGTGAATAGTCTTTCCAGAGTTTTTAATATATATCCCCTGTGAAAGATGCAGTGCCTTATTATACATTCTAATTATATTGTATAATTTACTTTTTCTTTCACTTATGTCATGGACATCATCTACATAAATTGAAATCTTGCCAGGCGCGGTGGCTCAAGCCTGTAATCCCAGCACTTTGGGAGGCCGAGGCGGGTGGATCACGAGGTTGAGAGATCGAGACCATCCTGGTCAACATGGTGAAACCCCGTCTCTACTAAAAGTGCAAAAAATTAGCTGGGCATGGTGGCACGTGCCTGTAATCCCAGCTACTCAGGAGGCTGAGGCAGGAGAATTGCCTGAGCCCAGGAGGTGGAGGTTGCGGTGAGCCGAGATCGCGCCATTGCACTCCAGCCTGCGTAACAAGGGCGAAATTCCGTGTCAAAAAAAAAAAAAATTGAAATCTATATCCTCATTATTTTACAAAAGGCAGAAACAGTGCAGTGGTTTAGACCAGGAGTTGGCAAACTTTCTGTGAAAAACAAATTATAGGGCCAGGTGTGGTGGCTCACGCCTGTAATCCCAGCACTTTGGGAGACCGAGGCAGATGGATCAACTGAGATCAGGAGTTCAAGACCAGCCTGGCCAACATGGTGAAACCCTGTCTCTACTAAAAATACAAAGCTTAGCCAGGTGTGGTGGCACACATCTGTAATTCCAGCTACTTGGGAGGCTGAGGCATGAAAATAGCTTGAACCTGGAAGGCAGAGGTTGCAGTGAGATGCAATCACATCACCGCATTCCAACCAAGACAACAAAGTGAGACTTTGTCTCAAAAAAAAAAAAAAATCGAATTGTAAATATTTTAAGTTTTGCAGGCCATACAACTGTTACAACTACTCAACTCTGCCATTGTAGCAAAAAAAGCAACCATAGACAATATGTAAATAAATAAGCATGGCTATCTATATTCAATAAAACTTTACAGGCACTGAAATTTTACATGATTTTCATGTGTCATCAAATTATTTAACTTTTAAAATTGTAAAAACTTAGCTCACATGTAGAAATGATATAAATTGCAGGGACTACTGCAAAAAAAAAAAGAAAAACAATGGAGCCTCTTCTTTAAAAGTTATTAAGAATTTCAAGATAGTAACAGCAGAGCATTAAACCAAGCACAAGGGCCTTTCTCAGGGTGGGTCCCTGTATGACTACACAGATGCATATCCACAAATCATGCAGGCCATAGTTTACCAACTCCTGACTTAGATTCTACTGTAGATGGTTCATGATTCAGAGCAGAATTGACAGTGTTCATATCCTCTTCCTACCACTTAATAGTTGTGCTCTCTGTCCCCAGAGTTGTAAACAAATGTCTTAATATATATAAAACACTTACAATAATCCTAGTATACACATATGTGTGGGGTTTTGTTTGTTTTGTTTTTTGTTTTTTGTTTTTTGTTTTGAGTCAGAATCTCTCTCTGTCACCCAGGCGGGAGTGCAGTGGAGCAATCTCGGCTCACTGCAATCTCCACCTCCCTGGTTCAAGCAATTCCCAGGCCTCAGCGTTCTGAGTAGCTGGGATTACAGGTGCATACCACCACACCTGGCTAATTTTTTTGTATTTTTAGTAGAGACAGGGTTTCACCATGCTGTCCAGACTGGTCTCAAACCTCTGACCTCAGGCAATCAACCCGCCTCAGCCTCCCAAAAGGCTGGAATTACAGGCATCGGCCACTGCACCCAGCCAGTCCTGGTATCTATTAAGCACTTTATATGTGCTAGCTATCGTTATATTTTAATAACAGTATTGGCCGGGCACCACGATGCCTCATACCTATAATCCCAGCACTTTGGGAGGCCACAGCAGGTGGACAGCTTAAGCTCAGGAATTCAAGACCAGCCTGTGCCACATGGTAAAACCTCATCTCTACCCAAAAAAAAAAACAAAAACAAAAACAGTATTTTACACAGCTAACATACATTATTATTTTTCACTTTTCCTATGTTCTGATAAAAACATAGGAAACAACATCCTTGTTCATATAACTTTGTGTGCTTATCCTATCATTCCTTAGAAGATATTCCTAGTTTTAAAAATGCTAAATCAAAATATATGTATTTTTTAAATTCTGAAATACCTTACTACTTTGTCCTTCAAAAAAGCTCTATCAGGCCAAGCACAGTGGCTCATGCCTGTAATCCTGGCACTTTGGGAGGCTGAGGCAGGCAGATCACTTAGGGTCAGGAATTCAAGACCAGCCTGGCCAACTTGGGAACATAAAAATTAGCCAGGCATAGTGGCACATGCCTGTAGTCCCAACTACTCGGGAGGTTGAAGGAGGAGAATTGCTTAAACCTGGGAGGTGGAAGTTGCAGTGAGCCAAGATCATGCCTCTGCACTCCAGCCTGGGCAACAGAACAAGACTGTCTCTAAATAAATAAAATAGTTGTTATAAGTTACTAAATATTAGGTTGGTTACACAGCAATAGATAACCAGAATATGATTTAAAAGTAAACACTGATTTTTAGGAATACAGAGCTCCAAATGGACATGTTTCAAAGACTATCTTAGAAAAAGATGTGGGCCGGGCGCAGTGGCTCAGGTCTGTAATCCCAGCACTTTGGGAGGCCGAGGTGGGTGGATCACGAGGTCAAGAGATCGAGACCATCCTGGTCAACATGGTGAAACCCAGTCTCTACTAAAAATACAAAAAATTAGCTGGGCATGGTGACACGTGCCTATAATCCCAGCTACTCAGGAGGCTGAGGCAGGAGAACTGTCTGAACGCAGGAGGCGGAGGTTGCGGTGAGCCGAGATCGCGCCATTGCACTCCAGCCTGGGTAACAAGAGCGAAACTCTGTCTCAAAAAAAAAAAAAAAGAAAAAGAAAAAGATGTTTATTCCATTTCCATTTAATGGGTTTTTAATTTTTTCCTTACAAAAGGAAAAAAAAAAGGCCAGGCACGGTGGCTCACGACTGTAATCCCAGCACTTTGGGAGGCCAAGGCGGGTGGATCACGAGGTCAAGAGATCGAGACCATCCTGGTCAACAAGGTGAAACCCCATCTCTGCTAAAAATACAAAAAGTTAGCTGGGCATGGTGGTGCGTGCCTGTAATCCCAGCTACTTGGGAGGCTGAGACAGGAGAATTGCCTGAACCCAGGAGGCGGAGGTTGCGGTGAGCCGAGATCGCGCCATTGCACTCCAGCCTGGGTAACAAGAGCGAAACTCCGTCTCCAAAAAAAAAAAAGAAAAAAAAGAGAAAAATATGTTTATTCCAATGGTTTTGAGACTGCCCAAAAGCATCTTTTAAAATCACTCAAGGAGACTGGGGTGGTGGCTCATGCCTGTAATCCCAGAACTCTGGGGAGGCCAAAGCAGGCAGATCACTTGAGCTCAGGGTTTGAGACCAGCCTGGGCAACATGGTGAAACCCCATCACTGTGAAAAAATATATATATACAAAAAATCAGCTAGGTGTGGTGACATGTGCCTGTAGTCCCAGCTACTAGGGAGGCTGAGGTAAGAGAATTGGAGTCCAGGAGGTGGAGGTTGTAATGAGTAAAGATTACACCACTACACTCCAGCCTAGGTGACAGAATAAGACTCTGTCTCAAATAAATAAATAATCACTCACTCAAGGAGCCTTAGTTACATTTTTTTCAAATACTTCATTCTGATTCAGGTGGTCCAGAGACAATAGAAAAAGACTGTCTTTTTTTTTTTTTTTTTTTTTTTGGAGACAGAGTCTTACTCTGTCGCCAGGCACCAGGCTGGAGTGCAGTGGCATGATCTCAGCTCACTGCAACCTCCACTTCCTGGGTTCAAGCAATTCTCCTGCCTCAGTCTCCCAAGTAGCTAGGACTACAGGCACACGCCACCACGTCCAGCTAATTTTTCTATTTTTAGTAGAGACGGGGTTTCACCATGTTGGCCAGGATGGTCTCGATCTCTTGACCTCATGATCCACCTGCCTCGGCCTCCCAAAGTGCTGGGATTACAGGCTTGAGCCACTGCACCCAGCCAAAAGACTGTCTTTTATCTTCCAAGTTGTCTTATATTTTTAGTTGCTAACTTTTTTTTTTTGAGACGGAGTTTTGCTCTTGTTACCCAGGCTGGAGTGCAATGGCGCGATCTCGGCTCACCACAACCTCCCGCCTCCTGGGTTCAGGCAATTCTCCTGCCTCAGCCTCCTGAGTAGCTGGGATTACAGGCACGTGCCACCATGCCCAGCTAATTTTTTGTATTTTTAGTACAGACGGGGTTTCACCATGTTGACCAGGTTGGTCTCAATCTCTCGACCTTGTGATCCACCCGCCTCGGCCTCCCAAAGTGCTGGGATTACAGGCTTGAGCCACCGCGCCCGGCTGGTTGCTAACTTTTTAGTCAACTAAAAAAATTTTAAGACCAGGTACGGTGGTTCATGCCTATAATCCCACCTGGGGAGGCTAAGATAGGTGGAAAGCTTCAGCCCAGGAGTTCAAGACCAGCCTGGGCAACACAGTGAGATTTCGTCTCTACAAAAAAATTTAAAAATTAACTGGGCATGGTGATACACACCTGTAGTCCCAGCTATTAAAGAGGCTGTAGTGAGAGGACTGTTTGAGCCCAGAGGTCAAGGCTGCAGTAAGCCATGACTGTGCCACTACATTCCATCCTGAGTGACAGAGTGAGATCCTGTCTCAAAAAAAAAAGTTGTTTTTAAATGTTGATCAAGGTAGCAGGATTATCAAACACACTTTTTAAATTTTCTATATAAGTATTAATTATCTGAACAGTTAAGTTTGTCAAAATGTTTGTAAAATTAAATATATTTCCTTAGAGCTCTCATATAAAAATACTTTGGTAGCTTAGACTAGTCCAAGTCTCTCAAGAATTATGACAACTACCCAACAAGACCTAAAGATTTTGGTCAGACTTAATTACTACATTGTAAAAGGAAATTTAAATAAGCCCTAGCAGCTGTCATATATTACTTACAGTTTTGCAATTCATCAATTGTACAATAACACACAAATTCCTAAAATAAAAATTACAGTATGGTATGTGAAAATGGAGAATGTATAACTAATTTAAGAAAGTAGTTTTTGGCAGTTAAAGGCTGTGGTCTATCCACCATGTGCAAGAAATTGTGCTCAAGAACAAAGGAGTAAAAAGACACTGGTGGTCTCTGTCCCAAAGAGTTTACCACCTAAAGGGGAATACAGGATGGGATCACATCGGTTTTTGAAGTAAATTACACAAGACTGCACAGAAATGCCAGCCCTACTTAATGACTCTACCAGGGTGTCTACTAGGTACCTCAAACATGTAAAAAAATATAACTCTAGATTATTTTCAAAAAAACCTATTCTTCCCTTGCCTTCCTCTTTATCAATAAACAGGACCTCCATTTACCCAGCTGCTAAAGCCAAATGCTGTTTTTTTGTTCTTCTAATTACCTATACAAAATTCAACAGTAACTCTTCCGGATTCTACCAAAAAATTTTCTCAACTGTCTCCCAAGTTGTCTCTTGCCTGGCCCAGCCTGATAACTAGTTTCCTACAATGGCTTCCTACACGGTCTCTCTGCATCCACTCTTTGCCCCTACAATCCATCATCAGACAGTAGTCAAAACATTTTTAAAACATAAACTTCATTTCCTACCACTGCTAAAAGCTTTCTAAGTGCTTCCTATTGCACTAACCATAACATCAAAATTACTACAGATGAATTATAATGCCTAACATGACCTCATCCTTGCCTACCTCTGATCTTAATTCTTAGCTATCCTTCCTCTTGCGTATACTGCTCCAACCATACTGGCCTTCTTTCTGTTCCTTGCAGATCAAGTTCCTTCCTCCTTCAGCCTTTAATCTACAAGCTTTTCCCCACAACCACCACCACCCATTATCCACCCTTTCCTACCCACGACTCCAGTGACCAAAAACTTGCATTCCCAACAGGAAGACAGGCAAACATCATGGGTTTCCTGGTGGAGACGATACAATGCATCACCATCAATGAGTATTCATGCCAAAAAAGTTTAAACTGTATCTGTGCGAAGGAAACAATCAGAAAAATTCAGAAAGGGGAACATTCTAAAAGATAATTAGTCTAAACTCTTCAGAAAAGCAGGGAACGTAAGATTGTTAGTTATCAAATTATCAATAATCTAGAGAAGCAGGGTATCAACATGTTCAAAACAGGACTAAGCAGTATTATGTCATAACGATTTAATAAAATACATGATGCAATCTTTTTTTAACCGTAAAACCTCCCTAGCTAGTTCTACTCCTTCCCCCTTTCTCACTACATTAATTGACTACTCCAAAAAAGAAAAAAGAAAAACTTTCCTAGCAATATTAGAAATTTATACTATTAAATTAAAAATAGCAAAGACACCAAAATTTGCACTATGATTATAAGGTCATATGTAAACCAGTGAGCACAGATTAGATCATTGGCAAAATTACAAATCAATGTGAGCTGAGACTTTTGAGAATGTTGGGATGAGGTGAATATATTTTGCGTGTGGGATAGAGGTAAATTTGGGGGAGGCAGAGGGTAGACTGTGGTAGACAAAATAAGCCCCCTCTCCACCCTGCAAAGATGTCAACATCCTAATCCTCAGAACCTGCAAATACGTTAGGTTAAATGGTAAAGGGAAATTAAGGTTGCTATCATCTGACCTTGAGACTGGGAGATTATTCTGGAACGTCAGCCCAACATTATCACAAGGGTCCTTATCCATAAAAGTAGAGGAGAGGGAGTATCACAACCATTGCTGGCTTTGAAGATGGAAAGGGGCCATGAGCCAAGGAATATGAGCAGCCCTTTGAAATTGGAGAAGGCAAAGTATACAAACTAAAATACAGGATTCTTCCCTAGACCTTCCAGAAAAGAATGCAGCTTTGCCAATTGGTCTTTTATTTTAGCCCAGTGAGATCTGTATCAAAACTGTGATCTCCAGAACTGTCAGATAATTTTGTGTTGTTTTAGGCCACTAAGTTTGGGGTAATTTGTTATAACAGCAATATAAAGCTACAGTCATCCACCATTTAACAAAGGAGATACATTCTCGGAGGTGCATTGTTAGATGATTTCTTCACTGTGCAAACATCACAGAATGTAAGCCACCTTAATGGTATAGCCTACTACACATCTAGAGTACAAGGTAGAGCCTCTATGGTTCCTAGAATACAAACCTGTACAATGTTACTTTTCTGAATACTATAGGCAACTGTAACACAATGGTATTTAAGCATCTAAGTATATCTAGGCTCACTCCTGTAATCCTATCCTAGCACTTTGGGAGGCTGAGGCAGGTAGATACCCTGAGCTCAGGAGTCTGAGACCAGCCTGGGCAACATGGCAAAAACCTCATCTCTACCAAAAATACAAAAAGCTAGCCAGTATATTTTGGAATAAAGTACATTCCAGACGTAGTGTGGTGTGCAGCTTTGTTCCCTGATACTCAGGAGCCTGAGTTGGGAGGATCACTTGAATGCGGGAGACGGAGGTTGCAGTGAGCCAAGATAGCGCCACTGCACTCCAACTTGGGTGACCGAGTAAGACCCCATCACAAAAAAAAGGATAAAGCAATAATGCATTCAATTATATGTGCTTGTGTCTGTATACACACACATACACAACACACACAGACACACATATATGTCAAAAGAAAGATAGTCTAAACTCTTCAGAAAAGTAACATAAGATTGTTAGTTATCAAATTATCAATAATCCAGAAAAGCAGGGTATCAACATGTCCAAAACAGGACTAAGCAGTATTATGTCATAACAACTTAATAGAATATATGATGCAATCTGTTGTTGACTAGAATATGACACACACACATATGTACATGTATACATATAAATACAGTCATAATTATATATATGCATATGTATACACAGTCATAAGTATATTCCAGTCAACAACAGACCACATATACCACAGTGGTCCCATGGGATTATAATATCATATTTTTACTGTACTTTTTCTATGTTTAGATACACAAATACCACTGTGTTACAACTGCCTACAGTATTAGTACAGTAACTTGCTGTACACATTTGTATCCTAGGATCCACACGCTATCTCATATACCCTAGATGTGTAGTAGGCAATACCACCTAAGTTTGTGTAAATATACCCTATGATGTTTGCACAACAAAATCATGAAGCATTTTTCAGAACATATTATGCTCATTAAGTAACACATGACTGCAATTACACACACACACACACACACACACACACACACAGAGATACATTATATACCACACAGTGGATAAAATAAAAAAGTGATATTACCAAATACTAGCAAGGATGTGGAGCAAGAGGAATCCTCAAATATTGTTGGCAGATTTATAAACAGTACAATCACTTTGGAATAATGCTTTGCAGTTTTGATAAACACACATTTACCCCTTGACACAGCAATTCAACTCCTAGGTATTTATCTTAAGAGAAATGAAAACCTACAGTAAGAAAAGTCGTATAAGAATGTTCATTAACGGCCGGGCACGGTGGCTCAAGCCTGTAATCCCAGCACTTTGGGAGGCCGAGGCGGGTGGATCACAAGGTCGAGAGATCGAGACCATCCTGTTCAACATGGTGAAACCCCGTCTCTACTAAAAATACAAAAAATTAGCTGGGCATGGTGGCACATGCCTGTAATCCCAGCTACTCGGGAGGCTGAGGCAGGAGAATTGCCTGAACCCAGGAGGCGGAGGTTGCGGTGAGCCGAGATCGCACCATTGCACTCCAGCCTGGGTAACAAGAGCGAAACTCCGTCTCAAAAAAAAAAAAAAAACTAAAATTAGTCAAGTGTGGTGGTGTGTGCTTGTAATTCCAGCTACCCAGGAGGCTGAGGCAAGAGAATCGCTTGAACCCAGGAGGCAGAGGTTGCAGTGAGCCGAGATCGCATCACTGCACTCCAGCCTGGGCAACAAAACAAGACTTCATCTCAAAAAAAAAAAAAAAAACCACACACTAGTGACACACAGAAAAACATGGAAGAATCTCACAGTCAAAATGCTAAGCAAAAGTACTAAAATGCTCAGAATAATCACTGACATATAAACCATAAGAATCTATTCATAATGTTCAAAATTGGCAAAACTAATCTCAAGTTTAAAAAAAGCAAAACAGTGGTTGTCTTTGGGTGGTGGCAGAAGCATTCCAGGAAGATGGAAAATATGCTGTATTGTGACAGAGGTGTAGGTGATGTGTAGTGTACAATTGTGCATTTCAATATATGCAAGTTTTTATCAAGAAAAGAAACTATGAATACAAATTAATACTTTTTAATTTCTTTTCTTCAGTTGCTTGTACTTTAGGTTTCATATCTAAGAAACCACTGCTTAATTTGAGGTCATAAAGATTTAATCCTATGTTTTCTCCTAAGAGCTTTAACGTTTCAGGTCTTCCATTTAGATCTATGATCCATATACTTTGCCTGTGGCATAAAGGAGAGTAGGTGTAATAGAAGCATAGATGAAACAAGAATGACACAACATTGACATTTGCTTAAACTGGATAATGAGAGGTCGTTAATATTCTTCTGCGTAATTTGTATATATTTGAAATTTCCTATAATGAAAAAAAAAGTTTTTAAGAACAAAAGGCCAGGAAAGCAACAAATTCAGTTTAGAGAGGAAGATTAAAAGGTATGAAAAGGATAGGTCCCAAACGGTCCATGGATGACTGCCCAATGTTCTCTAATGATTTGTTTCTGCAAAGATGATTTACAGGGATTTCTTATCTACAGCCAGATTAAAGGGAAGGAAATTTATAAAGAAGAGACACAATCTTCTAACATGATAAAGGACACAAAATAAATATTACAGAAGCTATGAAGCTTATTTGATGCATGTTTGATGCTATTATTGTTACTTTTTTCTGATGTGATAATGGTATGTAGTTATATAATTTGTTTAAAGTGTGTTTATTTTCAGAGACATACACATACATACTGATGGAATTCTATATTCTCTGAAATTTGCTTCAAAAGTCATATGAGAAAGCCGGGTGCAGTGGCTCCCACCTGTAATCCCAGCACTTTGGGAAGCCAGGGCGGGCCGATCACTTGAGGTCGGAAGTTCAAGACCAGCCTGGCCAACATGGCAAAACCTCGTCTCTACTAAAAATACAAAAATTAGCTGGGCGTGGTGACACGTGCCTGTGATCCCAGCTACTTGTGAAGCTGAGGCAGGAGAATCACTTGAACCAGGGAGGCAGAGGTTGCAGTGAGCCGAGACCGCGCCACTGGACTCCAGCCTTGGTGACAGAGTGCGACTGTCTTAATTTAAAAAAAAAAAAAAAAAAATCATGTGGGAAACAAGAAGGGTGGGTTTACAGATCACCACACATTGATAACTGTTAAGTCAGGGTGAAAAAAATATGGGGTCTCAACATATATTTTCTATTCTACCTATGTATTTGATTACAAATTTTCTATGCGATAACTTTTTCAATAACAGCTATATTGAGATATAATTCACAACATAAAATTCACCATTTTAAAATATAGTTTAGTGGGTTTTAGTATATTTAGAGTTCTCTGCAACCATTACCACTAACTCCAGAAAAGCTTCATTACTCCCAGAAGAAATGCCATTATCTGTTAGCAATCACTAATTGCATTCCCCTAACCCTCCAATCTCTAGAAATCACTATTTTGTCTCTACAAATTTGCCTATTCTGGACATTTCATATTAAAATTATATAATATGTGGCTTTTGTGTTTGGTTTATTTAGCAAAATGTTTCCAAGGTTCATCCATATTATGGCATCTATCAGTACTTCACTCCATTGACAGCTGAGTAACTCTGTTGTACAGATACCCCGTAGTTTACTTACCCATGAAAAGACACAGGTTGTTTCACTTTTTGGCTGTGAATAATACTCCTATGAGCAGTCCTATACAAAGTTTTGTGGATATGTATTTCTCTTGGGTATACACCTAGAAGTGGAAGGGCTGGCTAGAACTCGTATGGTAACTCTATGTTTAACTTCTTATCTTAAGAACTGCCAAACTCTTCCAAAGTGGCTGCACTATTTTACATTCCCATTGGCAATGTATGAGGGTTCGTAACAGCTCCACATTCTTCCCAACACTGGCTATTATCTGTCTTTTCCAGTAGTCATCCTAGGGGGTATGAAGTGGTATCTCATCACGGTTTTATTTGTATTTATATGCATTGCTAGTTAATGACGTTGAGCACATTTTCATGTGCTTATTGACCATATGGGTATGTTCTTTGAAGAAGTACTCAAATCGTTAGCCCATTCTTTAATCAGATTATTTGCCCTTTGAGTTGTAGAACTCTTTATATTCTCTAGATACAAATCCCTTCACAGGTGTAATTTGCAAATATTTTCTCCCATTTTGTGGGTGACTTTTAAGGTTCTTGCTGTGTCCTTTGAAGCATGAAATGTTTTAATTTTAATAAAGTCCAATTTATCAATCTTTTCTTGTGCGTCTTGTACTTTAGATTTCATATCTAAGAAACCGTTGCCTAATTCAAGGTCACAAAAACTTAATTCTATGTTTTCTCCTAAAAGCTTTATAGTTTCAGGTCTTCCATTTAGGCCTATGATCCATTCTGAGTTAATTTTTGCCTATGGCATAAGGTAGGGCTCCAGCTTCATCCTTTTACGTGTTTGTTGAAAAGACAATTGTTTCACTCATTGAATTGTCCAGGTACTCCTGTTAAAATCGGCTCATCGTAAGTGTAAGGATTTGTTTTTGGACTCTAAATTCTATTTCACTGATCTATATGTCTATCCTTATGCCAGTACCACACTGTCTTCATTACAATCACTTTGTAGTAACTTTTGAAATCGGAAAAGTGAATCCTCCAATCTTTTTCAGGATTGCTTTGGCTGTTCTGGGTTACTTATACTTCCACATGAATTTTAGGATCAGCTTGACAATTTCTTCAAAGAAACCATTTGGAATTTTAATAGAGCTGTGTTTAGTTTGTAGTATCAATTTGGGGAATACTGCCATCTTAACAATATTAAGCCTTCTGATCCATGAACATGGGATGTATTTCCATTTATTTAGGTCTTTAATGTCTTTCAATAGTGTTAGAGACACTATACTGAAAACTACCTAAGTACTTTTCTCTTTTTGATGCCACTGTAGACAAATTAGTTTTCTTTGCTAGTGTACAGAAATACAAATAATGTTTGTATAATGATCTTATATACTACAGCCTTGCTGAACTTACTAGTTTTAACTGATTTTTGTGGATTCCTTAGCATTTTCTATATACCTTCATCCCTTGGTATCCAAAGGACATTGGTTCCAGGACTCCTCCTGCCCATTCCCTCCCCCACCACTACCCACTAATACCGAAATCCATGGATGCTCAGGTCTGTATATAAATGGCACAGTATTTCCCAATAACCTTCATACATCTTCTTAGATACTTTAAATCATCTCTAGGTTATTTCTAATATCTAATGCAATGTAAATGTTATGTCTAAATAGTTGTTACACTACTTTTATTTTATTATCTTGTTATATTGTTTTTATTTTTTCCCAAAATATTTTCAATCCATGATTTATTGACTCACAGAGGTGGAACCCATAGATACAAAGGCTGATTATACAAGACACATTATCTAAAAATATAGTTTTACTATTTCTTTTCCTATATGGATGCCTTTAATTTCTTTCCAGCCTAATTGCTCTGGTTCGATCCTCTGCTACAGTGTTGAACAGAAGTGGTGACAGCAGGCTTCTTGCTCCTTGTTAGGGGAAAGCTTTTTAGTCTTTCACCACTAAATACAATGCTAGCTGAGGGTGTTTTAAAGACGTCCATTATCAAGTTTAGGAAATTTCCTATTTAATTTTTTGAGAAGTTTTATCATGAGAGCATTATATTTTGTCAAATGCTTTTTCTGCATCTGAGATTATTCTGTTGTTTTAATCCTTTACCCTATTATTATAGTATATTGTATTAATTGATTCTTGTATAGGGCAACTTTGCATTCCTGGGATAAATATGACTTGATCATGGTATACAATCCTTTTTATATGGTGCTGTATTTAGTTTGCCAGTATTTTCATCTAAGATTTTTATATCTGCATTCATAAGGAATACTGGTCTGTCGGTTATTTTTTTTGGAGGGCAGGGCTGATGCGTTTGTTTCATTTTTCTTTTGTTTTTTGGAGACAAGGTCTTACTCTGTCACACAGGCTGAGCGCAGTGGTATGATTACGGCTCACCATAGCCTTCAACTACCCAGGCTCAAGTAGTCCTCCCACCTCAGCCTCGGTCTGTTCAGATTTTCTATTTCTTGTTGAGTCAGTTTCAGCAGTTTATGTCTTTCATGATATATATTCATTTCTTCTAAGTTACTGTCATAGAATTATCTGTAGTTTCCATATAATCCTTTTTATTTCTGTAAATTGGTAGTGATGTGCCTCTTTCATTCCTGAATGTAGAAATCTGAGTCACTGCCTTTTCTTGGTCACTCTAAAGATTTGTCAATTTTGTTAGGCTTTTCAAAGAACCCACTTTCCGTTTCAATTATTTTTGTCAGTTTTTCTATTTTCTCTTATTTCTGTTCTACCGTTTTTAATTTCTTCCCTTTTGCTGCTTTGAGATTTGCTTACTCTTCTTTTTCTAGTTTGTTGGGGTGAAGATTAGGTTACTATTTTGAGTTCTTTCTCTTTTTTTTAATATTGGTGTTTGCAGGTATACATTTCTCTCTAAGCAGTGCTTTAGTGGCACCCTATAAGTTTGGCATATTGTATTTTTGTTTTCATTCACCCGAAAGTATTTCTTCATTTTCCTTGACTTTCTTCAATCCACTGTCTACTTAGAGTGCATTGGTAATTTACATATTTGTGAATTTTTCGGATTTCCTTGTTATTGATTTCTAATTTTACTCCTTGCGGTCAGAAAATATTTTGTATGATTTCAATACTTAAAAATTTATTGAGGCTTGTTTAATGGCCTAATATAATAGTCTCTGCTGGGGAATACCTCATGTAAACTGGAGAAGAATGTGAATTCTGCTGCTGTTGTATGAAGTGTTCTACAGATAACTATTACGTTTTCTTGGTTTATAGTGCTATTCACATCTTCTATTTCCTTATTAATCATCTGCCTAGTTGTTCTACCCATTATTTGAAGTAGAGTATTTATATCTCAAACTATGATTGCTGAATTGTCTATTTCTGCCTGCAATGCTGTCAGTTTTTGTTTCTTGTATTCTGGAGCTCAGCTAAGTAAATACATATTTATAGTCATTATGTCTTTCTTAATAGATTGACCCTCCTATTTATATACACACACACACACACACACACACACACACACTTTTTTTTTTTTTTTTTGGAGACAAAGTTGCACTGTCACCCAGGCTGGAGTGCAGTGGTATGATCTCAGGTCATTGCAACCGCCGCCTCTCCCAGGCTCAAGCAACCCTCCCATCTCAGCCTCCTGAGTAGCTGGGACCACAGACATGTGCCACCACGCCCAGCTAATGGTTTTTTTTTTTTTCTTTTGTATTGTGGATAGAGACAGGCTTTCACCATGTTGCCCAGGCTGGTCTTGAACTCCTGAGCCAAGCAATCTGCCCACCTCAGCCTCCCAAAGTGCTGGGCTTATAGGAGTGAGCCACCTGCCCAGCCCTCTTATTATACTTGTCTGAAGTAATTTTTGTCTTAAACTCTGTTTTATCTGATATTAGCACAGCGCTCCAGCTCTTTTGGGTAATGTTTGCATGGTTCATCTTTTACTCTCAAACTATTTGTGTCTTTAAATCTAAAGTATGTCTCTTTCATATAGTTGAATCATCACTGAAATTTTACATAATAAAAAGTTTTAAATAAATAAAGCCAAAATACACAGAGAGACATACCCTCCTCTGAAGTTGAAGGAAAAAGTACTGTAAACACTAAATTTGTAAAACATATAACAAGGGGAAATTTCTTCTCCCACATACCACAAAAGGGGTGTGTGATTCATTTTAAATCAATTAAGAATGCATTTTTTCAAAGGTGTTAGAGCAAGTGATTTTCATTAGGGAGAAAATAAAATTAGATTATCTTCTATACTCAAAACTAAGACCCAGTGCATTACATGAAACTTAAAATCACTATAAAATGACAGAAAAATATAATGGGGTAGGGAAGACTTTTCTAGGCAATAAACAAAAACCAGTTTTTAAATTTCTATATGATAAAAGACACCACAAACACCACAAATTTAAGTGACACCATTTTTTAATTATTTTTTTTTAACGAGACAGGGTCTTGCTCTGTTTTCCAGGGTGGGGTACAGTGGCATGATCATAGCTCACTGTAACCTCAAACTCCAAGGCGTCGTAATCCTCCTGCCCCAGCCTCCTGAGTAGCTGAAACTACAGGTATGGGCCACCACATTTGGCTAATTTTTTCCTTTTTAATTTTTGTAAAGGCAGGGTCTTACTCTGTTGCCTAGGTTAATTTCAAACTCCTGACCTCAAGTGATCCTCCCTCCTCAGCCTCCCAAACTATTGAGATTATAGGCATAAGCTACTGCACCCGGCCTAACAAATAAAATTAGAGCCTTTGGCTTAACATATAGAGCAAATGAGTGAATTCCCTTCCAGTTCCACCATGTGAAAGTCCAACATTAAGAAAGTCAATTACTAGCAAAAGAAGTAACTATTTTTTGGCCGGGCATGGTGGCTCACGCCTATAATCCCAGCACTTTGGGAGGCTGAGGCAGGTGGATCACGAGGTCAAGAGATTGAGATCATCCTGATCAACAAGGTGAAACCCCGTCTCTACTAAAAGTACAAAAATTAGCTGGGCATGGTGGCACGTGCCTGTAGTCCCAGCTACTCGGGAGGCTGAGGCAGGAGAATTGCTTGAACCCAGGAGGCAGAGATTGCGACGAGCCAAGATCATGCCATTGCACTCCAGCCTGGGAAACAAGAGCGAAACTTCACCTCAAAAAAAAAAAAAAGAAGTAACTATCTTTTAAAAAGTCAATTAACCTATCAAAATGTCTAGTTTTTCCAATGCAAGCCACCAGAAGAAAAAAGAAAAAAAAGAAAGAAAAAAAATGTCTAGTTTGAGATTTTTAAAAA
The DNA here is from genome assembly GCF_048565385.1 of Saimiri boliviensis. NCBI lineage: Eukaryota > Metazoa > Chordata > Mammalia > Primates > Cebidae > Saimiri > Saimiri boliviensis. Next base: position 83,544,118 of record NC_133456.1, read on the forward strand.
TACTTCTTAGGCCAGTGTGGTGGCTCACGCCTGTAATCCCAACACTTTGGGAAGCTAAGACAGGAAGATCACAAGGTCAAGAGTTTAAGATCAGCCTGGCCAAAATAGCGAAACCCTATCTCTACTAAATATACAAAAAATTAGCTGGGCATGATGGCAGGCAAGAGAATCACTTGAACACAGAGGTGGAGGTTGCAGTGAGCAGAGATCATGCCACTGCACTCCAGCCTGAGCATCAGTGCAAGACTCCATCTCAAAACAAACAAACAAACAAAAAAAAAAAAAAACTTTTTTAAAAACGTGGATAAGTTCTACTTTGTAAGTGGTTTTTTTTGTTTTTTTTTTAAAATTGAAATTAGAGACAAGGTCTCTTTGTTGCCGAGGTTGGTCTTGAACTCCTGGATTCAAGCGATCCTTCCACTTTGGCCTCCCAAAGTGCTGGGATTACAAATGTAAGTCACCACACCCCATCTATAAGATATTTTAATGGTTAAATGACAGTTGCTATAAAAGCATCTAGTATGAGGTCTGGTACATTATAAAAGCTTGTGTTTCTTTATTTCAACTCAAGTTGATATTACAAAATTAAATGAAGAATTGGAAGCTGCACTGAGGAATATCAGGATTCCTGTTTTTTGATGCTTGTTTTGAGACAGAGTGTCTCACTCTGCCTCCTGAGTAGCTGGGATTACAGGTGCCCACCACCACATCCAGCTAATTTTTTTGTATTTTTAGTACAGATGGCATTCACCATGTTGGCCAGGTTGTTTTCTAAGCCCTGACCTCAAGTGATCTGCCTACCTCGGCCTCCCAAAGTGCTAAGATTACAGGTGGGAGCCACCACGCCCAGCCAGGATTCCTGTATTTTGGTTGATAATAAAATTGTAATTTCATTCTAGGCTGCTTATAATTCCAGCTACTCAGGAGGCTGAGGCAGGAAAATCCCTTCAACCCAAGAGGTAGAGGTTGCAGTGAGCCGAGATCATACCACTTCACTCCAGCCTGGGCGACAGAGTAAGACTCCATCTCTAATTCCATTCTATTGCTTCTAAGATTAAAAAAAAAAAAAAAATTCCATTCTACTGCTTCTGACATTTAAAAAAAAAAAACACACTTCCCCTTATCCCTTGCCCACTGTATTAACTTCCAGTTGCTAAAAGTTAATCTATTCTAAAAATGGAAGGCAAAGGAACAAGACAGGATTGGCAAAAATCTAGACTTAAGAGCAACACATAACTGAGGTGTATTTAGTGCACATTTTATTCCAATGTCTTTCACTCATTAAAACCTTTCACCTGGCTGGGCATGGTGACTCATGCCTATAAATCCCAGCTACTCAGGAGACTGAGGCAGGGGAATCACTGGAGTCCAGGAGAGGTGCAGACCAGCCTGATTACAAGGCCTGTCTCTATAACAAAATTCACCCACAAACCCCTTTTTTTTAAAAAAATGTTATTCTAAGTTACTAAACAAGAATCATATCTGAAAAAGAATATAGAAATGAAAAACCTTCAGGATGGTGTATGACAGATATTGTTAAAGGAGAAAAATAAATGAATTATCAGATAAAAATTAAAGCATACTAAGGCCAATTTTTGTTGTTGCTGTTGTTGTTGTTGAGAAAGTGAGTCTTGCCCTGTCGCCCAGTCTGGGTGCAGAGGTGTGAACATAGCTCACTGCAGCCTTGACCTCCTGCCTCAACAATCTTCCTATCTCAGCTTCCCACATAGCTGGAATCACAGGTCCATGCCATCATGCCCAGCAATTTTTTTATGTTTGTAGAGATGAGGTCTCACTTTGTTGCCCACGCAAGTCTCAAACTTCTCGTCTCAAGTGATCCTCTTGTCTCAGCCTCCCAACTGCTGGGAACCACTGTGCCATGCCACAACATTTTTACAGCTCAGAGCAAAAATCTTTCACAATTCAGAAAGATTTTTATTTTCTTCAATTCATTTTATTTATTTATTCTACTTTTTATTTCAAACAGAATATTCACTTGGTAAGTAAAACAATATGTTTTGCATTTTGGGGTTTTTTTGAGACAGTCTCACTCCGTTGCCCAGGCTGGAGTGCAGTGGTGAAACCCCAGCTCACTGCAGCCTCTGCCTACCAGATTCAAGTGATTCTCATGCCTCAGTCTCCCAAGTAGCTGGGATTACAGGTGCATGCTACCACACCTGGTTAAGTTTTGTATTTTTAGTAGAGATGGGGTTTTACCATGTTGGGCAGGCTGGTGTCAAACTCCTGACCTTAAGTGATCAGCCAAGCGTCAGTCTCCCAAAGTGCTGGGATTACAGACATGAGCCACAGTGTCCAGCCCAAGAATATGTTTAAAGAAAAGAAAAGTACAATTTTTACTGAGGTTTTGTAAAACAAAGACCTACTACATGCAACTACAAATAATTTAGGGCCCAAACAAATTCAAACTTCAACATATTTGGTCAAAATGCAAAATTTCCACTGGGAAAAAAACAGTATATGTAGACACTCTACAGTCTTGTAGATTTTTAGATGAACAAGATTTTTAGATTTCAGATGAACAAGATTTTGACCTTTAAGCTGATTTTAAACCTGTAATTAAAAAAAACAAAAAGGGAACCCAAAATTATACAAGGAAATGTGCCCTCCAATCTAAAAACAAACAAAAAAAATGTTGACTGGAATGTACAAGTAACCACTGACTCTTCAAATTACAAAAGACAATGTTGCAACTGCCACATCCTTCTCCCTATTGCAACCAGTTGCCTTGGATTCTCCTCATTGATTTAACAGGAAAGTAAGTGTTTAAAGCCTGAACAATGGTGAAATTTTCATCAGCAAGATGTGCCTTTTGCATTCACTCTACAGCACCAAGACAGTTATGTGCACACACCAGACTTAAATGCCACGAGATTTATTTACCAATAGAAACAGGAATTAGTTTAAAGACAGCACAATAGATGAGGACACAAGTGCAGCTGCCTTACTATCAAAAAACAAGCCCAGGCCTCACAAACTTGTTTTATTTTGATACAAGTTTCAGTATCACTCAATGTACACAATACTCTCAAAAGTAAAGTTCTTCTTATACACACAGCATGTGAATGAAGACTTCTGAAATATTCTTTTTAAATGCTACACAAATCCTCAAAGTAACCGGATTATAGAAAAACCATGAAAAAAAAAATAAGAATGTGAATAATGAAACTTCTATTTCTAGACAGTCTTCCCTCTACTGCAAATCTAAATGTGTTCTCAAAATGTATAGAAGATGTTGGAGTTATTGAAATTTTGGCATCTCTTCCCAATTTGCAGCTAACAATAATTAGAATATGGGAAACAACTCTTGAAAACTTCTAATATTTTAATTAATGTAGAATTTATGTTACAATCAAGTTTAACAAAAGTTCACTATAATATTCCCTACAACTTAATCAGTATCTTGCCCTCTTTATTTTATGTTCAATGATTCCTTTATTTCAAAAACAAAGACATCACATGGTTTGTGACCAACACCAGTAGCTAGAAGTATTTCCAAATCACTTCTCTCAACTTAAAAAAATAATAATAATGTGAAACAGAGCTCAAAGCTACATTCTCTAAGAGAAAAATGCTGTAATTATTTCACTTAAAAATCAATAGCTGAGTCATAGTAACAAAATTTCACAAAAAGCTGAACTTTCTAAGGTACGCTTTAAAAATTACTCCACTAGCCACACTGTCCTGGAAACCATCCTACAAGCCCGTCCTCGACAATCTATTTGTGTCTGCTGAGTCCTTCAATTATGCAGAACAAAAAAGTTTCAAAAACTAATCGCAACAACAGCAATCAAAGGAAGTGGGTTTTTTTTTTTTTTTTCGGTTTTTCTAACAAGCAATAGCCCTAAGCTCCAATAAAATTAACACCCAAAAATGATCAAAGGGCAAAGGCAAAAAGCGTTCTTAAATTTTCTCTAAGTAGCAGTTCCTTAGTTTTACAATTCTTTTCCTTGTTTTTCACTGAAAGGAGAAGAAATCCAATTAAGTGTTAAGGATGAGAACAGTTAGTTCTCAGGCAGAGGATGCAATTTACAATCCAGGCTTGGCCCAGACATCAGCGGGCACACGCACACGCCAATGCTCAGAGGAAGCTTTCAAGAAATGTCACTATCTAACGGAAGTGTTAAGGCCTTGTATTTGAGAGGCCAGCTCTGTAAACAAATACACTGTAAAACACAACCCAGAAAAACTCCATTGTCCAAAACAACTCAAGAGCTTCCTACCATACTCAAAACAGAAAGAAGCTGTGTCCTGGACAGCCTCAGGACGACCGCCTCTCACATGGAAAGAAGGGCAGCCCATGTGAGTCGGAGTTGCCCCCATGTCAGCTCCGTGACAGATCCACTGGGAGCATCCGACTGTGATCCCAGCCCTCCAGGGCAGAGGCTGCTGGAAGAGGAACACACATGCAATCTTCGCGGCCCTCCTACTTCCGTTCTCAAAACAGAAATGCACTTTTCTCCTAGTCCTCCGCCCTCAGCCCAGAACCTCTCGACAGCTGTGCCCCCTTCAACGAGCTGAATGGAAAGAAAAGCCAAGTAGTCATCAACCAGGGACCATGGAATGCGGCTGGTCACAGAGCTTCCCCCTGCGATTCCCGCGGGCGCCCTCCGGAGAGTCGCTCTGGCGGGGGGCACCGAGAAGCAGAAGTCGGCGTCCCAGTTCGCCCCGGGGGAAGGGGGACAGAAAAGCGCAAAGAGGAACTAAGTCAACTGCAAGGCGAGGTTCTGAAAGCTCCTTCAAACAGGGGGCGGGGAGGAGGTGGAAACTAAGAAGGGGCGGAAGGAAGGGGAAAGGAACAGCAGCCAGAGGAGGAAGGGGGCGAGAGCGAGCGCCAGCGAAGGAGACGAGACTTCGCGATCGCGGCTGCACCCCATTTCCCCCAGCGTTAGCGGGTGCGCCGGCCTTCGGGGCGCTCCGCCCCAGCAGAGGGCGAGGAAAGGAATAAGGAGGCGACGTCCCCGTCCCCGCCACTTCCTCGCCCCTCAGGAAGGCTCGGTGGAGACTGCAGTGCCCTCGCGGAATGGGAAGCGGCGGCAACGGCCGCTCGCCCCGTCGGAAGGCGCGGACGGCGGGGCCTCCTCCAGCTGGGCGAGCCCGGCATTCACGCCCCCAGCGCCGTGGAGGCAGCTCCGCGGTGACGCCGGCCAGCCGTGCGGTTACCTGAAGCGGGGCGAGTCCTTCAAACACTCCTCGAAATCCACCGTCATCTTCATCCGGCCTCCGCCTCGCCTCGCAGGCGGCGCTGGCAGAGCCGAGGGGGCCGCGGGAGCGGCCGCGCTGGGGACGCAGACGGCTAGAGCGAGCGCACGGCCGCGACTAGCGTAGCGCGGAGCTGCGGAGGGCGCCTTGCCCGCTGGTCATAGCAGCTGCGAAGACGGCGACGGCTCGTCAGGCCCCAGTCCGGCCCCTCTTCCTCCCGCCCCAAGGAGAGCACTGGCCGCAGGGAAACCGCCGGGGAGTGACAGCCGCTGCCAGCCAGCCACGAACCTGGCGGCCAAGGGCGGAGCATCTGACAGCACCGCCTGCGGGCGCCCGGGAAACGGGTCTGAGTGACGGCAATCCGAACCAATGAGCAGCGCGACCTTGCCACAACCGCCCCCGAGGGCCAACCGGGATGCGCGGGCGTCGCTAGGCGGGACGCACCGGTTGCTGGGAGGCCGGCAGCTGAGGCTTCTTGGGAAGGAAGTCACGTGGCTGCGGCCGCGCTTCCCTCGGAGCCCCCGCCTCTTCTCCTGCTCCCAGAGCCCCGCCCTGCTGAGCTGCTACCCGGGAGGAGACGCCTCCTGCAGGTTTGAGGAAGGAAATTTGTTTTTTAAAGCAGTTTTGGCAGAAGTCTGAAGAGGTTAGAGGCAGAAATTATAAAAGGAAGAGATAGGCTAAGCCACTTCTTCCTTTCAGTTTAGAGAAACTGAGGCCAGGAGACGAGCGAGGGTAACTTTAATGATAAAATCCATCTTTCACATATTGGTTTCATCGCTTCATAATTTGGAAATTGCTCCCATGTACATCTTCTCATATAACCAGAGGCCACTTCCTGAAGGAGCTGGCGTTTGGGTTGGACATAGGATTTAGGCAGGTATGGGAGGTAGGGTGCTTCGTGTGGAGGAACTCCTCTCAAAACTGCAGAAAACATTCCCCCTCACTGACAATTTGCTCCCAATGGTTTTCACCTGTTCTGCAATGGTGGCGTTCTGAAGACCAGGCTCATCGTACTTACCTTGCAACACCTACGCCTCTAATGAGCACTTTTTCTAGAAGCACTTTAAGATATTTATCATCTGATCCTCACAGTGATCCTACAAGGCAAGTATTTACCATACTCCTTGATTTTTAAGACGCCATTGACTGTAAAAAGTATAAGGATGTATTATATTTAAATGAATAAGTTTTAAGCCAACCTGAAAAGCATGGGCATATCTATAAAAATGCATATGTAGGGTGTTCTAACAGCATGTTGGCTCTGAGTGAGAATCTGGAGGCAAACTTCCTGGATTTACATTCTAGCTTTCTCGCTTTAAAATGAACATAACACCACAAAAAAGTTGTCAAGTTAACATAGTGCCACATATCAATCATTCAGTAAATGTTGACTGTTATAATTGTACCACTTTCCTCTTTAGTACTGTAATCAAAGGGCTTAAGTCTAAGCCCTCTCACTTTCACTGTCTGAAGATTTTGTTTGTCTCAAAAACAAACAAACAATCTCGTTCTGTTCCCCAGGCTAGTCTCAAACTCCTGGCCTCAAGTGATCCTCCTGTCTCAGCCTCCCAAAATGCTGGGATTACAGGTGTGAGCAACGCACCCAGCCTTCTAAAGTTTTTTTTTTTTTTTTTTTTTTGAGACGGAGTTTCACTCTTGTTACCCAGGCTGGAGTGCAATGGCGCGATCTCCGCTCACCACAACCTCCGCCTCCTGGGTTCAGGCAATTCTCCTGCCTCAGCCTCCTGAGTAGCTGGGATTACAGGCACGTGCCACCATGCCCAGCTAATTTTTTTTTTTTTGTATTTTTAGTAGAGACGGGGTTTCACCATGTTGACCAGGATGGTCTCGATTTCTTGACCTCGTGATCCACCTGCCTCGGCCACCCAAAGTGCTGGGATTACAGACTTGAGCCACCGCACCCGGCCTAAAGTCTTAATATAACCTTTTTAACATCTGGCTAAGTATAACATAGTGACATACTGTTTTTCATAACCCATCAAGAGATAGCTTGATGACTTTAGCATCTTTAGAAATTAACCGTATAGGCAGAACATGGTGGCTCACACCTGGAATCCTAGCAGTTTGGGAGGCCGAGGTGAGCAGATCCCTTGCTCCAGTAGTTCCAGACCAGCCTGGACAACTCTACAAAAATAGCCAGGCACATGCCTATAGTCCTAGCTACTCAGGAGGCTGAGGTGGGAGGGTCACTTAAGCCTAGGAAGTCAAGACTGCAATGAGCCTTGATGATGCCACTACACTCCAGCTGGGTAGACAGAGCAAAACACTGTATCAAAAAAAAAAAAAAAGAAAGAAAGAAAAAATAACAGTGTAAGGCATTTTGAGGCATTTCAAAAAATATACAAGCGTTATATACATTTCTTCTTTGCTTATAAACTTCTTTTTTTAATTGTGTATTCCTGGAATCTACATAGCTTTTCTTGATAGCTAAAGACAGACTATTGACTGTTAAATGTTCAGGGTCCTCAAGCACATTAGTGGTCAGGCCAACCTTCTCTAATATTGTAACTTCAATGTCAAATTTACCAAGAGAGTCGGCAATCTCTACTACATTTGGTTGCGTTCCTGATATGTGACAGCTAATCTGCATGTACAATAACTTCTTATTTTAATACTTCACATTGTAGCCTTTTAGAAGATACCTAAAGTGACACTTTGGGGTTCAAATTAAAATTCAACTGCATGACACCACAAAAGCAAATAACTAAGCTAATTATCAAGTGAACATCTTTCTGTGGATGGCTAAATTTGCATATACCCAGTTAGTGATAACACTGTCACAATTTTTCTTCCTTGCCCTGTGATAAAGCAAGCACTTTGGGATATCAATTGTAAGATATGTCCTAAATAAAAAACATTAAAGTGGGATGGGGTGAGAGCAGTGAGTCAGTCTTAGAATAAAAGAAATACAATATTATTATCCTCAACTTTCTTTCTTTTTTTTTTTTTTTTTTTTTTTTTGAGATGGAGTCTTGCTCTGTCACCCAGTCTAGAATGCAATAACACGATGTCAGCTCACTGCAGCCTCCTGCCCCCAGGTTCAAGCGATTTTGTGTCTTAGCTTCCTGAGTGACTGGGATTACAGGCATGTACCACCACACCAGGTTAATTTGTGTATTTTCAGTGTAATAATTGAAATCAAGGTCTCAAGATAAAAAAATAATAATAACTTAGCAGGTGACTCAGGCCAAACACAGGCAGCATGATGCCAGATCCTAACTACAAAATGCCCTCCCTCCCCTTAAGAATTCTGACTTTGCAGTATGACCCTGCCTTATGTAGCAATCTCCCTTTCATCTTCTCTTTAAAACACCACTCTTGGGCCGGGTTTGGTGGCTCATGCCTGTAATCCCAGCACTTTGGGAGGCCAAGGTGGGTGGATCATGAGCTTAGGAGATCGAGACCATCCTGGCCAACATGGCGAAACCCCACCTCTACTAAAAATAGAAAAATTAGCCGAGCATGGTGGCACATGCCTGTAGTCCCAGCTACTCAGGAGGCTGAGGCAGGGGAATCACTTGAACTGGGAGGCAGAGGTTGCAACAAGGTGAGACGGCACCACTGCTCTCCAGCCTGGGCAACAGAGTGAGACTCCATTTCAAGAAAAAAATAAATAAATAAAAATAAATAAAAAGATATAAATTATCAAATCTTAAATGTCTTCCAAATTTCTTCTCCCAAGACTTCTCAGTCTCTCCCTACAAACCGTTTGGAAACCCTGAACAACCAAAGATCTTCCTAGAATGCTGCTAATTGCCTGAGAACACTGTTGACCATACATCCTCCTGAGCAGAGGCTGTTCAATCTCTCCTCCCTGGTATCCACTCAGGATACATAATCAGCAAGAGCCTTATACTTGATGACTTACAATTTACATTCCATCTTCATACAAGAATGTATCTTCATTTGAAGCTAATGCCATACCACTGTCTTACTTTCCTCGTTGCTATTATCCAACAGTTTCTAGTAACTCCCTGCCTTAGCCTGGCTAATTGCATTGCAAATTATCTCAAGAAAAGGAAGTTACGGGGCCAAGCGCAATGACTGACTCACACCGGTAATCCCAGCACTTTGGGAGGCTGAGGCGGCTGGATCACAAGATCAAGAGATCAAGACCATCTTGGCTAACAGAGTGAAACCCAGTCTCTACTAAAATACAAAAATCAGCTGGGTGTGGTGGTGCCCACCTGTAGTCCCAGCTACTTGGGAGGCCGAGCCAGGAGAATTACTTGAACCCAGGAGGCAGAGGTTGCAGTGAGCCTAGATTGGGCCACTGCACTCACAGCCTGGTGCCTGGCAACAAAGCAAGACTGTCTTTTAAAAAAAAAAGGATGTTACGACGAGGGTGACTGTGGGCAGTACTGGAACTGACAAGGGCAGAAACTCAGGCAACTCTCAGAACTGGTTTTCTCTCTTGCCATCTGCATCCTCTCTCTCCCCTACTTTCCCAACCCCATCAGCTTTTCTTTCTATTCTCTACTAGGTTCTACTCCCTTGTGAATCTGGTTTGCGTAGAATCTGTTATTGCTCCTGATTCCTCTAGAGGCCCCCAGCAGGTATGTAAAAGAATGAAACTTGCACGATGTGAGCAGTATGGGGTGGTGGAGGCCATGGTGAACAGAAAGCATATGCCCTGTGTACGGCTTAGCTCGTCAGTTCTCACCATACCAGACCTCAGATATAATGAGAGAAGCCAAACAGCCAGATTTTCATGTGAAATCTCCCTATTGTCAAATATTGACAGCCCTTTCAAAATATTATAAAACATTGCACCAGTTATAAAAATAAGTTTCAGGGCCACTCTGCAGCTTCTGCTGGATATTTCTTGACAATTATTTTTGTTTTTTTTTCCTGAGAGAGAGTTTCGCTCTTGTTGCCCAGGCTGGAGTGCAATGACGCAATCTCAGCTCACTGCAACCTCCACCTCCTGGGTTCAAGCAATTCTGCCTCAGCCTCCTGAGTACCTGGGATTACAGGCATGTGCCACCATGCCTGGCTAATTTTAGTATTTTTTAGTAGAGATGGCTTTCACCATGTTGGCCAGCTGGTCTCGTCAAACTCCTGACCTCCGGTGATTGATCCACTGGCCTCGGCCTCCCAGAGTGGTGGTATTATAGGCATAAGCCATTGCACCCGGCAGACGATTCTTTATACATTCATTCAACTTAGGCTCCTGGTGTTAATTGCTTCAATCTGTTTCCCAACTCCCAGATCCCAGGAGACAATTACGTTAGCCCAGCTCATCTTTTCATATCAAGGCCACACAGGGAGTGGGTCCCTGGCAAGCCAATAGAGGGATGAAATCACTCAACCTAATCACTTTTACAGGGATAGGGGCTGTGGGATGGCTGACTACTAGTCAAGGCAATTTCCCTGTAAGATGTTGATGGCCGTAAAACACAGCTAGTAAGCCCTCGTGTTCATCTGGGACTTCGGCCCCTGACTCACAGTCCTCCACCCCAACTTGTACCATCAACTAAGGTGACATCAACATTCACTCATTTTTCTTTCATTCAATAATATTCATTGAGCATTTATTCTGGCCAGACCTGATAATAGGCTCTGATAGGCCGGGCACAGTGACTGATACCTATAATCCTAGCATTTTGGGAGGCCAAGGCAGGCAGATCACTTGAGGTCAGGAGTTTGAGACCAGCTTGACCAACGTGGTGAAGCCCATCTCTACCAAAAGTACAAAAATTAGCCAGATGGGGTGGCACATGCCTGTAATCCCAGCTACTTGAGAGGCTGAGGCAGGAGAATCACTTGAACCTGGGAGGAGGAGGTTGCAGTGAGCTGAGATGCCATTGCACTCCAGCCTGGGGGACAAGAGCAAAACCCCATCTCAAAAAAAAAAAAAAAAAAAAAGCCAGTCACAGTGTCTGGGGCCTGTAATCCCAGCACTCTGGGGAGGCCTAGGTGGGCAGATCACCTGAGGCCAGGAGTTCAAGCCCAGCCTGGCCAACATGTTGAAACACCATCTCTACTAAAAATACAACACTCAGCCAGGCATGATGGCTCGCAGCTGTAATCACTGCACTTTGGGTGGCCGAGGCAGGTGGATCACCTGAGATCGGGAGTTTAGGACCAGGCTGACCAACATGGAGAAACCCTGTCTCTACTAAAAATACAAAATTAGCTGGGCATGGTGGTGCATGCCTATAATCCCAGCTACTCTGGAGACTGAGGCAGAAGAATCACTTGAACTCAGGAGGCGGAGGTTGCTGTGAGCCAAGATCATGCCATTGCACTCCAGCCTGGGCAACAAGAATGAAATTCCATCTCAAAAAAAAAAGAAAGAAAAAATTACCTGGGTGTGGTGGTGCATGCCTGTAATCCCAGCTACTTGGGAGGCTGAGGCAGGAGAATCGCTTGAACCCGGGAGGTGGAAGTTGCAGTGAGCCAGGATGGTGCCATTACACTCCAGCCTGGGCAAAAAAAGAAAAGAAAAAAAAAAGGGCTCTGAGACTTATAGGTGAAATAAATCATCTTTTCCCCCTACAACTCTCAGACCGTGGTAAGTTCTGTGCCAGGAGTATTTGAGTATTTACAGGGCCTACTGTAATCTGATAGTCATTTCTCCTAAGGAAGGAAATTAGGGTTCTCATATCTTTGTAGATACAAAGATTCTTGAAAAAGTAAGATCTAGCATGGGGAGAAATGACAGATACAGGTGAGGGGACAGAAGGCAGCAAACCACACTGCCATGTGTGTACCTATGCAACAATCTTGCATGTTCTTCACATGTACCCCAAAACCTAAAATGCAATTAAAAAAGAAAAAGAAAAAGTAAGATCTCAGAAAAAGTGAGGAATGTCTTTCAAAGGACTGTTAGTCACAAGGAATTACTTGACTAAAGCATAGAAGCAAGAGAAACACATGGTCTTCAAGCATTGTAAATCGAGACTATGGCTTTGGAAGAAGAAGTAAAAAATAAATTTCTGACACATACACCATCTGTATCAGAAAGGATCATACACCATCAGTACAGAGATTACAAAGAACCTTGTATGCCATGCTAAGGACTGTATATTAAAGCGATGGAAAGCCATTGGAAGAATTTAAGCTTGAGACTGACATAATCTGATTTGCATTTTAATGGAGAGTGGGACATTTTCAAGGGATACAATTGCAAGCAAGAGATGTTTAGGAAATACAATTGAAAGAATCTGATGGCCAACCGAATGTGGGGAGGAGGAAAAAATAAAGACAACTCCTTTGATAACTCCAGGTTGCAGATCTGGGTGACTGGGTAATAGGTGGTGCTATTCATAGAAAGGGGAGAAAGTTTACCTCAAAATATGTCCCTTCAGAAAGTTCTTAAGTGTTCCCACCTTATACCATTGTCTCACCCAGGACATCTCATGCACAAGCTCAGCTTAGATGTCTCTAGTGGTCTCATTCCCATATATTCACTTCGTACCTCCATTCCCACTCCCATTCCCACCCCAGTATTGCTTTTTTCTCCCAGCCTGCTGGTATCCACCCTGTCTCACCCTCCACCCCAGGGTAGTTTCATACCTGTAACTCGGGATCGATCCAAACATTTTCCTTCTGCTTTCCCCTCTCCTAGTTGCTGAGCAAGATTAGAAATAATTTCTGTTTTAAAGCAGTAGGAAGCCATTGGAAAAATCTAAACAGAGCAATGATATTATCTGATTTGTGCTGAAGTGCAGTGGTATGATCGTAACTCACTGCAGCCTCAACCTCCCAGGCTCCAATCATCTTCCCACCTCAGCCTCCCTAGTAGCTGGAACTACCGGTGCATGCCACACGCCTGGGTAATACTTTTTGCGTTTTGTAGAGATGGGTCTCACTATGTTGCCAGGGTTGGTCTGGAACTCCTGAGCTCAATTGATCCTCCCTGCCTCAGCCTCCCAAAGTATTGGGATTACAGGTATGAGCTGCTGTACGTGGCCTGATGATTTGTATTTTAAAGGGGATTAAGTAGGCAAATGGGTGAAGGCTTTTAGGGCTGAGACTCTATCACTGCAATTACCACCATATACTTAGGATTTTCAACTGTCTTTTTTTTTTTTTTTTTTTTTTTTTTTTTTCTGAGACAGAGTTTCGCTCTTATTACCCAGGCTGGAGTGCAATGGCGCAATCTCGGCTCACCGCAACCTCTGCCTCCTGGGTTCAGGCAATTCTCCTGCCTCAGCCTCCAGAGTAGCTGGGATTACAGGCACGCGCCACCATGCCCAGCTAATTTTTTGCACCTTTAGTAGAGACGGGGTTTCACCATGTTGACCAGGAGGGCCTCGATCTCTTGACCTCGTGATCCACCCGCCTCGGCCTCCCAAAGTGCTGGGATTACAGGCTTGAGCCACCGCGCCCAGCTTTTTTTTTTTTTTTTTTTTTTAATGGAGTTTCGCTCTTATCACCCAGGCTGGAGTGCAGTGGCGCAATCTTGGCTCACTGTAACCTCTGCCTCCCAGGTTCAAGCAATTCTCATGCGTTAGGCTCCCAGGTAGCTGGGATTACAGGCGCTTACCACCATGCCCAGCTAATTTTTGTATTTTTAGTAGAGGTGGGGTTTCACCATGTTGGCCAAGCTGGTCTCGAACACCTGACCTCAGGTGATTCACCTGCCTCAGCCTCCCAAACTACTGGGATTACAGGCGTGAGCCACTGCACCCAGCCTCAGCTGTCTTTGTATTATTTATCTGCAGCCAGATCCCTGGCCTACTGGCACAATGGCTGTTCTCAAAAATTTGCCACTCTCCTCAAGCCTCCTGGCAAATGTGGCCCACCCCACTCATGATTTGTAGATAACACTGAGTCTTCAAAAAGAAAATAAGAGTCATTAGGAACACTCTTCTAGCCCCAGCCCACATACTCATCTTCTAACCCCAGCCCATATCTATGTTCGCACTTTTCTTACTTCCTACCCACCTATCTCAGAGGAAGGTGGCATCTCTTTCTGCCACTCCTAATATGTGCTCTAGGGAATCCACCCATTCTATTCGTTTTGGAGAATGGCTGTATCAATTATCCTTCTTTCTCTGTATCTTCAAATTCTCAACTGACCATTCTTCTCTCTTTGAAAAAAAGAGAAAGAAAATCTTACACCATCTGTATCAGAAATGATTATTTTTGTTGTGAGATAAACTATGTGAGTTAATGAAAAAAAGGGTTCATGACGGGTAGTTTCACCTAGAACCCAGATAGCTGGCTTTCCTTGAACGTTGAGAAGGATTTAGAATGAGGGCCTGTAAAGCTGGCAGCTCCTTCCTGGCTGTCCTGTCTGTACATCTGCACATACTTCTGCGGCTTACTTCATCCGACTCTCCAGGCACCAGCTCCCAAGACTATCCAACCAAGAACCAGGGACGATGGGCTTTCTGTCTTGGCCCCAAATTTAAATTTTGTGGGGGAAGTGTTGGCCCAGCTTGGATGATGTACCCTTACCAAAGGCCAATCAACTACAGTCAAGGAGGCAGCTGTGTACAACCATGGCTCCTGAAAGTCTGTGCCTGTGACCTTGTAGATGGGAGGTCTCTTAGCAAAGGGGAACTTGTGAGTTGAAGAAATTCCTCTCTGGCTATTGCCAAATTTCTTTCCATTGCTTTATATCTAAGACTCTTTAAGAGCATGGTGTCCACTCCCTGGCTCCACAATTTCTCCTCCCATTCATTCCAATATCCTCTGCATTTTGTTCTCCACTCTCTCCAACACCCCTACTCCCTACCAACTGTTTCAGGAAGGTCACTTTCCAATTGCCAAACCCAAAACACACTTTCAGTACTTGTTTTCCTGATGTATCAGCATTTGCCACTGTTTCCAAGTCTTTCCACCTTGGAAACTCATGCCACTTTCCTGCTTAAAATTCTTCAAGGGTTGGTCATTGCCTGAGCTATACAATTTTTCAATTTTCCTTAATCATGAAACTCTTTGTTTAAAAGAAGAAGTATTTTGCTCATGCCCACCATTAAATAGACAAAAACAGAGTTGGTGAAGTTGAAGCAGGAATGGAGGACCAAGAGCCCTGGCCACCTAGCCCCACTGCCACCCCCAGATGACTCCTGTGTGGACTCCAAAGAGCACTCACAGCTCCACTGAGTGTAGTTTGAAAACCACAAGTCTGTAGGATAAACACTGAATTTCTAATTTCATAAATAAGGTCCCTTCAATATCCAGCACCTGCCAACCTTTCCTGCCTTCTTTGCTGCCAGTCTCTGTACTCCAAATAGTTTCATCCATCGTTGAAGGAGTTGAATTATCTGGCTTGCTTCAGTGTGCCTCTCTCAAGCCCACCTGGGTACATGCTGTTTCCTCAGCCTGGATGGGACTTCTCCCTTTTGTGGACCTGGTGAACTCCTCTTTATTATTTAAAATTTGGCTTAAATGGAATCTCCTCAGGTACTTTCCCATCACAGTGATGTGACTTTTGGGACTCCAGATGTTCTGTCCCTGTTGTACATAATTGTTGGAACAGGGTTCAGTTCAGTATTACAATTTGAGATTTTTATGTCTGTATACTCACTAAACCTTCTAGGTGGTGACGTTATGTTCGTTTCATCTTTGTGGCTCTAGAACCTAGCCCAGCACCTGGCACTCTTAGGTGTCTTAGTCAGTTTTATGTTGCTTATAACAAAATCCCTGAATCCAGGTAATTTGTTTTAAAAAAGGATTTATTTCTTACAGTTTTAGAGACTGGGAAGTCGAAGGGGCTGTACCTTCTGAGAACCTTCTTGCCAGTGGGGACTCTGTGGCATCCCCGAGGTACGCCAAGGGATCACATGGTGAGGGGGATCATGAGGTTAGGAGTTCAAGACAGAGTCCTACTCTGTCACCCGGGTTGGAGTGCAGTAGCATGGTCTCAGTTCACTGTAACCTCTGCCTCCTGGGTTCAAGCAATTCTCCTGCCTCAGCCTCCTGAGTAGCTGGGACTACAGATGCCTGCCACCATGCGTGGCTAATTTTTGTACTTTTAATAGAGACGGGGTTCCGCTATGTTAGCCAGGCTGGTCCTGAATGTCTGACCTTGTGATCAACCCGCCTGGCCTCCCAAAGTGCTGGGATTACAGGTATGAGCCACTGCGCGCAGCCCATACTGTATATATTACCTGTAACGTTTTTTCCTTTAACTAAAAATCATGTGAGAGTCACCCACTTTTTGTTTGTTCGAGATGGAATCTCGCTCTGTCACCCAAGCTGGAGTGCAGTGGCACAATCTCAGCTCACTGCAACCTCTGCCTCCAGGGTTCAAGAGATTCTCCTGCCTCAGCCTCAGAAGTAGCTGGGATTATAGGCACACATCACCACCCCCAGCTAATTTTTGTATTTTTGGGAGTGATTGGTTGTCACCATGTCAGCCAGGCTGGTCTTGAATTCCTGACCTCAAATGATCCGCCCTTCTGGGCCTCCCAAAGTGCTGGGATTATAGGCTTGAGCCACCACACCCAGCCTACCCATGTTGATCCTATAGTTCTACACCATTCTTTCCCACTGCTCTATAATTTATTTATCCATTCTCCTCTGGACATTTGAATTGTTTACAGTTCTTTATTCTCAGAAACAATGCTGCTGTGAACATTCTTGTCCATATCTCCTAGTGCACACTTACAGGATCTCTTCAGAGCCTATACCCAGGAGTAAAATTGCTGAGCCATGGGAGGATGCACATCTTCAAATTTATAAGAGGCAGCTTGTTTGCCAAGTGTTTTTGTTTTTGTTTCATTTTTGGTTTTTGTTGGTTGGTTGAAGACATGGAGACCATGTCTCTGTTTTGGTTTTTGTTGGTTGGTTCCTGTTTCATCCTTGCTTTGTCGCCCAGGATGGAATACAATGGCTGTCATAGGTCACCGCGCCTTGAACTCCTGGGCTAGTTGGGCACCAAGTGCTATGGTTTGAATGTATCCCCCAGATTTCATGTGTTGGAAACTTAATCCGAGTGTGGCAGTATTGAAAGGTAGGGCATTTAAGAGGTGAATGGATCGTGAGAGCTCTGTCCTCATGAGTGGATTCATGGGCTAATGGACTAATGGGTTAATAGATTAATGGGTCATCAAGACCCATTATCTTGTGATTTTATAAGAAGAGGAAGAAAAGAGGCTGAGCCTAGTGGCTCATGCCTGTAATCCCAACACTTTGGGAGGTGAAGGTGGGAGGACTGTTTGAGTAAAGACCAGCCTGGGCAACACAGGGAGACCATGTCTCTGTTTTGGTTTTCATTGGTTGGTTCCTGTTTCATCCTCGCTTTGTCCCCCAGGATGGAATACAATGGCTGTCATAGCTCGCTGCGGCCTTGAACTCCTGGGCTCAAGCAATCCTCCTTTATCAGCCTCCTGAGTATCTGGGAATACCAATGCTCCAGCATGCCTGGCTAATTCTTATTTTTTGTTGAGACCGGGTCTTGCTATGTTGCCCAGACTGGTTTCAAACTCCAGGGCTCAAGCAATCCTCCAGCCTTGGCCTCCCAGAGTGTTAGGATTACAGGCATGAGCCACTGCACCTAGTCAGGATACTCTTATATGGTGCCTTTTGATAAACAGAAGTAATTAATTTCATTGTAGTCAAATCTATCTTTTTCTTTATGATTTGTGCTTCTTGTGTCTGAAGGAATTCTTTCATAGCCTGAAGTTATGAGGACATTCTTTTATACGTTCTTTAAAAGTTTTATTTTTCTCATGTAAGTCTTCAATCCCACATGTAATCAATTTTTGTCAATGGTATAAAAAAGATAACATTTTTTCTTTTACTTTTCAATATTCAATATAAAGAGATAACTTTTTTTGTTGCTTTTTTTGGAAACAGAGTCTTGCTTTGTCATCCAGGCTGGAGTGCAGTGGTGCAATCTCAGCTCACTGCAGCCTCTGCCTCCTCGGTTTAAGCAATTCTCCTGCCTCAGCCTCCTGTGTAGCTGGGACTACAGGTGCACACCACCATGACTGGCTAATTTTTGTATTTTTAGTAGAGACAGGGTTTCACCATGTTGGCCAGACTAGTCTCTAACTCCTGGCCTCAAGTGATCCACCTGCCATGGCCCCCCAAAGTGCTGTGATTAAAGGTGTGAGCCACCACACCTAGCCAAAAGGTAACACTTTAACAAACACCTTGATAATTACTTGTTCTAATTCTAAGCATTGGAAAGTCCAGGCCGGGTGCGGTGGCTCAAACCTGTAATCCCAGCACTTTGGGAGGCCGAGGTGGGTGGATCACGAGGTCAAGAGATCGAGACCATCCTGGTCAACATGGTGAAACCCTGTCTCTACTAAAAATACAAAAAATTACCTGGGCATGGTGGCGCGTGCCTGTAATCCCAGCTACTCAGGAGGCTGAGGCAGGAGATTTGCCTGAACCCAGGAGGCGGAGGTTGCGGTGAGCCGAGATTGCGCCATTGCACTCCAGCCTGGGTAACAGGAGCGAAACTCCGTCTCAAAAAAAAAAAAAAAAAACCAAAAATGGAAAGTCCATTCATGTCCACAGATCTATTTCCCCTACAAGCTCATGAATTCTTTTTTGTTTTGGTTTGAGTTTTTTGTTTTGAGACAGGGCCTCACTCTATCACCTGGACTGAGTGCAGTGATACAGTTGCGGCTCACTGCAGCCTCAACCTTCTGGGTTAAAGCAATCCTCCGCTTTAGCCTCCTAAGTAGCTGTGTTTACAGGCATGCACCCCCATGCCTGGCTAATTTTTGATGTGTTGTAAAGTCAGGGTCTCACTATGTTGCTCACTCTGTCTCCAACTCCTGGATACAAGGGATCCTCCCACCTTGGCCTCCCAAAGTGCTGGGATTACAGGCATGAGCGACTGTGCCCAGCCATAATGAATTATGTAAAAGTAGGGACAATGTCTTTGTTTTCAGTGTACCCTCAATGCCTAGCAGTTTCTTGCATATACAAACATTCTATACATATTGTTAATTTTGTCTCTGTACCCTTAAGTTCCTAATACTATAGACCACCTGAGCTAGAAGGAACCCAAAAGCATTACCTTGGTTTAGTGCCTTTATTCTACAGGTGAGGAAATGGAGGCCATGTAAGTGTAAACTGCATTCGTGAGCTCACATGATCCAGTGCCAGAGCCAGGGCTTAGTACATTGCTTCCTGTTTCTCCTGAAACTCCAGGTCCTGAGTCCAGCTCCTACAATGTTCACTCAATGCCTAGACAAAGTCAGGGCTTCATGACCAAGGACAGAGATGGGGGCTGGTGTCTGTTACAATGGCAGCGGATTAATGTGTTTAACCCTTACAAATCAAGAAGGGAAAGAAGGAAAAGCCCAAAAGTAGTTATATTTAAAAGGGGGAGAAATACAAATGGAGAGAAAAATATTGAATTCAAAAAGCAAACACATATAAGTTAGAAAGATGAATCTTTTCTTTCGTATCACATGGTAAATATAGAAAATAATGCCTTAGAAAATATTCCATTAGAATGTATACTCCCTGAGAGCAGAGACTGTTTGGTTCACCATCATATTCCTATCATGTGGCTTAGGGACTGGCAAATAGGCTCAATTAATATTTAATATTTAAGACATGACTTAAAGAAAAAATAAAATAAAAATAAACCCAGAGGAAATTATAAAACTTTTTTTTTTTTTTTTTGAGATGGAGTCTCGCTCCGTCTTCCAGGCTGGAGTGTGATGTCAGCTCACTGCAACCTCTGCCTCCCAGGTTCAAGCGATTCTCCTGCCTCAGCCTCCTGAGTAACTGGGACTATTGGCGCCATCATGCCCAGCTAATTTTTTTTTTTTTTTTGAGACGGAGTTTCGCTCTTGTTACCCAGGCTGGAGTGCAATGGCACGATCTCGGCTCACCGCAACCTCCGCCTCCTGGGTTCAGGCAATTCTCCTGCCTCAGCCTCCTGAGTAGCTGGCATTACAGGCATGTGCCACCATGCCCAGCTAATTTTTTTTTTGTATTTTTAGTAGAGACGGGGTTTTACCATGTTGACCAGGATGGTCTCGATCTCTTGGACCTCGTGATCCACCCGCCTCGGCCTCCCAAAGTGCTGGGATTACAGGCTTGAGCCACCGCACCCGACCTAATTTTTGTATTTTTAGTAGAGACATGGTTTCACCATATTGGCCAGGTTGGTCTCAAACTCCTGACCTTGTGATTCACCCACCTCAGCCACCAAAAGTGCTAGTATTACAGGTCAGAGCCACGTACCTGGCCCCAGGACTTAAATTCTGTTCCTATTACCTGTTAGCCGGCAAACATGCCCTTCCACTGAATCCTCACTTTTTTTTTTTTTTTTTTTTGAGACGGAGTTTCGCTCTTGTTACCCAGGCTGGAGTGCAATGGCGCGATCTCGGCTCACCGCAACCTCCGCCTCCTGGGTTCAAGCAATTCTTCTGCCTCAGCCTCCCTAGTAGCTGGGACTACCGGCACACGCCACCATGCCCAGCTAATTTTTTGCATTTTTAGTAGAGATGGGATTTCACTATGTTGACCAGGATGGTCTCGATCTCTTGACCTCGTGATCCACCCACCTCGGCCTCCCAAAGTGCTGGGATTATAGGCATGAGCCACTACGCCTGGCCCTGAATCCTCACTTTTAATGCTCAGTTCATGGCTTTGAAAGTGCTTACACATAAGCATGCAATGTTATCAAGGACATTTTTTTCTTTGAGTAGGCACCAAATTACATACCTTATTTTAACTATTTTTTTTTTAATTTGGATATTCCTAAATGCAAAAATCAAGAGGCTTAATCCAAATGTTAAGGAGTTTTGGTTTTGTTGTTATTGTTTATTATTTTAAGACTTTTAAGAGTTTACACATGCTACAAAGGAGTCTTCAGTGAATAGTAATTCCCCTTCCCACTGCTGCCGATGCCTGGGGCACTCATGTCTAAGACATCGTGCTTCTCTCCTACCTGCCAAAAGTCACCTACCACCTTCAACATGAACATGTACTGCTGCTTATCTTCTGAATATCTGTCTTTTCCCTTGAACTGACTCTAGATTCTTGGTGGAGGTGCTAGAGAAACATAAGGCAATAGAAATAAATTTATTGCTGGGCACAGTGGCTCACCCGCCCTCGGCCTCCCAAAGTGCTGGGATTTCAGGACCAGCCTGACCAACATGGAGAAACCCCGTTTCTACTAAAAATACAAAATTTAGCTGGGTGTGGTGGCGCATGCCTGTAATCCCAGCTACTCGAGAGGCTGAGGCAGGAGAATCACTTGAACCCAGGAGGTGGAGGTTGTGGTGAGCTGAGATTGTGCCATTGCATACCAGCCTGGGCAACAAGAGCAAAATTCCGTCTCAAAAAAAAAAAAAGAAAGAAAGAAATTGGTTTATTTCTTCCTCTTCCCCCATCATGTGATCAAACTGGTACTGATAGATAAAGCCAAGCTGTTCACTTCTTTGCTGAAGTTAAAGCATTTCTTTAATTTTTATGTAGAATAGAAATGGAGCCAAATATGACCCTTACTAGAAAAGATAAGCTCCCTACCCCAAACTATCTCCTAAATATGGTTTTAGATGTCTCATTCCTTAATCTCTTATAATGACAAGGTAGCTTGTTGCTGTCATTGTTGTTTTAAAAATGTGTGTGTTAGGGGGATGAATTTTACCTATTAGTCCCTTTGTAGACACTGTCCTATGTCATAGTACAAGTTTATATTACCATCATGAGTTCAAAAAAAGTTGCTTTTGTTTTTCTATGTTCAAGATGGAGTCTTGCTATGTCTCCCAGGCTGGAGTGTAGTGGCACGATCTCAGCTCACCACAACCTCTATTTGCCTGTTCAAGCAATTCCCCTGCCTCAGCCTCCTGAGTAGCTGGGACTACAGGAATGTGCCACCAGGCCTGGCTAATATTTTTGTGTTTTTAGTATATTTTTAGTAGAGACAGGGTTTCACCATGTTGGTCAGGCTGGTCACAATCTCCTGGCCTCAAATGATCTGCCTGCTCAGCCTCCCAAAGTGCTGGGATTACAGGCTTGAGTCACTGCACCCAGCCCACAACTTGTATTTTGAATGTGTAGTTTTGGACAGAAAGAGACTTCATCTCAAAAAAACAAAACAAAACAAAAAACGTGTGTGCTCTGGGAATGCAATAGGAAGAATGATGTTTCAAGTTAGTAAAAATAGAAAAATAGCCAGGATGAGGAATAAACTGTTAGAGAAAAGGCAGAGTCCAGAAGTGCAAGAAGTTATCCATCCCCCTCTTGAGCCTCTGTGCCTGAAAGTGTACCGTAATTTCTTTTTCCTTTTTTGGAGACTGAGTCTTACTCTGTCTCCCAGGCTGGAGTGCAATGGTATGATCTTGGCTCACTGCAACCTCTGCCTCCCAGGTTCAAGCAATTCTCTGGCCTCAGTCTCCCAAGTATCTGGGATTACAGGCGCGTGCCACCATACCCAGCTAATTTTTTTGTATTTTTAGTAAAGACAGGGTTTCAATGTTGGCCAGGCTGGTCTTGAACAACTGATCTCAGATGATCCACCCGCTTCGGCCTCCCAAAGTGCTGGGATTACAGGCATGAGCCACTGCACCTGGCCCCATGTACTGAGATTTCTACATGATTGGCCACAACATAGTTAATTCAAAGAACAGCAATTGTCCGTCCAATCCCCCTGGTCCCAGCTACCACTGCTCTGGATCCTCATGGTTCTGTCTCCTGGCTTTCTTAACTGCTCTCAGATAGATTTGTTTGAGCAAAACTAATTGGTAGGCTAGTGCCGAGGGCATGCTGCCACTAACAAAGTGGGTGTGTAGTACCACTGCATTGGCTAAATTGCTACATACATGCAATTAGTTAACCCTTCCCTCCACCCATGGAACAGCTGACCTGCCAGGCAACTATCTGGCAAAGCAGTTCAGCAGAGATGACCAATGGGCATGTGAGCCTCCAATCTTCTGGTGAACATAACAGCCCTCACTTTCCTCCTCAGCTGATTCCATAATTGGCAGCTAAAAGGGGAGCCAGGGTAGGCAGGGGCATTGCCCACTGAGCTGTCGGCAGCTTGTCAATGTGACTCTCAAACACAGCAGAGGTGGGTGGCACTATGGAGATAAGCAATTCACACCTCCCCATCTTTCCTCCCACTCTCTAACTTGGAAACACAAGGTACTTTGGGATCTGGAATCGGCCTCCCTCAGCTGTTGTGCTTTATGGCTTATGCTTTGCCAAATACTTCCTTAGGGCTGTCCCTTGAGGAGTGGTTAGGTTTTGCCTTGTAATTGACCGTAGGTCACAGCAAGACATTTAGCCACACACCCAAACAGGTAGGATTTCCTATATCTAGAGTCATAATCTTACAGAGCTATAAGAACTTCAGAGATCCTGTAAAGGACTCACCCAGGGTGACACAGCTAGCTTGCAGAACAAGAATTAGAGCAGGTCCCATTAAGCAGTATTTCTTAAACTTCTGAAACTAGGATCCATAGGCAGGTACACATTTTATCTGATGAGTAATGAGTGTGAGTATAAAATATACTTATGTGGCCGGGCACGGTGGCTCAAGCCTGTAATCCCAGCACTTTGGGAGGCCAAGGTGGGTGGATCACGAGATCAAGAGATCGAGACCATCCTGGTCAACATGGTGAAACCCCGTCTCTACTAAAAATACAAAAAAATTAGCTGAGCATGGTGGCGCGTGCCTGTAATTCCAGCTACTCAGGAGGCTGAGGAAGGAGAATTGCCTGAACCCAGGAGACGGAGGTTGCAGTGAGCCGAGATCGCACCATTGCACTCCAGCCTGGGTAACAAGAGCGAAACTCCGTCTCAAAAAAAAAAAAAAAAAAAAAATATATATATATATATATATATATACTTGTGTGTGAGGACACACACACACACACATATATTTGAAACAAATGTTATACACATTACTTACCCTTTCCAAATCCTATGTTCTGTTTTCTATTCTTGTTGGGGATCTTTTAGCTGCTTTTGATCCTCTAAAGTGGTTTATGACCCATTAGTGAGTCAAAACCTGAAGTTTAAAAAGCACCATACAGCCGGGCGTGGTGGCTCAAGCCTGTAATCCCAGCACTTTGGGAGGCCGAGGCGGGTGGATCACGAGGTCGAGAGATCGAGACCATCCCGGTCAACATAGTGAAACCCCGTCTCTACTAAAAATCCAAAAAATTAGCTGGGCATAGTGGCACGTGCCTGTAATCCCAGCTACTCAGGAGGCTGAGGCAGGAGAATTGCCTGAACCCAGGAGGCGGAGGTTGCGGTGAGCCGAGATCGCGCCATTGCACTCCAGCCTGGGTAACAAGAGCGAAACTCTGTCTCAAAAAAAAAAAAAAAAAAAAAAAAAAAGCACCATACAGGGCAGGGCACAGTGGCTCATGTTTGTAATCCAACACTTTGGGAGGCCAAGGCAGGAGGATTGCCTGAGTGTAGAAGTTGGAGATCAGCCTGGGAAACACAGCAAGACATCATCTCTTAAAAAAATTTTAAAAAAAAATACCATACAGGCCTGTAATCCTAACACTTTGAAAGACCGAGGTGGGAGGATCACTTGAGCCCAGGAGTTCAAGACCAGCCTGGGCAACATAGGGAAACCCTGTCTCTACAAAAAAAAATTTTAAAGAAAATTAGCCAGGACATGGGGTTGCTGGCCTGTGGTTCCAGCTGTTCAGGAGGCTGAAGTGGAAGGATCTGGAGCCCAAAGGGTCAAGCCTGCAGTGAGCCAAGATCGCACCACTGCACTCCAGCCTGGGCAACAGGGTTAGGACCCTGTCTCAAAAAGCAAAAAACTTAAGTCCTATCAAGTTAATCCTTTAATAAAACTCCAGCATCTCCCTGTTGCTGGTAATAACTAATAACTCACACCATGCTTACAATGTATCGGGCACGCTTCTAAACACTTTATTTACATTTAACTTATCTTTTCCTCACAATAGCCTGAGAACAAGCTTGTCCAAACCGTGGCCTGCAGGCCGCGTGCAGCTCAGGATGCTTTGAATGCGGCCAACACAAATTTGTAAGCTTTGTTAAAACATTATGAGACTTTTTTTTTTTTTGCTTTTTTTTTTTTTTTTTTTTTTTTTTTTGAGACGGAGTTTCGCTCTTGTTACCCAGGCTGGAGTGCAATGGCGCGATCTCGGCTCACCGCAACCTCCGCCTCCTGGGTTCAGGCAATTCTCCTGCCTCAGCCTCCTGAGTAGCTGGGATTACAGGCACGTGCCACCATGCCCAGCTAATGTTTTGTATTTTTAGTAGAGACGGGGTTTCACCATGTTGACCAGGATGGTCTCGATCTCTCGACCTCGTGATCCACCCGCCTCGGCCTCCCAAAGTGCTGGGATTACAGGCTTGAGCCACCGCGCCCGGCGCTATTTTTTTTTTTAAGCTCATCAGCTATCATTAAGTGTCAGTGTATTTTATGGGTGGCCCAAGACAATTCTTCTTTCAATGTGGCCCAGAGAAGCAAAATATTGGACACCCCTGCCCTGGAGGTAGGGTTACTATCACCCTCCTCTTACAGAGATGATGAGTAACAGCCCAAAGACATACAGCTAGTAAGAGACAGGGTCAGGATTTAAGCCCAAGCAGCAGTCTGATTCCAGAGTAAGCATTCTTGGCCAGAATTATCCGCAGTAGTTAACAGTGAATCCAACTGCTTAAAATAAGTTTTCAAGTCGTATCATGCTGCCTCTGTATGCTCCAGGCTGCTAGCCATTTGTATGACCTCATACATGCTGTTCCCTATGTCTAAAACATGTCACTCCTTGCATTTGGTTAATTCGTATACAGACTTCACTTCAGGCGTTCCCTTATTTCCTTACACTACCTGAGGTATCCTGTGTTCCCATAACACTGTCTCCTTTCTTTTCTCTCTTTCCCTCATTCATCCATTCAATTCATTTGATAAATTATTTACTGAGCACTTACCCCATGCAAGGAGATATAGCAGCCACGAAGACAAAGTTCATGCCCTTGTGAGTTCATATTTTCCAAAGGGGGAGCATGGAGATAATAAACGATTAAATAATATGTCAAGTGGTGATAAGCGTTAACAAGAAAAAGCAGGGTTAGGTGGATTGGACATGTGCCTATTTCATGTTGGGAGGTTGGGGATGGGCTCATGGAGTAGGTGACATCCCAGCAGAGACCAAAGGAAATATGAGACAGCCTTGTGGATTTCTGGGGGAGGAGTAGTCCAGGAAGAGAGAACAGCCAGTGCAGAGACCCTCAGTGGAAAGAATGCTTGGATGTTCCAGGAATGGCAGTGTGGCTGGAGCAGAGTAAGCCAAGGGGACCTGGAGAAAGTGAGTGCCTCAAGATACTGGGGGCCAGATGGCTTAGGGCCTTGGAGGTCACTTTGTCTTTTGCCCTGTTTGAGTTGGGGAGCCACTGGGGGATTCTAAGCAGAAGAGTAATGTATTAGTTTTCTGTTCCTGCTGTAACAAATTACCACAAATTCAGTGGCTTAAAACAACACGAATTTATTATCTTACAGTTCCAGAGATCAGAAATTATGTCACTGGGGTAAAATCACTATGTTGGCAGGGCTGCATTCCTTCTGGAGGCTCTAGGGAGAGTATGTTTCCTGGCCTTTTCCAGCTCCTAAAGGTACCCTTGCTCCATCTTTGAAGCCAACAACTTTGCATTTCTCTGTTGTTCTGTGGTTAGACTCCCTAAGACCACACCCAAGAAAGGTTATCCACTTTTAAGAATTCATGTGATTGGCTGGGCGCGGTGGCTCACGCCTGTAATCCTAACACTTTGGGAGGCCGAGGCTGGCGGATCATGAGGTCGAGAGAACAAGACCATCCTGGCCAACATGGTGAAACCCCACCTTTATATTTTTTTTTTTTTTAATAAAGAGGGGGTTCCACCATGTTGGTCAGGCTGGTCTTGAACTCCTGACCTCAGGTGATCTGCCTGCCTTGGCCTCCAAAGTGCTTGGATTACAGGCGTGAGCCACAACGCCTGGCCACCCCATCTTTATTAAAACTACAAAAATTAGTTAGGCGTGGTGTAATCGCACCTGTAATCCCAGCTATTTGGGAGGCTGAGGCAGGAGAATTGCTTGAACCTGGGAGGCAGAGGTTGCAGTGAGCCAAGATCACACCACTGCACTCCAGCCTGGCGACAGAGTGAGATTCCGTCTCAAAAAAAAAATGTGATTAAGTTGAGCCCACATGAATAATCCAGAATAATCTCCCCATCTCAAGGTCCTCAATCACATCTGTGAAACCTTTTTGGCCATATAAGACAACATATTTATAAGCCCCAGGGATCAGGACACGGCCATGTTTGGTGATGGAGAGGGTCATTCTGCCTATAGCAAATGACCTGTGTAACAGTTTGGCCATGTCCCCACCCAAATCTCATCTTGAATTTCCACGTGTTGTGGGAGGGACCCAGTGGGAGGTAATTGAATCATGGGGGCAGATCTTTTTTATGCTGTTCTCAAGATGTACCTTCATCTTCTGCCATGATTGTGAGGTCTCCCCAGCCACGTGGCACTATAAGTCCAATAAACCTCCTTCTTGCCTATAGCAAGTGACATAATATGAAGAGTTTTAATAGGATCACCCTTGGCTGCTTTGTGGGGAATAAATCATAGGGGACAAGGGTGGAGGCAGGGAGACAGATCAGTTAGGAGACTACTGGAGTAATCCATGTTCTTGAGAATTGATCAAGGCCCAGACCAGGGTGCCAGTAGTAGAAGTGGTGAGATATGATCAAGGTGTGGATTTTTTTATGAAGGCAGGATGGACATGATTTACTGATGGACTGGAGGTGGAATGTGAGAGGAGTCAAGGTTGACTCCAAGACTGACCCTCCACCCGCTTACAGTACTTGACAGATGTTGTTTCGTTTATTCAACTGTTCAACTGTCTTCCTTATTGCTCTGAAAGTTCTAAGGGAGAAGGCCCCAAATCTAGCTTGCTCCCTGTTGTATCCTCACATCTATGAGTGCATGGAACATAGCAACACAGTGCGTAGCTACTACTTATTGAGCCATTATTATATGGCAGGCACTTTGGTTAATCTGATTTAATAACCAGAACAGCCTTATGAAATAGTTATTACTATTATCCCCACTTACTGATTGGGGAAACCAAGGCCCAGAGAGATTAAATGACTTACAACAGTAAATAGAAGAACTGAGATTTAATCTACATTGAATAAATTAATTCATTCAAATTTTTAAAAATTTGGGTTTATCTACATATTCTTTTTTTTTTTCTTTTTTTTTTTTTTTTTTGAGACGGAGTTTCGCTCTTGTTACCCAGGCTGGAGTGCAATGGCGCGATCTCGGCTCACCACAACCTCCGCCTCCTGGGTTCAGGCAATTCTCCTGCCTCAGCCTCCTGAGTAGTTGGGATTACAGGCACGCGCCACCATGCCCAGCTAATTTTTTGTGTTTTTAGTAGAGACAGGGTTTCACCACGTTGACCAGGATGGTCTCGATCTCTCGACCTCATGATCCACCCGCCTCGGCCTCTCAAAGTGCTGGGATTATAGGCGTGAGCCACCGCGCCCGGCCAGGTTTATCTACATATTCTGACTGCATATAAAATGGGAGATGGGGAAAAGGTTACAGATTTATAACCCTTTAAAAGTTTTAGTAATAGGCCGGGCGCGGTGGCTCAAGCCTGTAATCCCAGCACTTTGGGAGGCCGAGGCGGGTGGATCACGAGGTCAAGAGATCGAGACCATCCTGGTCAACATGGTGAAACCCTGTCTCTACCAAAAACACAAAAAAGTAGCTGGGCATGGTGGCACATGCCTGTAATCCGAGCTACTCGGGAGGCTGAGGCAGGAGAATTGCCTGAACCCAGGAGGCGGAGGTTGCGGTGAGCCGAGATCGCGCCATTGCACTCCAGCCTGGGTAACAAGAGTGAAACTCCATCTCAAAAAAAAAAAAAAGTTTTAGTCATAGAAGAATTATGTTAGGAAATGGCAAAAGTTAGAGCCACTAACTCAGAATTTTCAGACTCAATAGTCAGTCTTACCTGTGGTTTGGTTGATGTAATGAGTGAAGCAGGCAGTAATTCAGAAATGTTTTGTAACCACACTGGAGGCAAAGGAGAAAAACAGATGACATCAGATAGACCATGCTGATGCAGTGAAAAATACCCAAACCTGAGAGTGAAGGAGGAGAGATTTTAGTCTCACTTTAGTCCCAACCACTTATTAGCCAATACATCTGAGGTATTTACTTCATCTTTCTGAAACCATCTCGACTATAAAAGGGATATAATATTATCTGCCTTATCTACCGCATAGACTCTTGGGATAAACTAAATTTGTTTGTTTCATAAATATAGAGCATCTTCCATGGGACTGGCATTGCTCTAGACACCAGAGTCATGTCATGAACAAAATAGACAAAATCCTCACCTCCATGGAATCTGCATTCTAGTGGAAGGGAAGAGTGACAAAAACAAGAATAAATAAATAATTTCAAGAGTGATAAATGTTGTAAAGAAAAATAAGACAGGTTAGGGGGCTATAGAGTAATCAAAGAGGAGGTAACATTGGACAGGAACCTAAGTAAACTGAGAGAGAAAGCAATAGTAATCTGTGGAAAGGGCAATCCAGGCAGGAGAGACAGAGTGCTTTAAATTCCTGAGGTAGGAATGAACGGGGGATATCTGAGGAATGGCGGAGAGTGAGCAAGGAGAAGGAGTGATGGACGATGCTGGAGACACACGTCAGGCCCAGATCATGCAGATCTTTGCTGGCCATGGATTTTATGCATATCCCAGAAGACAATAGAAACACAAATATGCGAAGAGTAATACAAACAAATAGTAAATGAAAGAGCTGTAACATGGACTTAGGTGGCAATACAGGCACACTTGCTTCAAGAGCACAGGCTCT
Organism: Saimiri boliviensis; assembly: GCF_048565385.1. NCBI lineage: Eukaryota > Metazoa > Chordata > Mammalia > Primates > Cebidae > Saimiri > Saimiri boliviensis. The sequence continues at coordinate 83,574,112 of NC_133456.1, forward strand.
GGAGACTACCTGGGTTGGAATCTCAGAGGCACCTTGGAAATGATCTGTGTGATCGTTTGGTTGTGTTCCTACAAATCTCATCTTGGATTCCCACATGTTATGGGAGGGATCCTGTGGGAGGTAATTGAATCATGGGAGCAGATCTTTCTCGTGCTGTTCTCGTGATAGTGAATAAGTCTCAGGAGATCTGATGGTTTTAACAAGGGGAGTTTCCCTGCATATGCTCTATTCTCTTGTCTATTGCTGTGTGAGATGTGCCTTTCATCTTCTGCCATGATTGTGAGGTCTCCCCAGCCATGTGCAACTGTAAGTCCAGCAAACCTCTTTCTTTTGTATATTGCCTAGTCTTGGGTATGTCTTTATCAGCAGCTTGAAAATGGACTAATACACTATGTCATACCAAGTTTTCATTGTACAGTTGTCCCTCATGTCCATGGGGGATTGGTTCCAGGACCTTCTGTGATACCAAAATCTGCAGATGTTCAAGTCTCTGATTGAAAAAAAAAAAAAAGCACAACCTCCCATATACTTTATTTTTAACTTTCATTTTATTTTCTGAGACAGGGTATCACTCTGTTGCCCAGGCTGGAGTACAGTGGTGCCATCATGACTCACTGCAGCCTGGGTTCAAGTGATCCTCCTGCTGTGGCCTCCCAAAGCACTTGGATTACAGGCATGAGCTGCCATGCTTAGCTCTCATATATTTTAAATCATCTTGAGGGGACAAGTATAAGTAATCTTGAAATTACTTATCTCAAGATGAAAGGCACATCTCACATGGCAACAGGCAAGAGAAGAGAGCTTGTGCAGGGAAACTCCCTTTTTTAAAACCATTGGATCTCCTGAGACTTATTCACTCATATGAGAACAGCACAAGAAAGATCTGCCCTCATGATTCAAGTAATCTCAAGATTACTTATATTACCTAATATGCTGTGATGCTATCTGAATAGTTGTTATGCTGTATTGTTTAGGGAACAATGACAAAAACAAATGTCTGTACGTGTTTAGTACAGATGTAATTTTTTTGCAAATATTTTTTACCCAAGATTGGTTGAATCCATGGATGTAGAAACCATGAATACAAAGGGTCAACTGCATTTGTTAATTTTCAGGGGAAATGATTACAGTCACAGTAAAACCTAACACATACAGTAACATGGTGGTGCTACTTTGGCCAACTTTGTGTAATAAAAAGGCATCCTCTGTTTTCAACAGTGTAATGTGATTTCATATCCACAAATTTACCCTATCTTATATTTTCATAAGTTCGCCTTTACTTTCACAATATTTAGTAAAATCTTATTGTTTGAATGTAAGAAGAAAATTAGAGTAATATCTAATTAAAGCAAACCAGATTAAGAACAAAGCTATTCTAAATCCTAGCTGCCAACCAGCTATGCAGTCACCTACCTTAAATTGTTGTCTTAGAATTGAATAGCAGCCAAAACCAAATTATCTTCAAAGCTGGATTAAGATGCACACGGATAACAAAATGCTATTAAATAAGCCTTCCTGTATCAATAAATAGCTTGAAAGGAAAGAAGCAGATGAAAAATCCCTGGGAATTTATAAAAGCTTGGCAGAGATAGTTGTCATTTGGGTTATGCAAGGAACTATCCTGATAATAAATACACTGAAAAAGTCCTTGTGTAGAGCATATTTTACCAGCATTTTAAAAATATGTAAAAATGTTTTTTTTTTTATGTTTAACCTTTCTAAATATAGGGACCCAGTACCTTCAAAAGGCTATTTTTGGTGATAGTACAACATTCTGACACTTTTTACTAAGCAAAATTGACACATCTGTTGAAATTAACATTTGTATCTCCATGGACCGACATGTCAGTAAAAAATGTAAAATATCGCCATGTTTCCCTGCTAACCAGCATTTGGAAACAGAGGACTCTTCAAACCAAACTATTCCAGTCCTCCTTGAGAAAGGATTCAAGTATTTAGCACTGATCCCTGTCACCTCTGAATACTGTAAAACCTTGCACAGGGTAGACAAACTCAGCTCGAACTTAATGGAATAGACGTTTCTGTGGTTGGCCAAATCCCATCTGTTAGAATTGACATATACCTTGCGTCCTTGCATACCTTGACAATCCAGCAAGTTTGCTTTCTGTCCAGATCTAGTGAAAAGAGAGGAAGAGCAGCGTAACTGGACTGTTTTCTTTTTTTCTTTTTTCTTTTTTTTTTTTTTGAGACAGAGTTTCGCTCTTGTTACCCAGGCTGGAGTGCAATGGCACGATCTCGGCTCACCGCAACCTCCACCTCCTGGGTTCAAGCAATTCTCCTGCCTCAGCCTCCTGAGTAGCTGGGACTACAGGCACGCGCCACCATGCCCAGCTAATTTTTTGTATTTTTAGTAGAGACGGGGTTTCACCACATTGACCAGGATGGTCTCGATCTCTCGACCTCGTGATCCACCCGCCTCAGCCTCCCAAAGTGCTGGGATTACAGGCTTGAGCCACCGCGCCCGGCTGGACTGTTTTCTTACATCCAAACAAGAAAAAAATCCAAGGCACTGGAACCTATGCAGCCATTCTTCTTGTCCATCCATTCACATCCAGGTGAAACCCCGTCTCTACTAAAAATACAAAAAATTAGCTGGGCATGGTGGCGCGTGCCTGTAATCCCAGCTACTCAGGAGGCTGAGACAGGAGAATTGTCTGAACCCAGGAGGCGGAGGTTGCGGTGAGCCGAGATCGTGCCATTGCACTCCAGCCTGGGTAACAAGAGCGAAACTCCGCCTCAAAAAAAAAAAAAATTTGTTTTCCTTATGCTTATGTTTTCTTCCTGACCACTTTCAAGGTCAATGTGAGGTCACTGTCAAAACCCTGTAGGAAAAATGGGCAGCTCCATACAATGCAACAGTAACAGTGGCAAACAGGCTGGGCCCAGAACACACATCTGTAATTCCAGCTAATCAGGAGATTGGGGCAAGAGGATCGCTTCAGCCCAGGAGTTCATCCAGCCCGGGCAACACAGTAAGACTCTGCCTATAAAATAAATATATAAAAGTGGCAAGCAAAATAGAACTAGCCAGATACTGAAAACAAGTTAGTTAATGGAGTTGGGAACTGAATTTGGCAAGTGAGTTTCCTGCCACTCTTCCTGCTGTTCACGGTTGTTGTTTTTAGTAATAATAACTGTAGTGCCATTATCTAAGCTTAAGCTGCTGCCTGGAATTCCACTATGAGAGCTTTGTTTTCGTGAGTTAGCCCTTGTCCAGTGGTGGCCAGGTGTCCCTTGTGGGGCACAAACTTAACTCACTTTTTTCTTTGCTTCTGAGCAGTGTACCGTATCCACAGCGTCCTGCAAGGCTTCATCCCCGTCTTCCAGAAGTTCAGGCTGACAGGTAACTTTTAAAGTTTTCCTTTGTTCACTCTTTTTCTCCCTAGCAGGGTCTTCATTTAGAAAGAAGCTTAGCATACAGGAAAAAACACAGCCTGGAGGCAGAGGACCCTGGTTCTAGTCCTACCTCTGCCAATTTACTAGTTCTGTGACCCTGGATGAGCTGTGTAGCCTCAGTTTCCTCCCTCTGGAAAATGGGTGTAATACTTTCCTGCTGCACAAGGGTACAGTTTTTTTCAATGATGTTTCAGGGTGTTGTGAAGATCAAGTGGGGAATGGATGCAAAGGCCTGAAGTGTGAAACAGTAGAAAAATGAGATGGGTCTGGTTAGTCTTCATTCTCTTATAGAACTTGGCACTTCCCCAAACGCGATCTTCTCCATGGCTGTACTTGCCTACTCAGAGAGTTGGAGTGACTTGCCCACAGTCATACAGCTTGAGTGGCTTGGCTGGGCGAAAGCATGTTGTCTTTCTTGACTGACAGCTCTGTGCCCACCTTATGCCTCCGAATGGAGAAGCCAAGCGGCTGTGTGGCTGTGCTGGGAAATATCTGTCTCCTTTAATCCATGTAATGAAGAAAAACAAAAGTAGCTGCTATGACTGTGGGTCACTGAGACCCATGGCTTCTGGGGTGATTACATCATGCCAGCTGTGAGGGGTACTTGGGCATCTGAGGTGATGGTGGGGATGAAGCCTGACTGCTTTCAGAATCTCATCCCATCCTGTGGCCTTTGCCTTCCAGAATTCAGGAAGACTGACTGAGGCCACTGCCAGGTGGGCAGCAGAGGCAGGCCCCAGTGTGACCACCAATGCAACCCCTGAGCCCACAAGCACAGAGAAGTATTCTGAGAGACGTGCAGGAGACCAAGCCAGACCAATAAAGAGAACACCTTTCCTTCCATGAAGTCTGAACGTTGGCATCAGCCCTGGCAGGGGCATCATTTAGGCAGTACTGCTATGCAACCCAGCTGCCAGGATGGAAGGCAGAGGGTGGGTGTGGGGCCTGAGCCTTCACAGTACCTGGACCAGCAGGGAGATTCTGGAAGTTCACTGCTCTCAGAGGACAGCAGGAGACCCTGGGCTCTGCAAGCTGTGATCAATCTGTTTGGGCTCTTTTTTTTTTTTTTGAGACGGAGTCACCAGGCAGGGATGCAGTGGCATGATACTGGTTCACTGAAACCTCTGCCTCCTGGGTTCAAGCGATTCTCCTGCCTCAGCATCTTGAGACTACAGGCATGCACCACCATGCCTGGCTAATGTTTGCATTTTTAGTAGAGATGGGGTTTTACCATGTTGGCAGGATGATCTTGATCTCCTGATCTCGTGATCCACCCACCTCAGCCTCCCAAAGTGCTGGTATTATAGGCATGAGCCACCGCACCCAGCCCTGGGCTCATGGTTTTTATGAAATCCCAGACTATATGGGTGTGCTCTCAGGTGCTACAGAGAAATCCAGGAGGGACGAATAGTCCACTGCCCTGAGGCAGGGAGCCACCAGCCTGGGGCCCCCTGGTGAACCTGATGCAGGTAAGATGCTGGGGACTAAAACCATTTTTTTTTTTTTGCACCCAATAAAAAGGCAGGAAAATGATCATCATAAACAAAATGGCAGCCAGGCATGGGGGCTCACACCTGTTATCCTAGCACTTTGGAAGGCTCAGGCAAAGGGTCACTTGAAGCTGAGTTCAAGACCAGCCTGGGCAACATAGTGAGACTCCCTCCCCTCCCCCAACAATCTTTACAATTTTTTTTTTTTTTTTTTGAGATGGAGTTTCCCTCCTGTTATCCAGGCTGGAGTGTAATGGTGCGATCTCAGCTCACTGCAACCTCCGCCTCCTGGGTTCAGGCAATTCTCCTGCCTCAGCTTCCTGAGTAGCTGGGATTATAGGCACGCGCCACCATGCCCAGCTAATTTTTGTATTTTTAGTACAGACGGGTTTTCACCATGTTGACCAGGATGGTCTCGATCTCTTGACCTCGTGATCCACCCGCCTCGGCCTCCCAAAGTGCTGGGATTACAGGCTTGAGCCACCATGCCTGGCTTTACAATTTTTTTTTAATGACCAGATGTGGTGGCACATACCTGTACATACCTGTAGTTCCAGCTACTGAAGAGGCTGAGGCAGGAGGACTGCTTGAGCCCAGGAGTTCAGGGCTGCAATGAGGTATGATCAAGCCATTGCACTCCAGCCTGGGCGACAGAGCAAGACCCTTTCTCTCTAAAATAAATTTTTTTAAAAAAGGGCCGAACTGGCCGGGCGTGGTGGCTCATGCCTGTAATCCCAGCACTTTGGGAGGCTGAGGTGGGCAGATCACCTGAGGTCAGAAGTTTAAGAACAGCCTGACCAACATGGAGAACCCTCATCTCTACTAAAAATACAAAATAGGTGTGGTGGTGCATGCCTATAATCCCAGCTACTCCAGAGGCTGAGGCAGGAGAATCGCTTGAACCCGGGAGGCAGAGGTTGCGGTGAGCCGAGATTGAACTATTGCACTCCAGCCTGGGCAACAGGAGTGAAACTCCACCTCAAAAAAAAAAATTGACAAATAAAAATTGTGTATACTTATAGTGTACATGTTTTGAAGTATGTGGAATGGCTAAATCAAGCTAATTAACGTATGTATCACCTCACATACCCTTTTTATGATCTTCTGTATACTTGCAATGTATTAGATACTTGCAAGTATAAAAACCCACTTGTTTTTACTGTTTTGCAAGTATACAATACATTGTTATTAACTATGGTCACCATGCTATATGATAGATCTCCTGAACTTGGACTGAGTATTTGATGGTCACAGCTGTGCTGTCCTCAAAACTCAGAAAGGTAACTTTTGAGGTTTTGATTTCAAGTTCTTGTTTGTAACCTACTTTAAAGGGAGCCCAGAGTACACAGATCAAATATTTATTAAATATATAAATAAAACAGTTTTCACAATAGAAGTATGAACTTGCTGACTTGAGAACAATGTGGTTAGCCTCATTTTACGGGAATGATGGGTCCCTGTGGCCAGCTCTGCCACTGCCTGGCTGTAACTTTTTTTTTTTTTTTTTGAGACGGAGTTTCGCTCTTGTTACCCAGGCTGGAGTGCAATGGCGCGATCTCGGCTCACCGCAACCTCCGCCTCCTGGGTTCAGGCAATTCTCCTGCCTCAGCCTCCTGAGTAGCTGGGATTACAGGCACGCGCCACCATGCCCAGCTAAATTTTTGTGTTTTTAGTAGAGACGGGGTTTCACCATGTTGACCATGGATGGTCTCGATCTCTTGACCTCGTGATCCACCCGCCTCGGCCTCCCAAAGTGCTGTGATTACAGGCTTGAGCCACCGCGCCCGGCTTTTTTTTTTTTTTTTTTTTTAAGAGTTTTCCTGTTTCGCCCAGGCTGGAGTAAAGTGGTGAGATCTTGGCTTACTGCAACCTCCACCTCCAACGTTCAAGTGATTCTCCTGCCTCAGCCTCCTAAGTAGCTGGAGCTATAGGTGCCCACCACCATGCCCAGCTAATTTTTGTATTTTCAGTAGAGACGGGTTTTCACTATGTTGACCAGGCTGGTCTCAAACTCCTAACCTCAGGTGATCCACCTGCCTCAGCCTCCCAAAGTGCTGGTATTACAGGCTTGAGTCACTGCACCCAGCACTGGCTGTGATTTTGGTCAAGTCCTCCCCTCTCCCAGGCTCAGTGTCCTCATCTGTACAATGGGGAGCATAACAGTGCCCACCTCACAGTGTTATGTTGAGAATTGCATGTGATAATAAAGTCTTATGCACAGACTCTGGTACATAGGTGATGCTCAATCAGTGGGCATTATTACATCAGACAGGAGCACAAATCCTGTTAGGGTCAGGGGGGCAGGGTCAGCAAGATGCAGAAAAATGGGGGCTGGGTGCAGTGGCTCACACCTGTAATTACAGCACTTTGGAAGGCCAAGGTGGTGGATTGCTTGAGCTCAGGAGCTTGAGACCAGCCTGGGCAACATGGCAAAACCTGTCTCTACCAAAAATACAAAAAGTATCCGGGTATGGTGGCATGTACCTGTGAACATGTGAACTATCTGCTTGGGAGGCTGGAGTGGGAGGATCACTGGAGCCCAGGAAGTCAAGGCTTCAGTGAACCATGATCATGCCACTGCACTCCAGCCTGGGTGGCAGAGCGAGACGCTGTATCAAAAAAATTAAAATGAGGCCAGGCATGGTGGCTCATGCCTGTAATCCAAGCACTTTGGAGGCCAAGGCGAACGGATCACCTAAAGTCGGGAGTTCAAGACCAGCCTGACCAACATGGTGAAACCCCATCTTTATAAATATGTGTGTGTGTGTGTGTGTGTGTGTGTGTAAATGAAAAAAGTGGGGAGCAGGAAGAAGGGAACAGAAGAGCGAATGCCTGACCAAAGTGGGCAGCTGCTCTCTAGCAATTCCAGATGAGAACACAGCTGAGTGGGATCAGTCAGCCAAGAGAACAAAAACCACACCAGGTGCTTTAACAGAAGTTAGTAGAGGTGACGTGTTAACCAGGTGCAGGAGGACTGGAAAAGCAGAAAGGAACCGTGGTATCACAAAGCATAGCTGAGGGAACTGCCTAGGACTGGAGGGAAAAAGGAAAGGTTGACGCTATTAGAAGTGAAAAGATTGGCCAGGCTTGGTGGCTCACGGCTGTTATCCCATCACTTCGGGAGGCCAAGGCTGTCGGATCACGAGGTCAGGCGATCAAGACCATCCGGGCCAACATGGTGAAACCCCGTCTCTACTAAAAATACAAAAAAAATTAGCTGGGCATAGTGGCACACGCCTATAGTCCCAGCTACTTGGGAGGCTGAGGCAGGAGAATTGCTTGAACCCAGGAGGCGGAGATTGCAGTGAGCCAAGATCGTGCCACTGCACTACAGCCTGGGTAACAGTGCAAGACTCTGTCTCAAAACACACACACACACACACACACACACACACACACACACACACACACACACAGGTGAGAAGATTGAGAGCATGTCCTCCAGAGCTGGGACCCAGACCTCTGGGAAAAGGCACTGCTCAGCTGGGAGGGGGTCTCTGAGGGACCTGAAGAAGCTGGTTCTGCAAGTATAAGACCAATGGGGTCAGACCTCCAATTTCTTAGCAGAAGCTCCAAATCTAGGGGCAACTATTTTTTTTTTTTTTTCATTTCAACTTCTGCTATGGAAAACAGTATAGGGACTCCTCAAAGAACTAAAAATAGACTTACCATATGATCCAGCAGGTCTGCTTCTGCACATATGCCCACAAGGGACTTGAAGGGATAACTGTACACCCATTTTCACAGCAGCATTATTTCCAGTAGCCAAAAAGGGGAAGCTTGAATGTCCATCAGTGGGTGAGTGAATAAACAAAGCATGGTGTATCATCAGCTTTTAAAAAAGGAAATTGGCCGGGCGCAGTGGCTCACGCCTATAATCCCAGCACTTTGGGAGGCCGAGACGGGTGGATCACGAGGTCAAGAGATCGAGACCATCCTGGTCAACATGGTGAAACCCCGTCTCTACTAAAAATACAAAACATTAGCTGGGCATGGTGGCACACGCCTGTAGTCCCAGCTACTTGGGAGGCTGAGGCAGGAATATTGCTTGAACCCAGGAGACAGAGGTTGTGGTGAGCCGAGATCGCGCCATTGCACTCCAGCCTGGGTAACAAGAATGAAACTCCGTCTCAAAAAAAAATAATCTCTCTCGGCTGGGCGTGGTGGCTCAAGCCTGTAATCCCAACACTTTGGGAGGCCAAGGCGGGTGGATCACCTGAGGTCAGGAATTCAAGACCAGCCTGACCAATATGATGAAACCCCATCCCTACTAAAAATACAAAAATTAGCCAGGTGTGGTGGCATGTGCCTGTAATCCCAGCTACTAGGGAGGCTGAGACAGGAGAATCGCTTGAACCCAGGAGGCAGAGGTTGCAGTGAGCTGAGATCATGCCATTGCACTCCAGCCTGGGCAACAAGAGCAAGACTCCATCTCAAAAAAATAAAATAAAATAAAATTTACAGTGGTAAATTTGAGTCTGGGAGGCAGAAGTTGCACCTCTGCAATTGAGTCCCAGCTCATTTGTACCCAGATTCAATCTATTCTTGTGCCTTAACCTCCTGAGTAGCTGGGACTACAGGCGCCCTTCACCATGCCTGGCTATTTTTTTTTTCTTTGTATTTTTAGTAGAGATGGGGTTTCACCATGTCAGCCAGGCTAATCTTGAACTCCTGACCTCAGGTGATCCACCCACCTCAGCCTCCCGAAGTGCTGTGATTACAGGTGTGAACCGCCATACCCAGCCCACTTTTTAAAAAAATTTCAAATCATTAGTGGTTAAATAAAACTGGATCAGGCCTGCAGCCCAAAAGCTTACAGCTGCTTTGTTGAAGGCTTTTCATCATGTCAAGCTAAAGACAGGAGCTAAAAGTGGTGCAGGCAGGGGTCTGGTTACACCTCAGGCATCAAGTGCATCTCTGGAGCCCCAGTCCAACGTGTGGGCTAAAAATGAAGCATTGAATCCTGAGCCCAGGAAGGAAGGGTAGGAAAGAGGAGGGGTGAAGAGGAGGTGATGTGCTTCGGTCTCTGGCTGTCCTGTACGCTGTGTGCTGGATTTCTGCTTTGATCACAGTAGAGGGAGGGCAAGAGTATGGATTTTAAAACCATACAAATCAACTTGTGCCGGGAAGAAAGGAGAGAAGTTCAAGAGGACTGTGGCAGTTACTTATCCTGTTCTCCCCACACAGCCCCGGGAATCTTCTGTCTACTCCGAAGGATCTGGGCCTGTACCAGAGATGGTGTGAGGGGATGCTGCTGAGTAAACCTAGGAAGCTGAGGGAAGCACTTACCCTTGGTCAGGCATGGTGGCACACACCTGAAATCCCAGCACTTTGGGAAGCCAAAGCGGGTGGATCATCTGAGGTCAGGAATTCGAGACCAGCCTGGTCAACGTGGCAAAACTCCATCCCTACTAAAAATACAAATATTCGTCGGGCATGGTGGCAGGCACCTACAACCCCATCTACCTGGGAGGCTGAGCCTGGAGAATCACTTGAACCTGGGGGAGACAGGTTGCAGTGAGCTGAGATTGTGCCGCTTCACTCCAGCCTGAGTGAAAGAATGCAACTCAGTCTCAAAAAAAAAAAAAAAAAAAAAAAATTGGAGCTGGGAGATGTAGGGAAGGGCTGTCCAGGCAGAGGGCACAGCAATGGGCAAAGGCGGGCAGGAATAAAAGAGAATAGCAGGTCTCAGAGCAAGTGCACAGTGTAGTTGAGGCACTCAAGGAGTGAGTAGGGCCAAGTACAGTGGGCAATAGAGCGCAGTGGTAAATTGCTCTCTTGCCCCAGCAGGACCTTGATCCCTGAGTTAAAGAGCTGAGACATTACCCTAAGGACAATAAGGACAACAGGGACCCTTGGAAGGAGTTTGAGCAGAAAAATGGCATAGTGAGACCAGGTGCGGTGGCTCAGGCCTGTAATCCCAGCACTTTGGGAGGCTGAAGCAGGCAGATCATGCGGTCAAGATGTCGAGATCATCCTGGCTAACATGGTGAAACCCCATCTCTACTAAAAATGCAAAAATTATCTGGGCATTGTGGCGGGCACCTGTAGTCCCAGCTACTCTGGAGGCTGAGGCAGGAGAATCGCTTGAACCCGGGAGGCGGAGGTTGCAGTGAGCCGAGACCACACCAGTGCACTCCAGCCTGCTAACAGAGGGAGACTCTGTCTAAAAAAAAAAAAAAAAAAAAAAAAATGCATAGTGAGACTGTGTAGAGAATCAGAGTAGCCTACCCACTCTAGGGGAATCAGCAGCAAGAGTGCTGTGAACTTTGGGTGAACTTCAGAGAAGCGAAACCATAATAGGGGGATGTGTACGTCTCGGAGAAGAGCAGTCGGACCTAGCGAAAGATAAACCAGCTCTCACTGACCTTGCTGCAAGATAGTTATTAGCTGAGGTATGTGAACTGAAGTATGAGAACTATAACCACAGGCTGTTCTGGGTAACTGCACCCTCCCTCTGCTATATGTTTTGTGAACTTATAAAATAAAGTACTCTGAGTCAGGACGGAACCAAAGAGACTGACACTATCAGCTTTTCGGACCGCCTGGCCCAGCTTTATCTATATCTGTGTGTATGTCTTTCTTTATCCCCCGCTGTTCCCTCTTAGATCTTTAAACCCTGTGCAGCACGGGACACAGCACACGCCAGAGGCCGGCACTTCAGAAAGATCACCGAACTCCTCTCGTAGCCCTGTGGGGGCTGTGGGGGGATGAGAAGGAGCCTCACACACCTCCAACTCTAGGGATCCTAACTGACCAAGCGCTGCTATGCTCTGTTTGCAGCAAGGCCACAGTTCCCTTGAGATGTTCCCAGCTGATGACGTTGCCATAAGCTGGGTGCTAAGGCAGGCCCATTCCTAGGAAATATGAGATTCCTCTGAGCCGACTTTGGCTTAAGGACTCCCCAACACCCTGCCAAACCCTCCTTGGACTGCATGGCCAACTAGGACCCTTTTATCCAACCCTCCTTCCCTCTCTTTCTCACCTGCGGCTGGACTTACATCCCAGCCTTCACAGTTCTCTCCCCTTTTCCCCACTACACATGTTTTCTTTAATAAAATCCTTGCGACCGGGTGCAGTGGCTCATGCCTATGATCCTGCACTTTGGGAGGCCGAGGTGGGTGGATCACCTGAGGTCAGGAGTTCAAGACCAGCCTGGCCATCATTGTGAAACCCCATCTTAGAAAAAATAAAATAAATAAATAAATAAAATCCTTGCACAATTTAATCTCATCCTGGCATTTGCTTCTCAGAGGACTCAGACTAATGGGGTGAGATTAGAGGCGGGGGGGATCAGAGGCCACAGGAAAAGAAAGGAAGGGCAAACTTGAAGACATTCCGAAGGTCTAATCCACAGTATGACTTGAGGTGTGTGCTCACCATTGGTACCCTGGACTTTCCCAATGGTTGGAGTTCCTAACACTCAGCAGAGTAATTGCCTGTTTCTTTTCCTTTTTTCTTTTTTCTTTTTTTTTTTTTTTTTTTTGAGCTGAGTTTCACTCTTGTCTCCCAGGCTGGCGTGCAATGGTGCAGTCTCGGCTCACTGCAACGTCTACCTCCCAGGTTCAAGCGATTCTCCTACTTCAGCCTCCTGAGTAGCTGAGATTACAGGCACAGGCCACCACACTCAGCTAATTTCTTTTTGTATTTTTAGTAGAGACAGGGTTTCACTATGTTAGCCAGGCTGGTCTTGAACTCCCAAGCCTCAAGTGGTCTGCCTGCCTCAGCCCCCCAAAGTGCTGAAATTACAGGCATGAGCCACCCCATCTGGCTAATTTTTGTGTATTTTTAGTAGAGATGGGGTTTCACCAATGTTGGCCAGGCCAAAGATCATGCCACTGCATCCCAGTCTGGGTGACAGAGTGAGACCCTGTCTCAAAAAAAAAAAAAAAAAAAAAAGGCCAGGCGTGGTGGTTCACACCTGTAATCCAAGCACTTTGGAGGCCAAGGTGGGCGGATCACCTGAGGTCAGGAGTTTAAGACCAGCCTGACCAACATGATGAAATCCCGTATTAAAAAAGAAAGAAAGAAAGAAAGAATTGAAAATAGGGACTCAAACAGGTACTTGTACACCAATGTTCATAGCATCAATGTTCATAGCATTCACCTGAAGTCAGGAGATTGAGACCAGGCTGGCCAACCTGGTGAGACCCCATCTCTACTAAAAATATTATTTTAAAAATTAGCCAGGCATGGTGGTGCATAGTCCCAGCTACTCAGGAGGCTGAGGCAGGAGAATCCTTAGGACTAGGGAGAGGGAGGTTGCAGTGAGCTGAGATGGCACCATTGTACTCCAGCCTGGGCAACAAGAGCGAAACTCAGTCTCAAAAAAAAAAAAAAAAAAAGCGGCCGGGCGCGGTGGCTCACGCCTCTAATCCCAGCACTTTGGGAGGCCAAGGCGGGTGGATCACGAGGTCAAGAGATCGAGACCATCCCGGTCAACATGGTGAAACCCCGTCTCTACTAAAAATACAAAAATTAGCTGGGCATGGTGGCGCACGCCTGTAGTCCCAGCTACTAGGGAGGCTGAGGCAGGAGAATTGCTTGAACCCAGGAGGCAGAGGTTGCGGTGAGCCGAGATCGAGCCATTGCACTCCAGCCTGGGTAACAAGAGCGAAACTCCGTCTCAAAAAAAAGAAAAAGAAAAGATGACATTGGACGAAGGAAGCGCAGGAGTAGCTATGCAGCTGTCTGGAGGAAAAGTGTTCCAGGCAGAAGGAATAGCAAGCGTGGAGGCCCTGAGGCAGAAGCAAGCTTGGCAATTTGGAGGAGCAGCCAGAAAACAGAGAAAAAGAAAATCTTAAAAAACGATACATGCAGCTGGGGGCAGTGGCTCACGTCTGTAATCCCAGCACTTCGGGAGGCTGAGGCAGGCGGATCACGAGGTCAAGAGATTGAGACCATCCTGGCCAACATGGTGAAACCCCATCTCTTAAAAAAAGTAAAAATAAAAATGATATATGCAGCCGGGTGCAGTGCCTCACGCCTGTAATCAAAACACTTTGGGAGCCCGAGGTGGGCGAATCACGAGGTCTGAAGTTCGAGACCAGCCTGACCAACGTGGTGAAACCCCCGTCTCTACTAAAAATACAAAAATTGGCCAAGCGTGGTGCCACGTGCTTGTAATCCCAGCTACTCGGGAGGCTGAGGCAGAAGAATCACTTGAACCTGGGAGGCGAAGGTTGCGGTGCACTGACAGTGTGCCATTGCACTACAGCCTGGGCGACAAAGTGAGACTCCATCTCAAAAAAAAAAAAAAAAAAAAAAGGAAAAGACACATGCATACAGGTAAGAAAACTTCAAGGAAAGTGAAAAAGGCAGACACTTGCTGGGGAGAGGGAGGGAGAGAAGCAGGGCCAGTGTCTCTTCAGTGCTGGCAGTGCTTTGTTTTTGTGTGTGATGGTTACGTAAGGGTTCATTTCATATCATTTTTCAAGCTATGTGTATGTCCTAGATACTTTTCTGTGTATTATATTCACAATTCAGATGATTTAAATCATGTGTTAAACAGTCTTTGCTCAACCGTGGGTGCTATTACAGGACATAGACACAAGAGGGGGCGCTAAGCAACGAGCCGCGGCGAGCAGCGTTTCCTAGCAACGGAGCAAACGTTGCGGCAGAAACTTTCTTTAGAGTGGTTAGCTGGTGGATTCCAGCTCCTGCCCCTGCCAGGTCGGCCGGGGTCCGCTTCGAGCCCTGGAGGCGTCTCTGCTGGGTCTGGAGTGTCACGGACTTTTGCGCGGAGTGGAGCTCTTCTCCCCAGCAGAACCCGGGAGGCCGCGCCCTTGCGCCGCGGAGCCACCTTCTCCTGCCGGTGTTAGATAATAAGGACGTCCTCATTAACGGGTGCCATTAGTAAAATCGTTAGTGACGGAGGGCTTTTATCGCCAAGACTCCAAACACGTCGTAGTGTTTTCCTCGAAAACGGAGGAAATTAAAGAATGGAACGGAGGGACCTTGCCTCCAGCTTTCTAAGACCTCAGGTCTCTCTGCTCTCCTTCTCCTGTCTCTCCTTTCTCTCTCCGTCTCTGTCTTCTCTGACTCTCTCTCTCTCTCTCTCTCTCTCTCACACACACACACACACACACACACACACACACAGAGAGAGAGAGAGAGAGAGACAGAGAGAGAGACAGAGAGAGACACAGAGAGAGAGAAAAAAAAAAAGAAGGAGGAGGAGGAAGAAGGAAGAAAAAGTGGAAGAAGAAGAAGAAATTAAAGAATAGAAAGAAGGGACCTTGCCTCCAGCCTTCTAAGACCTCAGGTCTCCTCTCCCCTCCTCTCTCTCTCTCCTCTCTCTCTCTCCTCTCTCTTCCTTCTTCTCTCTCTCCTCATCTCACACACACATATACAGAGAGAGAGAGAGAGAGAGAGAGAGAGAGAGAAGGAGAGAGTAAGAGAGGAGGGGGGGGAGAGAGAGAGAGATTTCAAGATTTGGGATATGATGGAATTTTTCAAGATTGTTGGCCAGGCTCGGTGGCTCACACCTGTAATCCCAGCATTTTGGGAGCCTGAGGCGGGCAGATCACCTCAGGTCATGAGTTCAAGACCAGCCTGACCAACATAGCAAAACCCCGTCTCTACTAAAAATACAAAAATTAGCCAGGCGTGGTGGCACACGCCTGTAATCCCAGCTACTCAGGAGACTGAGGCAGGAGAATCACTTGAACCCGGGAGGTGGAGGTTGCAGTGAGCCGAGTTCATGCCACAGAACTCCAGCCTGGGTGACAGAATGAGACTCTGTTTCAAAAATGTGTCTCATAAAAAGTTAAAACAATGGATAGGTAGCTTATTTTCTCATTAAAATAGCAAAACGATTTTAAATCATAATGCCTCACACTAGGAAGGCCGAGTGGAAGCTGGCAGTCTTGTATGATGCTAACGGCAGCATAAACCAGTAGCCACTCACTGGGAGAGCAGTCTGTCACCACCCAGCAGAAGCTATAAAAATGTTCCTATCCTTTGATCCAGCAACCCGGCTCTGGGAATCTATCCTAAGAACATAATTTTGAAATTTGGGAAAAGGTATATGTGCAAATATTGGTAGCAGCATTATTTGTGATGGTGAAAAATTGGAAACCAAGAGAAATGGGGATCAAGGGAACAGCTCTGTTAAGTAACATGAATGCCTCCTTTTAAAAAAATGATGACTACAAAAATTTTGAAAATTACCTGGGTGTGGCTCGGTGAGGTGGCTCACACCTATAATTCCAGTACTCTGGGAGGCTGAGGAGGGTGGATCACTTGAGGTCAGGAGTTCAAGACCACCCTTGGTTACAAGGCCAAACCCTCTACAAAACACACACACACACACACAAAATTGCTGGGTGTGGTGATGCATGCCAGTATATGCAGCTACTCCGACTAAGGAGGATTGCTTGAGCCCAGGAATCCAAGGCTGCAGTGAGCTATGATCCTGCCACTGCAACTTCAGCCTGGGTGACAGAATGAGACTTCTTCCTTTTTTCCTTTTTTTTTTTTTTGAAGTGGAGTCTTACTCTGTCTCCCAGGCTGGAGTGCAGTGGTGAAATCTTGGCTCACTGCAACCTCTGCCTACCGAGTTCAAGCGATTCTCCTGCCTCAGCCTCCCGAGCAGCTGGGACTACAGACACGTGCCACCACATCTGGCTAATTTTTGTATTTTTAGTAGAAACAGCGTTTCACCATGCTGGCCAGGCTGGTATCGAACTCCTCACCTCAGGCAATATACCCACCTCGGCCTCCCAAAGTGCTGGGATTACAGGTGTGAGCCACTGCGCCTGGCTGAGACTTATCTTTTAAAATATATATATAATTTTTTTTACATTTTATATAGTCTTCAGAATAAGAGGCTGGTTTCAAACAATCCTCCCACCTCAGCCTCCCAAAGAGTTGGGATTACAGGTGTGAGCCACTATGCCTGACCTACTTTTTCTTCTTTTCAAAATAAAATTTTAGTGGGTATTTCTTTTATCAGTTGGTAATGTAATCTTACTCCAGGAAAGCCAAGAATTATAAGAATATTAAGGCCAGGCACAGTGGCTCACAAGTATAATCCCAGCACTTTGGGAGGCTGAGACAGATTGCTTGAACCCTGGAGTTTGAGACTAGCCTGGGCAACATAGTGAGACTCCATATCCACAAAAATCTTTAAAATTGCTAGGCACAGCTGGGCGTGGTTGCTCACGCCTGTAATTCAAGCACATTGGAGGCCAAGGATGGCGGATTACCTGAGGTTGGGAGTTCAAGACCAGCCTGACCAACACGGTGAAACCCCGTCTTTTTAAATTTAAAAAAAAAAATTGCTAGGCACAAATTTTTTTTTTTTTTTTTTGAGACGGAGTTTCACTCTTGTTACCCAGGCTGGAGTGCAATGGCGCGATCTCGGCTCACCGCAACCTCCGCCTCCTGGGTTCAGGCAATTCTCCTGCCTCAGCCTCTTGAGTAGCTGGGATTACAGGCACGTGCCACCATGCCCAGCTAATTTTTTGTATTTTTAGTAGAGACGGGGTTTCACCATGTTGACCAGGATGGTCTCGATCTCTCGACCTTGTGATCCACCCACCTCGGCCTCCCAAAGTGCTGGGATTACAAGCTTGAGCCACCGCGCCCGGCCGGCACAAAAAAATTTTTTAAAAAATTTAAAAATTAAAAAATGCTAAGCACAGTGGTACACACCTATAGTCCTAGCTGTTTTGGAAGCTAAGGTGAGAAGATCTTTTGAGCCCAGAAGTTGGAGGTTGCAATGAGCTGTGATTGCACCATTGCACTCCAGCCAGGGTGACAGAAAGAGACTCTGTCTCTTAAAAATACATATTAACATGGCCAGGCGCGGTGGCTCAAGCCTGTAATCCCAGCACTTTGGGAGGCCGAGGCGAGTGGATCACGAGGTCAAGAGATCGAGACCATCCTGGTCAACATGGTAAAACCCCGTCTCTACTAAAATACAAAAAAAATTAGCTGGACATGGTGGCGCGTGACTGTAATCCCAGCTACTCAGGAGGCTGAGGCAGGAGAATTGCCTGAACCCAGGAGGCGGAGGTTGCGGTGAGCCGAGATCACGCCATTGCACTCCAGCCTGGGCAACAAGAGCGAAACTCCGTCTCAAAAAAAAAAAAGAAGGCCG
This sequence comes from Saimiri boliviensis, assembly GCF_048565385.1. NCBI lineage: Eukaryota > Metazoa > Chordata > Mammalia > Primates > Cebidae > Saimiri > Saimiri boliviensis. Next base: position 83,592,124 of record NC_133456.1, read on the forward strand.
GGCGCGGTGGCTCAAGCTTGTAATCCCAGCACTTTGGGAGGCCGAGGCGGGTGGATCACGAGGTCGAGAGATCGAGACCGTCCCGGTCAACATGGTGAAACCCCGTCTCTACTAAAAATACAAAAACTTAGCTGGGCATGGTGGTGCGTGCCTGTAATCCCAGCTACTCAGGAGGCTGAGGCAGGAGAATTGTCTGAACCCAGGAGGCGGAGGTTGCGGTGAGCCGAGATCGCGCCATTGCACTCCAGCCTGGGTAACAAGAGCGAAACTCCGTCTCAAAAAAAAAAAAAAGAAAAAAGAAAAAAAAAAAGAAAAAAATACATATTAACATAGTCATATTCTCACTCATAAACAACCTCTAGTAACAGTGGTTAGAGAAATGGTTCCCAAACTTGAATGTGTATCAGTATCACCTTGTTAAAGGACTTGTTAAAACTCAGATGGGGCCGGGCGCGGTGGCTCAAGCCTGTAATCCCAGCACTTTGGGAGGCCGAGGCGGGTGGATCACGAGGTCGAGAGATCGAGACCATCCTGGTCAACATGGTGAAACCCCGTCTCTACTAAAAATACAAAACATTAGCTGGGCATGGTGGCGCGTGCCTGTAATCCCAGCTACTCAGGAGACTGAGGCAGGAGAATTGCCTGAACCCAGGAGGCGGAGGTTGCGGTGAGCCGAGATCGCGCCATTGCACTCCAGCCTGGGTAACAAAGAGTGAAACTCCGTCTCAACCAAAAAAAAAAAAAAAAAAAAAAAAACTCAGATGGGGCCAAGTGTGGTGGCTTAGGTCTGAAATCCCAGCACTTGGGATGCCTAGCTGGGTGGATCACTTGGGCCCAGGAGTTTGAGATTACCCTGGGCAACATGGTGAAATCCCATCTCTACAAAAATTAGAAAAAAATTAGCTGGGCAACGTGGTGTGTGCCTATAGTCCCAGCTATTTGGGAGGCTGAGGTGAGAAGAGCCACCTGAGCCTGGGAGGTCGAGGCTACAGTGAGTCATGATCACACCACTGCACTCCAGCCTAGGTGACAGAGCAAGATTCTCTCTCAAAACAAACCAACCAAACAAACAAAAATAACCCAGATCTCTGTGTCCCACCCTGGAATTTTTGATTCAGTAGATGTGGGATGGGGCCCAGGAATTTATATATTTTGAAAAGTTTTCAAATGATACTGATGCTGCTGGTCCCTGGGCCACACTTTGAGAACCACCAACTTAGTTTATAGTCTCATCAAATCTTTCTATATGTCACATGTAGATTCCTCACCAAAAAATGATAGACATCTAGATTATCTTTCCAGAAACCTTCTTGTAGCTAAATCTCTGGTGTATTTTTTTTTTTTTTTTAGACAGAATCTTTCTCTGTTGCTGAGGCTGGAGTGCAGTGGCACAATCTTGGCTCACTGTAACCTCTGCCTCCTGGGTTCAAGCGATTCTCCTGCCTCAGCCTCCTGAGCAGCTGAGATCACAGGTACACGCCACCATACCTGGCTAATTTAAAAAAAAAAAATCCCACCGGGCGCAGTGGCTCACGCCTGTAATCCCAGCACTTTGGGAGGCTGAGGTGGGTGGATCACAAGGTCAAGAGATCGAGACCATCCTGATCAATATGATGAAACCCTGTCTCTACTAAAAATACAAAAAATTAGCTGGGCATGGTGCGGCGTGCCTGTAATCCCAGCTACTCAGGAGGCTGAGGCAGGAGAATTGCCTGAACCCAGGAGGCGGAGGTTGCAGTGAGCCTAGATGGCGCCATTGCACTCCAGCCTGGGTAACAAGAGTGAAACTCCGTTTCAAAAAAAAAAAAAAAAATCTTGGCCAGGCGTGGTGGCTCATGCCTGTAATCCAAACACTTTGGAAGCCAAGGTGGGTGGATCACCTGAGGTCGGGAGTTCATGGCCAGCCTGACCAACATGGTGAAACCCTGTCTTAAAAAAAAGAAAAAAAATTCTCTCATAGAGATGGGGGTTTCACCATGTTGGCCAGGCTGGTCTTGAAGTCCCGACCTCATGATCCATTCACCTGGGCCTCCCAAAGTGCTGGGATTACAGGTGTGACCCACCGAGACCAGCTTTGTTGCATTCTTAATTATCTGAATAACTGAGATTATCATAATCATTAATTTATTCTCTTAATTATTAACATTATTAGGATTAAGTGTGCATTTTTAGAAATAGAATTGTTGGCTAAATAGACATGCATATTTTTCAAGCTTTCAAAATATATCATCAAATTGCTATCATAAATTTTTTTTTCTTCTTTTTCTTTTTCAAGACGGGGTTTCACCGTATTGGTCAGGCTGGTGGTCTCAAACTCCTGACCTCAAGTGATCCACCCGCCTCAGCCTCCCAAAGTGCTTGGATTACAGGCGTGAGCCACTGCACCTGGTTAAATTTTTTTTTTTAAGACAGGAGTGCAGTGGCATGATCTCAGCTCACTGCAACCTCTGCCTCCCAAGCTCAAGTGATTCTCCTGCCTCAGCCTCCCTAGTAGCTGGGATTACAGGCATGTACCACCACTGCCCAGTCAATTTTTGTATTTTTAGTAGAGATGGTATTTTACCATGTTGGCCAGGCTGACCTCAAACTCCTGACTTCAGATAATCCACCCACTTTGGCCTTCCAAAGTACTGGGATTACAGGTGTGAGCTACCACACTCAGCCTATAAAATCTAATATTTATTTGCCATATACTATGTAAGTATGTCATCTCATTTAATTTTCAAAATTCATTCATTCATTCAGCACATATTCATTGAATGCTACTTTGTGCCACATATTTTAGGGACTCAGAGTTGAGCAAGACATAGCAACCCCTGAGGTAGATAGCATTATTATTCCCATAGTACAGATAAGGAAACTGAGATCCATGAGAGGACTTGCCTAAGGACACACAGAGAGCCATTCCTTGCACTGCTTCATTTGCACAAAGTTTATCCTCCGGCTCTCAGCAGCCTCATGGTGCTTTGCTCTGTATGGAAAGTGATATTTTAATTTTGGGTGGCAACTCTTTTTCCTCTTTCTTTTTCCATTATAATTCTGGAAAAATTAAATGAGGAAACATCCTGGCATATAGTTTAGGAAATACAGCTAGTCTGAAAGCTTCCAGGAATAAAAGCTAACACTCTCTCCACTGAGTTTTATCTCTGACTTTTTTTTTTTTTTTTTTTTTGAAATAGGGTCTTGCTCTGTCTCCTGGGCTGGAGTGCAGTGGTGCAATCACAGCTCTCTGCAGCCTTGATTTTCTGAGATCAAGTGATCCTCCCATCTCAGCCTCCCAACTAGCTGGGACTACACGCATGTGCCACCATGCCTGTCTAATTATTTTTGTATTTTTTGTAGAAATGGGGTTTTGCGCCGGGCGCGGTGGCTCACGCCTATAATCCCAGCACTTTGGGAGGCCGAGGCGGGTGGATCACGAAGTCAAGAGATCGAGACCATCCTGGTCAACATGGTGAAACCCCGTCTCTACCAAAAATACAAAAAAATTAGCTGGGCGTGGTGGTGCGTGCCTGTAATCCCAGCTACTCAGGAGGCTGAGGCAGGAGAATTGCCTGAACCCAGGAGGCGGAGGTTGCGGTGAGCCGAGATCGCACCATTGCACTCCAGCCTGGGTAACAAGAGTGAAACTCCGTCTTAAAAAAAAAAAGAAAAAAGAAATGGGGTTTTGCTTTGTTGCCCAGGCTGGTCTCTAACTCCTGGGCTCAAGCCTTAGCCTTCCAAAGTGCTGAGATTACAGTCATAAGCCATGGCACCTAGTGTTACCTCCCACTTTTAATAAATTAGGCAGAATTGGCCCCTTTTGATCTGAAAATTAGACTTGTTGGCCGGGAGCCGTGGCTCAAGCCTGTAATCCCAGCACTTTGGGAGGCTGAGGCGGGTGGATCACAAGGTCGAGAGATCAAGACCAACCTGATCAACATGGTGAAACCCTGTCTCTACTAAAAATACAAAAAATTAGCTGGGCATGGTGGCGCGTGACTGTAATCCCAGCTATTCAGGAGGCTGTGGCAGGAGAATTGCCTGAACCCAGGAGGCGGAGGTTGCGGTGAGCCGAGATCGCGCCATTGCACTCCAGCCTGGGTAACAAGAGCGAAACTCCGTCTCAAAAAAAAGAAAAAAAGAAAAAAAGAAAATTAGACTTGTTAATAAAATTTCTAACAAAAAGCATGATGGAGTTTTATGGGCATGTAGTGATTTAGTTAGCTCTTGATTTTCAGTTTCCTAAACTAGCTCTAATTACAGTTATTGGCTGGGTAGCTTAATGGTTAAGTACAAAAGTTTGTGAGTCAAACAAATTTGACCAAAAAAATTTACAATAGGGCCGGGCGCGGTGGCTCAAGCCTGTAATCCCAGCACTTTGGGAGGCCGAGGCGGGTGGATCACGAGGTCGAGAGATCGAGACCATCCAGGTCAACATGGTGAAACCCCGTCTCTACTAAAAATACAAAAAATTAGCTGGGCATGGTGGCACGTGCCTGTAATCCCAGCTGCTCAGGAGGCTGAGGCAGGAGAATTGCCTGAACCCAGGAGGCAGAGGTTGCAGTGAGCCGAGATCGCGCCATTGCACTCCAGCCTGGGTCACAAGAGCGAAACTCCATCTCAAAAAAAAAAAAAAAAAAAAAAAAAATTTACAATAAACATTTATATAACTCTCTAAACTTCAGTTTCCTCATCTGTAAAATGCCGCTGAGACTACTTCCTTCATAGAATTCTCTAGCAGATCTCAAAGATCCGGGGGTCATGGTCACCATCTACCCCCCTTTAATTCACTAATCTGACTCCTGCAAGAATTAAATGGATCGTGGAGGATGACAGAGGACTACTGCAAACTCAGCCAAATAGTAACCGTGATATGGTTTGGCTGTGTCCCCAGTGAAATTTCATCTTGAATTGTAGCTCCCATAATTCCCACGTGTTGTGGGAGGGACCTGGTGGGAGATAATTGAATCCTGAGGGCAGTTTCCCCCATGTTGTTCTTGTAGTAGTGAGTAAGTCTCACGAGATCTGATGGTTTTATGAGGGGTTTTCCCTTTCACTCGGCTCTCATTCTCTCTTGTCTGCCACCATGTAAGATGTGCCTTTTGCCTTCTGCTATGATTGTGAGGCCTCCCCAGCCACGTAGAACTGTGAGTAAATTAAACCTTTTTTTCTTGATAAATTACCCAGCTTTGGGTATGTCTTTATCAGCAGCATGAAAACAGACTAATACAAGCCCCAGCTGGAGTTGCTGTGTGGAGATGGTGTCTTTCCTAGATCCAATTAACATTGCTTCAAGTCTGTGGTGTCCAACCGTTAATTTGGCTTATACATTCTTTCCCATCCGTAACAAGAAAAAGGACCAAAAATAGCTCAATATATGGGGACAAACAACAATATACATTTATGGTCTGCCTCAAAGCTATTTTAAGTCCTGCCCTCTATCATAACATAGTCTAAAGGGACTGGGCTTTCCGGGCATCCTGCAAAACAACATATTGATCCAGTCTATGGGTGAGATAGTGTTAATAGGACTGGATGAACAGGGCATGGCTCCAGAGAGTTGGAGATAAACCCTGCAAGAATTCAATCCTAAGCAAATTAACACAGGAGCAGAAAATCAAATGCCACACATTCTCATAATCGGGAGCTAAACATCAGGGGCTCATGAACATAAAGATGGCAACAACAGACACTGCAGACTACTAGAGCAGGGAGGGGAGGAGAGGGGCAAGGGTTGAAAAACTGTTGGGTACTATGCTCACTACCTGGGTGACAGGATCCTTTGTATCCCAAATCTCAGCATCACAACATCACACAATATATCCAGGTAATGAACCAGCACATGCACCCCTTGAATCTAAAAGTTGGAAAAAATAGTAAATAAAGTAGGGGAAAAAAAGAATTGGGACTCCAGGGCTGGGCGTGGTGGCTCACACCTGTAATCCAAGCACTTTGGAGGCCAAGGAGGGCGGATCACCTGAGGTCTGGAGTTCAAGACCAGCCTGACCAACATGGTGAAACCCTGTCTTTAAAAAAAAAAAAATTTAAGTGAAAAAAAAAAAAAAGAAGGACTCCAGAAGTTTCAGATGCTCACCACATCAGTGAGGTTTTTAGGGATTCAATGGTCTGGGGCATGCCAGGACATCCTCTCCAAAGTAAAGGACAAGTAATTACATCTTGTTCCTCTTCAAGAAGATAGCAGGCCGGGTGTGGTGGCTCATGCCTGTAATCCCAGCAATTTGGGAGGCCAAGGCGGGTGGATCACCTGAGGTCAGGAGTTCAAGACCAGCCTGACCAACATGGTGAAACACCATCTTTTTTTAAAAAAAGAAGAAGAAGAAGACAGCAAAACTTAGTAGAACTCTGCAGCATATTTTACTTTATTTTTTTTTTATTTTTATTTTTTTGAGACGGAGTTTCTCTCTTGTTACCCAGGGTGGAGTGCAATGGCGCGATCTCGGCTCACCGCAACCTCCGCCTCCTGGGTTCAGGCAATTCTCCTGCCTCAGCCTCCTGAGTAGCTGGGATTATAGGCACACGCCACCATGCACAGCTAATTTTTTTTTTTTTTTTTTTTTGTATTTTTAGTAGAGACGGGGTTTCACCATGTTGACCAGGTTGGTCTCGATCTCTCGACCTTGTGATCCACCCACCTCGACCTCCCAAAGTGCTGGGATTACAGGCTTGAGCCACCGCGCCCGGCCATTTTACTTTATTTTTTTTTTGAGATGGAGTTTCACTCTTTTGCCCAGGCTGGAGTACAATAGCGTGATCTCAACTCACTGCAATCTCTGCCTCTCAGGTTCAAGTGATTCTCCTGCCTCAGCCACCTGAGTAGCTGGGACTGCAGGCACCTGTCACCATGCCCAGCTAATTTGGTATTTTTAGTAGGGATGGGGTTTCACTATGTTTGCCAGGCTAGTCTCAAACTCCTGACCTCAGGTGATATGCCTGCCTCGGCCTCCCAAAATACTGGGATTACAGGCATAAGCCACCGTTCCCGGCCTACAGCATATTTGATACTTTGGAATACTACTCCAACCCATTTTCTTAGGAACACGGAAGGCTGCCAACTTTGAACAGATCTAAAGGCAGAAAGCTCTGTGGCAGAGTCAGGCTGTAGTGCAAGCAGCTCTGCCTCTGGGGTCACATAATGTGGAAGACCCCAGGCTATTACAGACACCTTTGGTGGGAAAAGATGCCACATGTTTATGGCAAGCCCCAATGAGAGAATCAACATGTAGACACATCGAGTTCTAGAGCAAAGCCGTTCAGTCTGAAGCAGAGAATTACTGCCATTTGAGAAATGACCCGTGGCCAGGCGCGGTGGCTCACGCCTGTAACCCCAGCACTTTGGGAGGCCGAGGCGGGTGGATCACGAGGTCCAAGAGATCGAGACCATCCTGGTCAACATGGTGAAACCCCGTCTCTACTAAAAATACAAAACATTAGCTGGGCATGGTGGCGCGTGCCTGTAATCCCAGCTACTCAGGAGGCTGAGGCAGGAGAATTGCCTGAACCCAGGAGGCAGATGTTGCAGTGAGCCGAGATCGCGCTATTGCACTCCAGCCTGGGTAACAAGAGCAAAACCCCGTCTCAAAAAAAAAAAAAAAAAAAAAAAGAGAAATGACCCGTGGATGGGTCCTCATAGAGATAGTGGACTTGACCATGGACATTAAGTGACCCTTGCAACCAGAACTGTCCATCCCAAGCTGGGATCTGTCAGAGCTACCAAATGCTAAGGTCGGATGGGGTCGACAGCAATCCGTAGTAAAGTGGGACATGTGGGATCAGGCACAGGCCGGGACAGAGAGCCCAAGTAAGCTGCACAAGATGCCTGTGGTGGCCAAGACCCCCATGCCATCCCCCAGTGTGGCACCAGCACGCCTCCTTCAGCTCACCTCAGCAGCCGCTTTGGGTCTCCTGTATGACCAACTAGCAAAGGGGAAAAAAGGCCAAGCTTGATCCACAGCTGAGTCCGTTCAGCATGAGGTGTAAGCTGAAAACAGAGAATGGCTGTACTGCAACCTCACTCAGCAGTGACTTTTAAGACAAGAAAGAATAAGGAGGAATCTTCCCAATGGGCAGAGCTTTTGGAAGTGCACCTGCTCATCCACTTCGTGGCCAAAAGATATAGACTGAGGGAAGATACAGACATGGGCAATGGCAAAATTAGGAAGGATAAATATAGGAAGGTTGGAGACAAGGCGGTCTGGGAGACAGGGATGTGTGGCCCCATGGGAACTGGCACGAAGTGTGAAAGTCTTTGCCTCCTAAGTTCCTGTCCCCCAGAGAGCATCTACTGTGGAGGAGGTGCCACGTAACAAAATAGGTGGAGAGGCTCAGGCTGTTCAGCAGGCAGCTTCTGTCACCGGCCACCCCAGTTCTGGTACAATGGGTTTACAAATGGAGAATCTATATGGTGGGGTTAGAGGTTCTGCATTCACTAAGAATGCTCTCGCTATTATCACTGTTGAATGTCAAATCTTCCAGCAGCAAAGATTAACATAGAGCCCTCTTGATCCTTCAGGAGATGTCTGACAAAAAAGGAGAGTAATAATTTTTTAAAAAGAAAAGAACATAGAACCCTTAACATGGCAACTATCCTTCAAGGAGCCCCATCAGCCCCTTGGTGGCATGCTAATTACATCAGACTTCTACCTGGCAGGGGAAGCAATTCATCTTGACTGCAGCTGACACATCTCTTGAGTGTGGTTACCTTTCCTGACTACAGAGCCTCGGCCAATCTGAGGACTTGCAAAGCATTGATCCACTGACATTTGGCCTCAAATAACATCACGTTAGCCCAGGGGTCTCAGATAACTCCCATTAGACCAAGGGACAGCAAAGGTGGTACAGCCTAGTTCTTGGAACAAAAGTGAAAAAAGAAGAAAAAAAGGTGGTACAACCTTGCTTATCACTATGACATCCCCTGGACTTACCACATACCACCTTGCCCAGAAGCAGCTGGCCTGAATAACTCTGGAGGACTTCGGCACCGTCGCCTACATTCAAACAGTCGAACTAGGCCCCAGAGGAAAATAGACTGGGTCTTTCCCAGCCCCAATGTGGAAATATCATCTCACATCTCCCTATAGACCTGTAAAAAGCAGGCACTTGAGCTTTTAATTATTTCCCATTTGGGACCTTTCTCTCTTCTGTACCTGTAATAAGTTCTGCCTGAAAGCTGATGTACCACAGCACTCCCTGGACTGCTATTCACCCGTTCGCCCGCTGCTGCTTCCCACAGGAGTCACGGATCTACCTTGAGGCTTTCTTGGTCAGTGCCTGGCAAGTCTCCAGCCCTACTAGACCAAAGACTGTCATTCCTTCCCCTTCCTAACTCTGAGCAGATCCACTCCAGCTTTCTAGAGTCACGGGCAAGGAATTCTGGCAGAAAGCAGACTCATGTTCAACTTCTATTCTTCTCCCAGGTGCATTTTTTAGCTCTTTCCTATCTAACAGTGTCTAGAAAATTCTGTCTCCAAAAGACATGATCAGCAGAATGCTGAAGAATGGCGTCTCCTCTCAGTAACAATCACCTTCCTATTGTCTCCTAGCTGGATTTGGTTTTCCCTAGAGGTTGCAGTGATGTCATATTGGAGGGGACTATAGTACTTGGGCCACCCTAGAGTGGGCTGTAAGGCCCCTATGCCTCTGGAAGCCTTGACTTGTTCTCTGCTAAGACCATGTTCTCACAGGCAGCAAGCGGGATTGCAGGTGAGAGAAACACTCAGGAGCCTAAAAACCTTCCTTTCTCCCCGCCAAGCCCCTTCCCCCAACTGCTTTGTGGCTGCTGTGATTTGAGTTGATAGATTAAAGAATTTCTATATTAAAGATGTTTGGCAACTCTAAACATTTAAAAAATCACTTTAGTGGCCGGGTGTGGTGGCTCATGCCTGTAATCCCAGCACTTTGGGAGGCCAAGGCAGGTGGATCACTTAAGCCCAGGAGTTCAAGACCCGACTGGGCAACATGGCCAAACCCTGTCTCTACTGAAAATACAAAAAGCTACTGCAAGTGGAGTAGCATACACCTGCAGTCCCACCTACCTGCAGTAAGCGGAGATCATGCCACTGCACTCTAGCAACAGAGTGAGACTCCGTCCTTCCAAAAAAATTAATAAAAAGTTGCCGGGCGCGGTGGCTCAAGCCTGTAATCCCAGCACTTTGGGAGGCCGAGGCGGGTGGATCACGAGGTCAAGAGATCGAGACCATCCTGGTCAACATGGTGAAACCCCGTCTCTACTAAAAATACAAAAAATTAGCTGGGCATGGTGGTGCATGCCTATAATCCCAGCTACTCAGGAGGCTGAGGCAGGAGAATTGCCTGAACCCAGGAGGCGGAGGTTGCGGTGAGCCGAGATCGCGCCATTGCACTCCAGTCTGGGTAACAAGAGCGAAACTCCGTCTCAAAAAAAAAAAAAAAAAAAAAGCACTTTAGTCAGAAAAAAGAAATGCAGCCGAGGCATCAGTCTGGAAATGACACTGCAAGGATAGAGCACCATCTCCCAGGATGCAGTACTCACCCTGAATCAGCAGCCAATCGTGGGTTGTTGACTAAGAGCTCAAGTGCCTGCTTTCTGCAGGCCTGAGAGAGACATGAGACGGTATTTACAGATTAGGGCTGGGGCTGTCTTATAGAAGTAGAACAAATGGATCTGGGAATCTGGGAATATGAATGGCTGCTCTCATGCGCTTCCAGTGAGCCACTGGGAGAAATCAGGCCTCTCATCTGCACAGCTCTGGGCTCCGAAGGTCTAGAGGTCCTCATTCCCAGTAGGAGGATACTTCCGCCAGGAGGCCAATAAAAGTCTCATCAAACTAGTTGCCACCTAGTCACTCCAGGCTCCTTGAACCAACAGATCAGTAGGCAAAAAAAGGAGTCATCATCTTGGCAGGTTCAATAATCACCAGGAGGAGGCAGGGCTGCTGTTGCACAACAGGAAAGAGAGAGAGAGAGAAAGAAAGCCACGCGAGGTGACTCACGCCTGTAATCCCAGCACTTTGGGAGCCCAAGTGGGTAAATCATTTGAAGTCAGAAGTTCGAGACCAGCTTGGCCAATATGGTGAAACCCTGTCTCTACTAAAAATACAAAAATTAGCCAGGTGTGGTGGCAGGCGCCATTAGTCCCAGCTACTCAGGAGGCTGAGGCAGAGGCTGCAGTGAGCCAAGATCGCACCACTGCACTCCAGCCTGGGCGACAGAGTGCAACTCTGTCTCCAAAAAAAAGGCTGGGCGCGGTGGCTCAAGCCTGTAATCCCAGCACTTTGGGAGGCCAAGGCGGGTGGATCACAAGGTCAAGAGTCCGAGACCATCCTGGTCAACATGGTGAAACCCCGTCTCTACTAAAAATCCAAAAAAATTAGCTGGGCATGGTGGCACGTGCCTGTAATCCCAGCTACTCAGGAGGCTGAGGCAGGAGAATTGCCTGAACCCAGGAGGCGGAGGTTGCGGTGAGCTGAGATTGCGCCATTGCACTCCAGCCTGGGTAACAAGAGCAAAACTCCGTCTCAAAAATAAATAAATAAATAAATAAATGAGAGAGAGAGAGAGAGAGAGAGAGAGAAAGAGATGAAGCAGAATCCTGGAGAAGCTGTTCTTAGATGGGTGTAGCTCATTTTACAAAGCAGGAGGATTCAGGTGGTGCGGGAGTGTGGTGGAGGCTCTGGTGTGTTGCTTAGATCTCCCTCTTCGGGACCAAGACACCCACTTACTTCCCAGGTGCCAGAGAGCCCTCTAGTGAAAGAGGTTGCAACCCCTCTTTGGGTGCAGCTCCAGCCAGTGACTGATAATATAGGAGTATAAAGGCATGGTGCCTTTCTGTCAGTTCAGGATGTCTGTGAAGGGCCATCCCAGTTTCAGCACTCCCCATGACGGAGGTCTCTGTTACAACTCCATCACAGCTCATCCATGCCCTATGGGAAGTCCTGTTTCCTTACTACCTCACAGGTGCTGTTCATAAGAGCACACCCCCAAAAACCTCCTGCATGCCAACACCCTCCTCAGTTTCCCAGGGAACCTGGCTTAACACACTGTGCACATCTTCAACCACACTAGTTAATGTCAAACTGTTCCCAAGATGATTGTACCAACTTGTATTCCTACCAACAATGCCTGAGAGTTCCATTTGCTTAATACCCTTGGCAAGTTCTAGTACTGTTGGGTTGTTTTTTTTTATTCTTAGTCAATCTAGTGGGTGTAAAATGGAAGTTCATTGTGGTTTTAATTCACATTTCCCTAGTGACTATTGAGGTTGCACTCCTCTTCATGGGTTTGCTGGCCATCTGGATTCCCTCTTTGGAAACAGCCCCAGCACCTTTGAAGTTCCCATTATATGGGCCCACTCATTTCATGCTGGCTAATGAGGGAGAAGGCACTCACTTTACTGAGCTCCAGAAAACTGGAAAGGCTTTCCTGAAGGCCACCAACCTCGATGGATCCTTTCGTCCTATTTATTTATTTACTTTTGAGAAAGGGTCTCACCATGTTGCTGGTCCCGAACTCCTGGGCTCCAGTGATCCTCCTGCCTCAGCCTCCCAAAGTGTTGGTATTACAGATGTGAGCGACTGCATCTGGCCCTTGGGCCTCTTCTGACTTGACTTTTGAGCAGTGTAAGATGTCATTGACTGGCCGGGCGCATGGCTCACACCTGTAATCCCAGCACTTTGGGAGGCTGAGGTGGACGGGTCACATGAGGTTGGGAGTTTGAGACGAGCCTGACCAACATAGAGAAACCCTGTCTTTACTAAAAATACAAAATTAGCCGGACGTGGTGGCACATGCCTGAAATCCCAGCTACTCAGGAGGCTGAGGCAGGAGAATCGCTTGAACCTGGGAGGCGGAGGTTGTGGAGTTTTGCTCTTGTTGCCCAGGCTGGAGTACAGTGGTGCAATCTCTGAGAAGGGGGACGTCTGAGAACCGAGATCACACAACTGTACTCCAGCCTGGGCAACAAGAGCAAAACTCCATCTCAAAAAAGAAAAGAAAAAGATGTCATTGACTGCTGTCTTCTATCACCTTCTTTCCTTGGCTTCCCTGACATTGCACAATCCTCATTTTTGATCCTATCTCTCTGGTCGTCCCTTCTCTGTCTTCTTTGCAGGCTTGATTGTTAAATACTTGGGTTCCTCAGAGCTCAGTCCTTGACCCTCTTCTCGTCTCACCCTGGCCTTTGCACACTGACACTGATGGTTCTCACATTCCTCTCCTTTGACACTTCCATGTGGCTATCCCAAAACCTCTCAACCTCAGTATCCACAATAGAAATCATGCCTTTTCCCCCGTAACATGGTTATTGTCCAGCCATCCCTGCTTCAGCAAAGGTCTCACAATCCTTCCAGTTCCAAATGTCACAAACCCAGGAACCCCTGACTCTTACCCCATAGCTAAGCCTTCAGGACCAGTGTTGGTTATCTTCAATTCACCCCTCCAGATCCAATTCCCACCCTTCTCTTCTCCATTCCACTCTATGCTTCTGGAAGCTGATTCTTTTTTTTTTTTTTTTTTTTTTTTAAATATATATAAAGACGGGGTTTTACCATGTTGGTCAGGCTGGTCTTGAATTCCCAACCTCAGGTGATCCGTCCGCGTTAGCCTCCAAAGTGCTTGGATTACAGGCGTGAGCCACCACGCCTTGCCTTGGAAGCTTATTCTAAGGACACTTTTAGTCGACTTCTTGTTCTTTAATTTCTGACTGGGTTTGGCCAATGGCATTTTAGTTATTTACTGCTATATAACAAAACTATCCCAAAACTGAGTGGCTTCAAAACACCACCATTGTATTCTCTCTCATGACTCTGTAGGTTGATTCAGGTCATCTGAGGTCAGTTCTGCTCTACACGGTGCTATCTAGGGACTCAATGGTGCTAGAACATCCAAGATGGCATTCTCATGTCTGGCAGGTTGGTGGGGGTGGCTAGAGGTCTGGACTCTTCCAGACCAGAAAGGCTGCACCTGTCTTTTCCCAGGCGGTTTCAGGGCTTCTTCCCTAGCCAAGGCCTTTCCATGTGGTCTTACCCCCAGAAGGTAAACAGGCTTCTTATATGGTCACTCGGGGTCTTCCAAACAGCAGTGCTGACACTACCAGGCTGCGTTCATTCTTAGATCCAGAGCTGGCATGGCATCCATCATATCTGCTGCCTTCTGTTGGTTAAAGTAGGTCACAAAACCAGCCCAGATATGATGTGGGAGTGGACTGCACAAAGGCATGCACACAGGAAGGCATGAGTCAATGGGCCGTCTTTGGAGACTAGCCACCATAGTCTACTACCTGGTCCCCAAAGCCTCTCTCACATGCAAAATGAACTTCCCCTCACCTCCCATAACTCCCAAAGTCTCATCCCAATTCAGCCTCAGGCCTAGGCTTGAAGTCAAGTTACTCATCAACTAAATCTCATCCAGTTGTTGCGGAGGCCTTTGGGTGTGGCTCCTCCTGCTCTGAAGACCTGTGAACTCAAGAGACAAGTTCTCTGCCCCTACAGACCCAATGTAGAATGAGGAAACAGGAACCCAGGCACCACGATACACACTTCTGCTCAAAAAAGGGAGACCAGGCCAGGCGCAGTGGCTCATGCCTGCAATCCCAGCACTTTGGGAGGCCAAAGAGGATGGATCACTTGAGATCAGGAGTTCGAGACCAGCCTGGCCAATGTGGTGAAACCCCATTTCTACTAAAAAATACAAAAATTAGCTGAGCTTGGTGGTGGGCACCTGTAATCACAGCTACTTGGGAGGCTGAGGCAGGAGAATCACTTGAACCCAGGAGGCGGAGGTTGCAGTGAGCTGAGATTGCGCCACTGCACTCCATCCTGGCGACAGAGCAAGACTCCATTTCAAAAAAAAAAAAAAGAAAGGAGCAATTGGATAAGAGAGATTTATAATTAGACTCAGGATCCCCTTCACCTTCACAGTAGACTAGCCTCCAAACCCTGCCAGTTTTACCTCTGAATCAGAACCATCCAGCCTGGGCAACAAGAGAGAAACTCAGTCTCAAAAAAAAAAAAAAAAAAAAAAAAGGAGACCTAGGGTAGTCATAGGTTTCCGGCCATTCTGAAATTCCACAGGGTACAATCCTCCTTGCTCCAAGCGTAGGAAATGTTGATGAAAGCCCCAGGTCAACCTCCTAGGAATGGTCCTATTAGGCCCTTGGTTCCACCGCTGAGTTATCCTTCTATTCCCTAAGAAATGACCCATGTTTGCCTGCTTCTTGCACTTAGGGAGTTGGGGCCACAAAGGCTCCTTTTTGTTTTAAAATGTCTCTGTTCCTTTCAGTCAAGCTACTACAATTAAAAACTTTGGGCTGGGCATCGTGGCTCACACCTGTAATCCAAGCACTTTGGAGGCCAAGGCGGGTGGATCACGTGAGGTAGGGAGTTCAAGACCAGCCTGACCAACATGGTGAAACCCTGTCTTAAAAAACAAAACAAAACTTTGTGAGTTTCTTATGTATCAGATTATAATCCACTGCATTAGACAAAAGCCACCCTTAATTTCTTTTTCTTTCTTTTTTTTTCTTTTGAGACGGAGTTTCGCTCTTGTTACCCAGGCTGGAGTGCAATGGCGCAATCTCGGTTCACCGCAACCTCCACCTCCTGGGTTCAGGCAATTCTCCTGCCTCAGCCCCCTGAGTAGCTGGGATTACAGGCACGCGCCACCATGCCCAGCTAATTTTTTGTATTTTTAGTAGAGATGGGGTTTCACTATGTTGACCGGAATGGTCTCAATCTCTTTTTTTTTTTTTCTTTTTTTTTTTTTTGAGACGGAGTTTCGCTCTTGTTACCCAGGCTGGAGTGCAATGGCACGATCTCGGCTCACCGCAACCTCCGCCTCCTGGGTTCAGGCAATTCTCCTGCCTCAGCCTCCTGAGTAGCTGGGATTACAGGCACGTGCCACCATGCCCAGCTAATTTTTGTATTTTTAGTAGAGACGGGGTTTCACCATGTTGACCAGGATGGTCTCGATCTCTCAACCTCGTGATCCACCCGCCTCGGCCTCCCAAAGTGCTGGGATTACAGGCTTGAGCCACCGTGCCCGGCCGCCACCCTTAATTTCTATCTGAGACAAGCCTTTTCTGCTTTGGACCCTAGGTAAACTGCTATGGGAAAATGCCCTAAAGATTCTTAGAGGCCTTTTTATCTAGCTGAGAGGATCATGGCACATGCTTAAATCTTTCTGTCAATAAAAGGGTCTTATAGCCATGTCCTTGATTTGGTCTTGACCCTGCGATCACATTTCACTTGAAGTTTCCTGGATTTGATCTTTAGCACCAGGTTCCTCCCCACCTCCACATTTTTATTCCTCTTTATTTTTTTTAGAAACAGGGTCTCACTCTGTCACCCACGCTCGAGTGCAATGGTGCAACTGGGGCTCTCTGTAACCTCAAACTCCTGGCCTCAGGCAATCCTCCCACCTAGGCCTCCCAGAGTGCTAGGATTACAGGCATGAGCCATCGTGTCTGGCCATCCCCTCAGGTTTTTGTTTTCTGGGAGAATTTTTACTGGGCTGTTGAGGTTAGGAACAAGAAACAGTTGTAATTTCCAATCCAGCAAATTTGGGGCTAGAAACTTTTCCTTTAGGGTTCTGCTTGCATCCTGAACAATTCCTTCTTCAGTTCATCTGTCTATCCATACCTCCTGCCATGCAGTTGAAATGAACCAGTTGGTGCGATCAACATTCTAAGTCAGCAAAATCAGCAATTTCATGAGGTATGTTTTAGTGCCTCACAGGGAACAGTTTTACTAAATTATTCTGCCAGTGCATAAGCCGGGTCCCCTTTACTCAGCCTCCAATAACAATTTCCTCATGCAGCTGTCTTCACAGGGTTAACAAGAATTCTGGACAGAAATACAGTTAAGCATTATTCAGGCTGCACTTTGACCCACTTCTTAAGATAGATAGGATCTCTGACATGAGAATCACAAAGCTTTTGTTTAAGAATTGCTTAAGTAGGCAGGGTAGCTCACACCAATAATCCCAGCACTTTGGGAGGCTGAGGTAGGTAGATCATTTCAAGTCAGGAGTTCGAGACCAGCCTGGCCAACTTGATGAAACCCTGTCTCTACTAAAAACACAAAAATTTGTATTTTTTTGCATGGTGGTGTGTGCCTGTAACCCCAGCTACTTGGGAGGCTGAAGCAGGAGAATCACTTGAGCCTGGGAGGCAGAGGTCGCACCGAGCCACAGAGTGAGACTCTGTCTCTCTCTCTCTCTCTCTCTCTCTCTCTCTCTCACACACACACACACACACACACACACACACAGGAAAATTTTTTGATATACCAATGCCCAGTCCCTACCCCCAGAGTTCTGACTGATTGATTGATTGATTTTGAGTCAGTCTTGCTCTGTCACCAGACTGAAGTACAATGGCAGGATCTCTGCTCACTGCAACCTCTACCTCCTGGGTTCAAGTGATTCTCCTGCCTCAGCCTCCAGAGTAGCTGGGACTACAGGTGTGTACCATAACTCCCAGCTAATTTTTGTATTTTTAGTAGAGACAGGGTTTCACCATGTTGACCAGGATGGTCTCGATCTCTTGACCTCGTGATCCACCCGCCTCGGCCTCCCAAAGTGCTGGGATTACAGGCTTGAGCCACCATGCCCGGCTTAAGAAATTTGTCTTTTCTTTTTTTAAAATTTTTTTTTGAGACAGAGTTTCGCTCTTGTTACCCAGGCTGGAGTGCAATGGCGCGATCTCGGCTCACCGCAACCTCCGCCTCCTGGGTTCAGGCAATTCTCCTGCCTCAGCCTCCTGAGTAGCTGGGATTACAGGCATGTGCCACCATGCCCAGCTAATTTTTTGTATTTTTAGTAGAGACGGGGTTTCACCATGTTGACCTGGATGGTCTCGATCTCTTGACCTCGTGATCCACCCGCCTCGGCCTCCCAAAGTGCTGGGATTACAGGCTTGAGCCACCGCGCCCGGCTTTTTTTTTATTTTTAATTTTTTTTTAGAGACAGGGTTTCACCATGTTGGCCAGGATGTTCTCGATCTCTTGACCTCGTGATCTGCCTGCCTCGGTCTCCCAAAGTGCTGGGATTACAGTGTTTTCTTTTTATTTTTGTGATGATGGGGTTTTGCCATGTTATCCAGGCTTACCTCAAACTCCTGGGCTCAAGCAATCCTCCACCTCAGCCTCCCAAAGTGTTGGGATTATAGGTGAGAGGCACCATGGCCAGCCACTGAGCCATGATTGCGTCACTGCACTCCAGCCTGGGTGACAGAGAAAGACCCTGTCTTTAAAATAAAATAGGCCGGGCGCGGTGGCTCAAGTCTGTAATCCCAGCACTTTGGGAGGCCGAGGCGGGTGGATCACGAAGTCAAGAGATCGAGACCATCCTGGTCAACATGGTGAAACCCCGTCTCTACTAAAAATACAAAAAATTAGCTGGGCATGGTGGCACGTGCCTGTAATCCCAGCTACTCAGGAGGCTGAGGCAGGAGAATTGCCTGAACCCAGGAGGCGGAGGTTGCGGTGAGCCGAGATCGTTCCATTGCACTCCAGCCTGGGTAACAAGAGAGAAACTCCGTCTCAAAAAAAAAAAAAAAGAGGATTAAAATAAAATAAAATAAAATTCTACAATGATGAAAGCATGATCCAGAGCTCACAGCCGGGAGTCCTTAAGCCTGGGTTCAGATCTCCTAGCTTTTCTTCTGCTTAACTGTGTAATTCTGGGCAAATGATTTAATCTAAGTTTAGTCTTACCTTATGTAAAATGGGACGGTTCATAGCCCAACCTCATAGAGCAGGCCTAAAATTTCAGTGAGATAATATATGAGAAATGCTTAGTGTGGTTCCTGGCATTCAACGGTGCTAATAAAAATTCAGTTACCATTGGTTATGATTATTCATGGCTGATGTATGCTGTTTAGATTTGGTGAGCCTCTGGCCCTAAAAAGATCTGAATTTTAGTGGTGAAGAGAAGTAAAGGGTCTGAGGGCTGCAGCTCCAAGCATGAAAGCAAAGCCTGTGGTCAGGACCTGGAGGAGCCGGAGCCATTTAGACAGTGAGGTATGGCTGGGTTCGGTGGCTCATGCCGGTAATCCCAGCACTTTGGGAGGCGGAGGTGGGTGGATCACCTGAGGTCAGGAGTTCAAGACCAGCCTGGCCAACATGGCAAAACCCCAGCTGCACTAAAAATTAAAAAAAAAAAAAAAAAACTACACAGGCATGGTGGCGGGTGTCTATAATCTCAGCTACTAGGGAGGCTGAGACACGAGAATCGCTTGAACCCAAGAAGCAGAAGTTGCGGTGAGCCAAGATCTCAGCCACTGCACTCCAGCCTGGGGAACAGAGTGAGATTCCGTCTCCAAAAAAAAAAAAAATGAGGTGCACAGTGCAAGGTGGGCTGGGACCTGTGTGTAAGTTCTGGAGGTAGAGGCACCAGAACCAGCCAGGTCTTGTGATAGGGAGGAGGATTCCCTCTGCGTGTGCTTATCCACCCTGTCCGGAACAGTCACCCGGCTCTGAAACTGTCCCTGCAGTCTCCTCCCTTCAAGTAAATAGGTGTTGCTATTCCGAGAGAGGCCTGTGATCAAAATACTTGCTTTGCTTTGGAGGGCTTTTTTTTTAAGTCAAGAAAATAACAGGGCAGTAGGCTGTCTATTTTGGGTTGGGGCCTTTGGCCCGCTTTCAAAGTCACAGCCCAATGAGATCTATTTGGAAAAGGTTGCCTCGCACTTTGTTCATGTAGATGGTGCCTTTAAACAAGTCTGTGTGGATGCACTTAGAAGACTCTGGGGCTTACCCAAGGTACAGAGTTAGAAGGAATTGCGGGGCCACAGTTTATGCCCCAGTATAAATGTAAGCCCTGCCATCTCTCCATGGGGCCCCAGCGGCCTTTTTCTCATGCACTCTTTCCCCCAGCCCCCACCAAGTTCTTGGGAGGCAGAGCTGGCAGCCTGCTTCTCCCTCCACTTTAGGAAGCCTGCATCAGGGTGACGCTGAGTGTAGGGAATGCTCTCCTACTTCTCTATAAATCAGCTTATCATGTGGCAGCATCAGAGTCAGGCAGGAGCTCCAGCTGGGGCCCGGCATCTGGAACTGGGCTGGATTTTTCCATTCTCAGTGGACCAAAGGGTGACTGAGAAAGGCACCCCTGAGGAGATGGCCTAAGATGACAGAGCAGCTGGGGTGAAAAGAATCTGAGAAGTACGAACCTTGTCCCTGGCCCTCACTAGCTGTGTGACCTTGGGCAAGTAATTCACTCTCTGATCCCTTGTTTCCTTATTAGTAAAACAGAGATAAAACCAACCTTATGAGACTAATGGGAGGATTAAAGAAAACAATGTATGTATGTATTTATTTATACTTGTGTATTTATTGAGACAGGGTCTTGTTCTGTCACCCAGGCTATAGTGTAGTGGCACTATCTTGGCTCACTGCAACCTCCACTTTCTGGTGAACCTCCCACCTTAGCCTCATGAGTACTGGGACTACAGGGGTGCACCATCACACCTGGCTAATTTTTTGTATTTTTTGTAGAAATGGGATTTCACCATGTTGCCCAGGCTGGCCTTGAACTCCTAAGTTCAAAGTGATCCACCGGCTCGACCTCCTAAATTGCTGGGATTATAGGCATGATCCACCATACCCAGACACAAGATAATGTATTTTTAAAGTACCTAGTATATTTAGGGTGGCTACCAAATCTGGAAACACAGAGGAAATTTCAGAATAAATAGTCTGTTGTTAATACATAATAAAATTCTTTGTACTTCCAGACTTTAGGTTACCCTGCTAACACTTACATGGTGCTTACTATGTGCCAGGCACTGTTCTAAATGTTTTTCTTTTTTTTGAGATGGAGTTTTGCTCTTGTTGCCCAAGCTGGAATGCAATGGTGCAATCTCGGCTCACCACAACCTTTGTCTCCCAGGTTCACACGATTCTCCTGCCTCAGCCTCTCCAGTAGCTGGAATTACAGGCATGTGCCACCATGTCCGGCTAATTTTTTGTATTTTTAGTAGAGACGGGATTTCTCCATGTTGGTCAGGCTGGTCTCAAATTCCCGACCTCAGGTGATCTGGCCGCCTTAGCCTCCCAAAGTGCTGGGATTACAGGCATGAGCCACGCACCCGGCCAATGCTTTGCATTTTTAGAGTCATTAATACTTCATACCCTATGAGATAAGAACTGTGTTATATCCCTTTTACAGATGAGAAAACTGAGGTTCAGAAATTAAATGAGTTACCCAATTTCCCATAGGTAGCAAGTGGCAGAACCAAGAATCAAACACAGGGAGTTAACAATTACGCTATAGTTAACCACTCTACAATTGCTCCTTTGTCTTTTTCTAACTTTAAAAAAAAATTATTTTCCAAAAATAAAACATAAAGACAGGGTCCCACTCTGTTGCCCAGGCTGGTCTCAAATTCCTGGGCCCAAGTGATGCTCCCGACTCAGCCTCCCAAAGTGATGGGATTACAAGCATGAGCCACTGCACCCTGCCCAATTGTTCCATTTTCTAATGCAACTGATGTCTTGACACTCAGATAATGCTAACAGGTGGGAATAATGCCGGGAGGAACTATGATGGTTCACAAAGTCCCAACATTGCAAAGAACCCTAAGAGGTTGCCCAGTGACTGACTGTGCTCTCAACTCTCTAACCTTCTTAGTCAAGAATATACTGAAAACACATGGGAATCAGTTAGCAAACCTTTTTTGGGGAGAGGGGTCTCTATATTGCCTAGACTAGGCTCAAACTCCTGAGCTCACAGAATCCTCTTACTTCAGCCTCCTGAGTAATTGGGACTACAGGCCTGCCACCACACCTGGCTACATTTTTCGACCTTGCCCAACCTGTCAGGTGAGAAGTGGACTCTCAGTGTAGTTTCTCTCACTATGATGGTGGCTCTGTTTTTGTATATTTGATTTGTTTGCATGTTGCTTTATGTGAATTGCCTATTCATATCCTAACTATCCTAGTCCTGACTATTTGTCTGTGGGGTTCTTTGTTTCTTCTTAATTGATTTTCGGAGCTCTTTTCACATTAGGGAAACCAATCCTTCATCTGTGAATTGAATAGCAAATTCTTTTTCTCAGTTATTTATTTGACCTTTGATTTTGTTTAAAGTATTTATTATCATGCAGAAAGTTGACTTTCATATAGGTCAATTTATCAGGCTTTTCTTTAATGGCTTCTGGCATTTGTATCATGCTTAGATATGGAAGTTTCCCCTGTACTGAAAAAAATATATATATATTTTTTGAGATGGAGTTTTGCTATTGTTGCCCCAGGCTGGAGTTCAATGGTGCATGGCTCACCGCAAACTCCACCTCCTGGATTCAAGTGATTTTCCTACCTCAGCCTCCCTAGTAGCTGGGATTACAGGCATGCTCCACCACGCCTGGCTAATTTTGTATTTTTTTTTTTTTTTTTTTTTTTTTTTGAGACGGAGTTTCACTCTTGTTACCCAGGCTGGAGTGCAATGGCGCGATCTCGGCTCACTGCAACCTCCGCCTCCTGGGTTCAGGCAATTCTCCTGCCTCAGCCTCCTGAGTAGCTGGGATTACAGGCACGAGCCACCACGCCCAGCTAATTTTTTTAGTATTTTTAGTAGAGACGGGGTTTCACCATGTTGACCAGGATGGTCTCGATCTCTTGACCTTGTGATCCACCCGCCTCGGCCTCCCAAAGTGCTGGGATTACAGGCTTGAGCCACCGCGCCCGGCTAATTTTGTATTTTTAGTAGAGACAGGATTTCTCCATGTTGGTCAGGCTGGTCTTGAACTCCCGAACTCAGGTGATCCGCCCACCTC
Organism: Saimiri boliviensis; assembly: GCF_048565385.1. Lineage (NCBI taxonomy): Eukaryota > Metazoa > Chordata > Mammalia > Primates > Cebidae > Saimiri > Saimiri boliviensis. Next base: position 83,614,871 of record NC_133456.1, read on the forward strand.
AGGCAGATCCCAAAGTGCTGGGATTACAGGCGTGAGCCACCGAGTCCAGCCCCCAAATTTTTTTTTTTAACCTTGATATGATTTCCTCTAGTACTTCTATGGTTTTGTTTTTTTCCTCTCTTTTCTTTTTTTTTTTTCTTTTCTTTTCTTTTTCTTTTCTTTTTTTTTTTTTTGAGACAGAGTCTTACTCTGTCACCCAGGCTGGAATGCAGGGCCGCAATCTCAGTGCACTGCAACCTCTGCCTCCTAGATTCAACCAATTCTCTTGCCTCAGCCTCCCAAGTAGCTGGGATTACAAGCGCCTGCCACCACACCCAGCTATTTTTGTGTGTGTGTGTGTTTTTGTATTTTAAGTAGAGACAGGGTTTTACCATGTTGGTCAGGCTGGTGTCGAACACCTGACCTCAGATGATCCACCTGCCTTGGTGTCCAAGAGTGCTGGGATTACAGGTGTGTGCCACCATGCCCAGCTAATTTTTATATTTTTAGTAGAGAGGGAGTTTCACCATGTTGGCCAGGCTGGTCTTGAATTCCTGACCTCAAGTGATCCACCCATTTCTGCCTCCTAAAAAGCTTGGATTATGGGCATGAGCCACCATGCCTGCCCATTTTTCACATTTAAATCCTCCAGTCATTTTGGGTTTCATTTTGTTGTTATTTGCAAAGTAGAATCACTTTTGGTCCTACTCTACATACGCAGCACATGGGATCATTCCTGTCCAGTTCCAATTTTCCTTTTTTTTTTTTTTTTTTTTACCCTGGTACAGGCAGGCTGAGGCTGAAAAGGGCGGGAGCCCAGTTCTAATTTTAATAGGGAAATTTGGCCTTAATTTGGTATATCAGTGTCCTGGGCTGTCATAATGAAGTACCACAAATTTGGTACCACAAATAAATTGTTCTGGAGGCCAGAAGTCTGAAATGAAGGTATCAGTGGGCCACGCTCCCTCTCAGACTCTGGGTAGAATCCTTCCTTGCTGCCACTGAGCTTCTGGCAGTGCAGGCCATCCATGGAGACCCTTGCCTGCAGCTGCATCACTCCGGCCCCCACCACTGTTGTCTCATGGTGTTCTCCCTGTGCCTCTCTATCTTCTAATTAAGATATGAGCCAGGCCGAGTACGGTGACTCACACCTGCAATCCCAGCACTTTCTGAGGCTGCCAATGCAGGAGGATCGCTTGAGTCCAGGAATTTGAGACCAGTCTGGGCAACATGGGGGAAATCCCATCTCTACAAAAAATAAACAAAATACACAAATAAATGTTGGTGGATGCCTGTAGTCCCAGCTAATCCAGAGGTTGTGGTGGGAGGATCACCTGAGCCCAGGGAGGTTGAGGCTGCAATGATCTGAGATGGTGCCACTGCACTGCAGCCTGAGTGACAGAGTGAGACACTGCCTAAAGAAACAAAAGACATCAGTCATACTGGTTTAGAGCCCACCGTATTCTAAGTTCACCTCGGCTTCACTCTATCGGCAAATAACCTATTTCCAAATAAGGTTCCACTGATGGGTTTTGGGAGTTAGGACTTTAACGTATCTTTTGGGGAGACACAATTCAACCCATACCATTTGGGATTTTTTTTTTTTTTTTTTTTTTTTGAGACGGAGTTTCGCTCTTGTTACCCAGGCTGGAGTGCAATGGTGTGATCTCGGCTCACCACAACCTCCGCCTCCTGGGTTCAGGCAATTCTCCTGCCTCAGCCTCATGAGTAGCTGGGATTACAGGCACACGCCACCATGCCCAGCTAATGTTTTGTATTTTTAGTAGAGATGGGGTTTCACCATGTTAACCAGGATGGTCTCGATCTCTTGACCTCGTGATCCACCTGCCTCGGCCTCCCAAAGTGCTGGGATTACATTTGGGATTTTTTTTGTTTTTCTTTGAGATAGAGTCTCGCTCTGTCACCCAGGCTGGAGTGCAGTGGTGTGATCTTGGCTCACTGCAACCTCTGCCTCCCAGGTTCATACAATTCTCCTGCCTCAGCCTCCTGAGTAGCTGGTATTACAGGCTCACACCACCACGCCTGGCTAATTTTTGTATTTTTAGTAGAGGAGGAGTTTCACCATGTTGCTCAGGCTGGTATATCAAACTCCTGACCTCATGATTCACTCGCCTCAGCCTCCCAAAGTGCTGGGATTACAAGCATGAACCACCGCGCCCGGCCAACATTTGGTTCTTTAAAATAAGCTAGCTTATGGAAGGGGCAGTTTAAAAGACGTTGAATAAATAATAAAGAGAAACAAAGTTGGCTGGGAGCAGTGGCTCACACCTGTTATCCCAGCACTTTGGGAGGCCAAGGCAGGCAGATCATCTGAGGTCAGGAGTTCGAGACCAGGCTGACCAACATGGTGAAACTGTCTCTTAAAAAGATAAAAAATTAGCGGGGCATGGTGGTGCACACCTGTAATCCCAGCTACTCGGGAGGCTGAGACGAAGAATTGCTTGAACCCAGGAGGTGGATGTTGCAGTAAGCCAAGATTGCACCATTGCACTCCAGCCTGGGCTCAAGTGATCCACCCACCTCAGCCTCCCAGAGTGCGAGGATTAAGGGCCTGAGTCACCATGTCCAGCTTCTCAACTTCTGCTTTTTTGTTTGTTTTTGTTTTGTTGTTGTTCCTTTGTTTTTGTTGTTGTTGTTTTTCTCATGCTTGCCTACATGCAGACATTTGTCTGTTTTTTGAGATGGAGTTTTGCTCTTGTTGCCCAGGCTGGAGTGCAATGGCATAATCTCGGCTCACCGCAATCTTTGTCTCGCGGGTTCAAGCCATTCTCCTGCCTCAGCCTCCTGAGAAGCTGCGATTACAGACGTGCGCCACCACACCCAGCTAATTTTGTATTTTAAGTAGAGATGGGGTTTCTCCATGTTGGTCAGACTGACCTCATTCTGATCTGCCCACCTAGGCCTTCCAAAGTGCTGGGATTATAGGCATGAGCCACCGTACCTGGGCTGTTTGTTATTTGTATTTTTTTTTTTTTTTTTGAGACAAGCTCTTGCTCTGTCACTCAGGCTGGAGTGCAGTTATCCAGGCTCAATCATGGCTCACTGCAGTCTTGACTTCCCACACTCCATTGGTCCTCCCCATTCAGGCTTTCTTCCAAGGAGCTGGGACCACAGGCAACTACCACCATGCCCAGCTAATATTTTTTTTTTTTTTTTTTTTTTTTTTTTTTTTTTTTTGTAGAGACAAGGTCTCTCTATGTTGCCCAGTGTGGTCCTGAAGTCCTAGCCTTAATTGATCCTCCTGCCTTGGTCTCCTAAAGCATAAGACGCCTAAAGTGTTGAGCCACCATGGTTGGCCCTAACTTCTGGAACTCTATATTAGATAAATAATCTGAAGTATGGAAAGGCTATTTGAACAGGTAAAAGAACATTTGTTAAATGCCAAGCTCATTCCATATCTTATCTTTTTAAATTCCCTCAGTAATCTTGTGACATAGGTATTCCTTGCTCCATTTGAAGATAAGATCAAGTCTCTGTGAGGTTAGGTCCCTGTCAAGGTCACACAGCTTAGAAACGACAGCTGGGCTTTGATCCCAGGAGATCCAGCTGGGCTCTCTGCTGCCCACGGTTCCATGTGACACAGAGCACCCTGACCCCTCTTCAAGCCAGCACCCATATGCCAAATGTGGGGGCTAGAAGGGTTTGCACCGAAAGGTATCTAAGATTTCTCTAAGCTGTAAGCTTTTGTGACTCTTTCTTGTAAGTAAACCTCAGAAAGGACAATACAGAAATGAGCAAGAATTGTGCAGCAAATATTAGACACTCTTCATTTCCTAGTTCAGCATTACAGCTTTCAGCCAAGATTAATCTTGTTTTGGATTATCATTTTGAATATGTTGGTGTTTGTTTGTTCGTTTCTTTTTTGAGACAGGGTCTCCCTCCATCATCCAGGCTGGAGTGCTGTGGCATGATCACGGCTCACTGCATCCTTGACTTCCCAGGCTCAGGTGATCCTCCCACCTGCGCCTCCCAAGTAGCTGGTACCACAGGCATGCGCCACCATGCTCTGTCTAATTTTTGTATTCTCTGCCCCCACCCACTTTTTTTCTTTTTTTGTATTACCTCTAGAATTACCACAGTTATCTAAGTAGGAGATGTATTTTTTTATAGAAATAGGATCTTGCAGGCCAGGCGCGGTGGCTCAAGCCTGTAATCCCAGCACTTTGGGAGGCCAAGGCGGGTGGATCACAAGGTCAAGAGATCGAGACCAACCTCGTCAACATGGTGAAACTCCATCTCTACTAAAAATACAAAACATTAGCTGGGCATGGTGGCGCGTGCCTGTAATCCCAGCTACTCAGGAGGCTGAGGCAGGAGATTTGCCTGAACCCAGGAGGCGGAGGTTGCGGTGAGCCGAGATCGCACCATTGCATTCCAGCCTGGGTAACAAGAGCGAAACTCCGTCTCAAAAAAAAAAAAAAAAGAAAAGAAAAGAAAAGAAAAAGAAATAGGATCTTGCTATGTTGCCTAGGCTGGTCTTGAACTTCTGGGCTCAAGTGAATTGCTGGGATTACAGGGTATGAGCCACCGCAACTGCCTGCTGATGTTTTCCTAACTAAGATTAGTCTGGTACAGCCAGGTGCGGTGGCTCATGCCTGTAATCCCAACACTTTGGGAGGCCGAGGCAGGTGGATAACAAGGCACATCCTTAGGATCATGAGGTCAGGAGTTCAAGACTAGTATGGCCAACGTAGTGAAACCCCCATCTCTACTAAAAATGCAAAAATTAGCTGGGTGTGGTGGCATGAGCCTGTAGTCCGAGACTGAGTCAGGAGAATCACTTGAACCTGGGAGGCAGAGGTTGCAGTAAGCCAAGACCACGCCATTGCACCCCAGCTTCGGTGACAGAGTGAGACTCTGTCTCAAAAAAAAAAAAAAAAAAAAAAAAGGTGAAAAGATTAGGCTCACGCCTGTAATCCCAGCACTTTAGGAGGCTGAGGCAGGCAGACCACAAGATCAGGAGTTCAAGACCAGCCTAGCCAATATGGTGAAACCCGGTCTCTACTAAAAAAAAAAAAAAAATACAACGATTAGCCAGGTGTGGTGGCAGACAGCTGTAATTCCAGCTACTTGGGAGGCGGAGGCAGGAGAATAGCTTCAACCCGGGAGGCTGAGGTTGCAGTGAGCTGAGACTGTACCACTGCACTCCAGCCTGGGTAACAGAGCGAGACTCCATCTCAAAAAAACCAAAAAAGTTTAGTATGTACTGTGTTTGAGTGCCTATTTATTTTTTGAACAAATATACTATAATGATTAAAGGTGCAGGTTCTACGTATGGATGTTTCTGGGCCAGGTGCAGTGGCTCATGCCTGTAATCCTAGCACTTTGGAAGGTGTATAGGGTCCAGCCCTACTAGGGTCGTAGGGTGTCCTCTGTCGCTGTGCTGAGGATCTGGATCTGAGAAACAAGGAGACAAAATACCAAAGAACTGGATAAGAGCAGGTGTGCTTGCGGGGGCAAACGAACTTATAAGCAGAGACAGGCGAGGCCCCAAGTGTCCAGACGCGTCTGTATTTATGAAGTACAGGTTAGGGGGAAGGGTAGTGAGCGAAGTCATCTTAAGGATAGTGATAGGGTCAAGACAATCACGTGAGCAATAAACAAGGGGCCCACTCCATTAGGTCACCGAGGCAAGGAGATGAGCAGTGTGCAGTGTGCAACATCTCTTATCTAGGGGCAGGCACCGTAGCAAGAGCACTGACAGGGTATACAGCCGAAGAGGTGCAATTATACTGAAGGGGTTTTAAGCTCTTGGACGTTCACGAGATTGCCAGCCTGAGGCCAGCTTTCCACAAGAACTGGATGCAAGATACTGTAACTCCCTTTCAGGAGGAGTGACTGTTGCTCTAAGCTTGCCATACAGCGGGTATCTTTATGATACTGAACGCTGCCACCTGGGCTGAACCTGCCATGTAGCTCATGCCCTTTCAGGCAGGGGCACTACCGCCTGAGCCATTGATTCTTGTCCTGGTATGGCTGTTTTTTTCCTCTAGTTCATGCTCTGTACCATGTCTGCTCTTGACTCTCCTCTGACTACAAACTAAGATATGATTATATAAAAGGATTATATAAAGGAAAATAAATGAGCAGTAAGTTATTCTTCAGGCACTAATAGTGCCAGGGGTCTGCTTAGCTCTCCTTCCTCGGTGCCCAGAAGGGGGATTCCCCACAGAGGCAGGTGGATCACCTGAGCTCAGGAGTTAGAGACTACCATGGACCACACGGTGAAACCCTGTCCATACTAAAATACAAAAATTAGCCGGGCATTGTGGCGTGCAACTGTAATTCCAGCTACTTGGGATGCTGAGACAGGAGAATAGCTTGAACTTGGGATGCAGAGGAGATCACGGCACTGCCCTCCAGCCTGGGCGACAGAGCACAACTCCATCTTAAAAAAAAAAAAAAAAAAAAAGAAAGAAATGGTGGCTGAGGCAGCTGCAGCCTTCCCTCCACTCTAGGTTCAAGTCTGTGGATGGGAAAGCCCAGAAGGCTTGTTTGGAATTTTCCTGTAAAACCTGAGACTCTGATTGGACCTGTTGAGTCATGTGTCCATCTCTGAACCAATCGCAGGGGCCAGGGGCCAGGGTCCCAGGTCACAGCTTCCATTCCTGGCGACAGTGGGAGAGTCCCAGCCACACAGCAATCTGAGAGTAGACTTGCTCAGCTTGGTAGGTCCCCAAACTTTTCTTAGCATAAGAAGAAAAGGCAAACAATAAAGTCCTGTGTAACCTCACGAATCCCACATCAAGAAGTGGATTCAGGCCGGGCGCGGTGGCTCACGCCTGTAATTCCAGCACTTTGGAAGGCAGAGGCGGGTGGATCACGAGGTCAAGAGATCGAGACCATCCTGGTCAACATGGTGAAACCCTGTCTCTCCTTAAAATACAAAAATTAGCTGGGCATGGTGACGCACGCCTGTAGTCCCAGCTACTCGGGAGGCTGAGGCAGGAGAATTGCTTGAACCCAGGAGGCGGAGGTTGCGGTGAGCCGAGATTGTGCCATTGCACTCCAGCCTGGGTAACAAGAGTGAAACTCCGTCTTAAAAAAAAAAAAAAAAAAAAAAAAAAAAAAAAAAAAAAGGGGTTTCTCCATGATGGTCAGGCTGGTCTTGAACTTCTGACCTCATGTGATCCACCCACCTCGGCCTTCCAAAGTGCTAGGATTACAGGCATGAGCCACTGTGCCCAGGTAGGCTCCAGTTTAAAGTGGTTTCTTGTTTTATTCTGATCAGTGTACCTATATAACCTTGTTTGGCTAGAACAGCAAATTTTAAGGCCTTCCAGGCCTATATAACCTGGCCTCTCTCCAGAGTTATATACATAATTTGAGACCCGTCTCAAAAGAAAAAAAAAAAGATGCTTTAAATAGGGATCTTAGCCTCACCAAAGACCCTGGGGAGGGGGAAGAGAGGAGGAGTGGGTGTGTCATTACCATTTCACAGGTAAGAAAACCTCAGATACTGACCAGGCTTTGCGGCTCAAGCCTGTAATCCAAGCACTTTGGAGGTCAAGGTGGGCGGATCAGCTGAGGTCAGGAGTTCAAGACCAGCCTGACCAATGTGGTGAAACCCCATCTTTAAAAAATAAATAAATAAAGGATGAGAAAACTTCAGATACGTTAGCTGGTTTGCTAATACATAGAGTTGAATATCTAAAAGGATAAAGAGATGGAAATTCAAAGTCTACAGCTGACTTTAAAAAAAAAAATAGCCAAGTGAACTGACGAACCTGTAGTCCCAGCTACTCAGGAGGCTGAGCCTCAAACTCCAGACCTCAGGTGATCCACCCGCCTCGGCCTCCAAAAGTGCTTACAGGTGTGAGCCACCATGCCTGGCCCCTCTGTTTTTTGTTTTTAAGTAGTGCTACCTTTTAAATAAGTCAAAGCTTGTGCCTATTCTGCAATGCCATGTGAGGGTGAGAAAAGGCAATGCACACAGTGAAGTTGGGGTGGAGGTGGAGCTAGTTGCTGCAGAAGTGATCCTTGAGCTGGGATCTAAAGCACAGAAGGGTATTTCCAACAGAGGAAATGGCAGGAGCTGCTTCACCAAGCTGCTCTGGGTTCCATAGCCCTGCAAGCATAAAAAAGGAGCCAGTCCTGGGACAAGAGGAATTATACGGCACTGGTGTGAACTAGGAGAGAAGCACAGAGGTAGAGTTTCAACAGGAAGGGCTTATCCTTTACCAAATGCCACAAAGGGCATTGAGGCCTGGGCTTGGGACACCCTTCCGGGATTTACTAGGTACCTTGGAGGGCAGTTTCCATGGGAAGGAGAGGCATTCTGGGGATGGCTGTGGAAGGCCGACTGTCAGGGCTTAATGCAGGGGTGGGTGAGAAAATTGAGCCTGAGCCTAGACCATTTTCCAGGTTAATTTGGCCCTAGGCTGGGCACAGTGGCTCACTCCTGTAATCTCAGCACTTTTGGGAGGCCGAAGTGTGTGGATCATCTGAGCTCGGGAGTTCGAGACCAGCCTGGCCAACTTTGTGAAACCCTGTCTCTACTAAAAAATACAAAAAAATTAGCCAGGCAGAGTGGTGGGTGCCTGTAATCCCAGCTACTCGGGAGGCTGGGGCAGGAGAATCGCTTGAACCCTGGAGGTGGAGCTGGGATTACAGGTGCTTGCCACCACGCCCAGCTATTTTTTGTATTTTTAGTAGAGACAGGCTTTCGCCATGTTGGCCAGGATGGTCTCAATCTCCTGGTCCCTCAAAGTGCTAGGATTACAGACGTGAACCACTGGGTGCCCCCATACTTTAAGTCTTTTTTTTTTTTTTTGAGACAGAGTTTCGCTCTTGTTACCCAGGCTGGAGTGCAATGGCGCGATCTCGGCTCACCGCAACCTCCGCCTCCTGGGTTCAAGCAATTCTCCTGCCTCAGCTTCCTGAGTAGCTGGGATTACAGGCAGGCGCCACCATGCCCAGCTAATTTTTTGTATTTTTAGTAGAGACGGGGTTTCACCATGTTGACCAGGATGGTCTCGATCTCTTGACCTTGTGATTCACCCGTCCCGGCCTCCCAAAGTGCTGGGATTACAGGCGTGAGCCACCATGCCTGGCTCAAAAAGAATTTTAAAAAACAGAGGAGGAAAATAATGGGAGGTGTAACAGGTGAGGGAAAAGGATTGGCAGGCAAAGGCTAACAGGGAAACTTTCCTGAGTAGTAGAATGTTCTACTTCTCAATTTGAGAGGTGGGTGTATATACATATATATATATAATTTCACAATTTTATATATATATATATATATATATAATTGTGAAAGGTATACAGTAAGGTCTTTAAGCTTGGCAAAAAGGGTGCATTTTTCAAATGAAGGAAGGAAAAAATAACTGCCATTTATGGAACCTCTTCATACATCAGGCATTTTTACACAGTTTCCAATACACAACCCATGAGAGGTCTCATATGAGGAGCCCTCCAGAGAGGGTGACAAATTTGTTCTTTTTTTTTTTTTTTTTTTTAGACGGAGTTTCACTCTTGTTACCCAGGCTGGAGTGCAATGGCGTGATCTCGGCTCACTGCAACCTCCGCCTCCTGGGCTCAGGCAATTCTCCTGCCTCAGCCTCCTAAGTAGCTGGGATTACAGGCACGCGCCACCACGCCCAGCTAGTTTTTTGTATTTTTAGTAGAGACTGGGTTTCACTATGTTGACCAGGATGGTCTCGATCTCTCGACCTCGTGATCCACCCGCCTCGGCCTCCCAAAGTGCTGGGATTACAGGCTTGAGCCACTGCGCCCGGCCGACAAATTTGTTCTAACACACAAAGCTGGTGGTAAGCAGTGGAACAAGGGCCGGGCGCAGTGGCTCACACCTGTAATCCAAGCACTTTGGAGGCCAAGGCGGGCGGATCACCTGAGGTCGGGAGTTCGAGACCAGCCTGACCAACATGGTGAAACCCCATCTTTGAAAAATAAAAATTAAAAAAAAAAAAAAAAAGGGATTGTGACCAAGCAATGAAGGGAATTACTAGAGAATGACAGAATGGGAAGAAGGTGTGCCTTTAGATTCAGTAGTCAAGGAAGGCCTCTCTCAGGAGGTGATAGGTAAGGGCACGAAAGGATGAAAAAAAGCCAGAGAGGAGAGAGATCCAAGATGGCTGATCACTAACAGCTCGGGATTGTAGCTCCCACTGAAAGCGCAAAGAATGAGAGGACGCCACACCTTCACATGAATTCTTGTTGCTCACGCACCAGGAGATTCCCAGCGGAGGAGCCCCACGGGTCGCCAGCGCGACTCTTGTGACCGGCGAGGCGGTTTTGCCGGCGCCTTGGAGCGACGGTTCTTGGTGCAGAGTCGGAAAAGCACCATCAATCTTAACGCTGCTGATTTGGTCAGTGCAGTGGGTTGCTCAGATTTCGGCGCTGAGAATCAGTAAGTTGGACGTCCACTCAGAAATCCAATTACAAAGACAGTGAATTCAAAGACCACAGATGGATAAATTTATAACGAAGGGAGGAAAACGGCCAAAAAAGGCTGAGAATGCCCAAGATCAGAACGCCTCTCCCTCAGCGGGGGATCACAGTTCCTCATCAGCAATGAAACAAGGCTTGATGGAGAACTAGTGTGTTCCAATTACAGAAGCAGGCTTCAAAATGTGGATAATGAGAAACTTCTGTGAATTAAAAGAACTTGTTTTAACCCAATCTAAAGCAACTAAGAACTTCGAAAAAAGATTTGACGAAATGTTAATAAGAATACACAATTTAGAGAGGAATATAAGTGAATTGATGGAGCTGAAAAACACAATAGGAGAACTTCGTGAAGTATGCACAAGTTTTAACAGCCGAATTGATCAAGCAGAAGAAAGGATATCAGAGGTCGAAGACCAACTCAATGAAATAAAACAAGAAGACAAGATTAGAGGAAAAAGGATAAAAAGGAATGAGCAAAGTCTCCAAGAAATATGGGACTATGTGAAAAGACCTAATCTACGCTTGATAGGTGTACCTGAATGTGACGAAGAGAATGAATCCAAGCTGGAAAATACGCTTCAGGACATTATTCAGGAAAATTTTCCCAGCCTAGTAAAGCAGGATAATATTCAACTCCAGGTAATACAGCGAACACCACAGAGATATTCCTCAAGAAAAGCAACTCCAAGGCACATAATCATCAGATTCACCAGGGTTGAAATGAAGGAGAAAATACTAAGGGCAGCCAGAGAGAAAGGTCAGGTTACCCACAAAGGGAAGCCTATCAGACTTACAGCAGATCTCTCAGCAGAAACCCTACAAGCCAGAAGAGAGTGGGGGCCAATATTCAACATCCTTAAAGAAAAGAACTTTCAACCCAGAATTTCACATCCAGCCAAACTAAGCTTCACAAGTGAAGGAAAAATAAAGTTTTTTGTGAATAAGCAAGCACTCAGAGATTTCATCACCACCAGGCCTGCTTTACAAGAGCTTCTGAAAGAACCACTACACATATGAAAGGAACAAACAGTATCAGCCTTTCTAAAAAAATTATCAAAAAGAGCATCAATATAATGAAGAATATACATCAACTAATGGACAAAATAGCCAGCTAATGGCAGTATTAAACTCACATATATTATTATTAATTCTAAATTTAAATTGACTAAATCCCCCAATCCAAAGACAGGCAATTTGAATAAAAAACTAAGACCCATCAGTATGCTGCATCCAGATCCATCTCACATTCAAGGATACACAAAGACTCCAAATAAGGGATGGAGAAAGATTTACCAACCAACCAGAGAGCTAAAATAAATAAATAAAAAGCAGAAGTTACAATTAAGCAACAAAGATCAAAAGAAGCAAAGAAGGACATTATATAATGATAAAAGGATCAATGCAACAACAAGAAGAGCTAAAGATCCTAAATATATACGCACCCAATACAGGAATACGCAGACATACAAGACATAAAGAGACTTAGACTCCCACATAATAATAGTGGGAGACTTCAACATTAATATTAGACAGATCAATGAGACAGAAAATTAACAACGATATTCAGGACTTGAACTCAGATCTGGAACAAGTAAATGTAATTAACATTTATAGAACTCTCCACTTTAAATATACAAAATATACACTCTTATCAGTACCACATCATATCAACTTAGAAGTTTTTTTTTTTTTTTTTTTTTTTTTTTTTTTTTTTTGAGACGGAGTTTCGCTCTTGTTACCCAGGCTGGAGTGCAATGGCGCGATCTCGGCTCACCGCAACCTCCGCCTCCTGGGCTCAGGCAATTCTCCTGCCTCAGCCTCCTAAGTAGCTGGGATTACAGGCACGCGCCACCACGCCCAGCTAGTTTTTTTGTATTTTTAGTAGAGACGGGGTTTCACCATGTTGACCAAGATGGTCTCGATCTCTCGACCTCGTGATCCACCCGCCTCGGCCTCCCAAAGTGCTGGGATTACAGGCTTGAGCCACCGCGCCCGGCTAAACTTAGAAGTTTAAAAGAAATCTTGGTTGGCTCCTTGTTTGCTATTCTCTTCCCTCATTTTCTTTCATGTCTCCATTATTAAGGACAATTATAGGCATACCCATATTTAGACTGCATTCTAGCCCGGGCAATAAAGCAATACCCCCATCCTCTCTCCCTCTTCCTCTTTCTCTTTCTTCCTCTTCTTTATTCTTTTTTTTAAAAAAAAAAAAAAGAAAAAAAAAAAAAGAAAACCATATTGGCAAGGATACTTGAGATTTAAACAGCATGATTTAAAAGCTCTCAGGACCTTGCCTTGGTTTACAAAAAAAAAAAAAAAAAAGAAAGAAAGAAAAAGAGCCAGAGGAAGAGCATTCTAAGCAGTTGGAACAGCATGTGTGAGAGCCATGAAGTTGGGACAGGAGTTCAGGCCAGTGTGGTTAGAGTACAGAGAACTGGGGGAGCAGATGAGGCTGAGGACAGAGGGTGGAGTCATACTCAGTCTGACTCCCACACCTTTCCAGGCCATCCTACCCCTGCAGGGACTTTGAAGTGTGGGGCCAGCCTGTGTTGGGTGCTGGGAGAGACAGAGCCATGTAAACAAACAGTTGCCCCAGCAAGTGATGCAAAATGTGCTCTCATGGATGACTGCGGGAGGGGCACCCAGAGGAGGGAGGCAGTGACCAGAGGCAACATATAAGCTATCTTAAAGGATGAGTGGGGCCGGGCATGGTGGCTCACACCTGTAATCCCAGCACTTCGAGACGCCAAGACAAGTGGATCACCTGAGGTCAGGAGTTCAAAACTCTGCTTGTACTAAAAATACAAAAATTGGCCAGGCACAGTGGCTCACGCCTGCAATCCCAGCACTTTGGGAGGCCGGGGCAGGTGGATCACGACAAGATCCAAGCTGGGACTACAAGCAAGCGCCACCACACCCAGCTAATTTTTGTATTTTCAGTCGTGAACAAGGTTTATCATGTTGGCCAGACTGGTCTTGAACTCCTGACCTCAGGTGATCCACTCACCTCAGCCTCCCAAAGTGCTGGGATTACAGGCATGAGCCACTGCTCCCGGCCTATTTTCCTCCTCTGATCTGACATCATGGCATGTCTCTTCTTCCTCCAAACCATTTCAGACTCATGTCTTCCTCCTATTCCTCTTCTGAGACCTTTCCTAATAAATTTAGCACACTTGACCTATCCTACCCCCAAACCAGAGGTATCCAAAGTAGGGAACATGCGACCCAGCATGTAGCATCCATGTTCCTAGCACACGATGCTCAAAAAATGGAAACAGCCCAAATGTCCACCAATAGGTGAATGGATAAACAAAATGTGGTATAAACTTACAATGGAATATTATTCAGCCATAAAAATGAATAAAGTACTAACACAAGCTACCATGTGGCTGAACCTTGAAAACATGATGCTAAGGGAAAGAACTCAGTCACAAAAGGCCATGCATTGTGTGAGTCCCTTTTTATGAAATATCCAGAATAGAAAAATTCATAGTGACAGAATGCATATTGGTGATTGCCAGACATTTGGGGGATGGGGAAGAAATTGCTTAATGGGTAAGGGAGTAATGGAAATGTTACTTTGGAGCAATGGAAATATTTTGGAATTAGGAGTGGTGGCTGTACAAGACTGTGAATGTTCTAAATGTCACAAAATGTTCAGTTTAAAATAGTTCATTTCACCTCAATAAATTTATTTTAAAAAGGAAGTACCCATTCTTCCAGGTGAACTGAAAAGTTTGAAAGAGGCATAGGCTCCTTAAACTTCTTTTTTTTTTTTTTTTTTTTTGGAGACGGAGTTTCGCTCTTGTTATCCAGGCTGGAGTGCAATGGCGCGATCTCGGCTCACCGCAACCTCCGCCTCCTGGGTTCAGGCAATTCTCCTGCCTCAGCCTCCTGAGTAGCTGGGATTACAGGCACGCGCCACCATGCCCAGCTACTGTTTTGTATCTTTAGTAGAGACGGGGTTTCACCATGTTGACCAGGATGGTCTCGATCTCTTGACCTCGTGATCCACCCGCCTCGGCCTCCCAAAGTGCTGGGATTACAGGCTTGAGCCACCGCGCCCGGCTCCTTAAACTTCTTAGATGTAAACTGCTGGGCAAATATCAGCTGGGGATGCTGAAGGAAGGAATAATCAGAAGGTCAGCAAGTGTGGCTTCGAAGCTGTGCCTCAAGTAATAATGATAACGATAATTAGAGATAGTTATAATGTTAACTTCTTTGGTTTCCTTGTAAACCAATGTTAGTTTAGAAAAAGAGGGAGATAGCTGTAATAATTATAGCTAACACTTCTACAATGCTTAATATGAGTAAGGCACTCTTCCAGTACTTTATATCTAAAACTTACTAAATCCTTACAACTCTAAGAGGTGTTATCATCACATTTCCATTATAGATGAGGAAATGGAGGGATTGAGAAGTGTAAATGAGTTCTTCAAGTAACAGATAAGGAAATGGCAGAGTCCAAGTTTGAATCTAGGCAAGTCAGGTTCTAGACACTCAAGTCTCAACTACCATGCTCTGCACTAAGTGCTCTCAGGTTTTATCTCATTTAATCCTGTATGGAAGATGTTATTATTCCCATTTTAAAAATCCCCCTCGTGATCTCCACATTCCACGCCTTCTAGTCTTTCTCCTACATTTATTTTTTATGTTGGTCTACATTCTCCTGTCTTTATTTTCTCACTTTGCTTCATTTTTCTTTTCTTTTCTTTTTTTTTTTTGAGACAGAATTTTGCTCTTGTTACCCAGGCTGGAGTGCAATGGCGCTGTGATCTCAGCTCACCGCAACCTCCGCCTCCTGGGTTCAGGCAATTCTCCTGCCTCAGCCTCCGGAGTAGCTGGGATTACAGGCACGCGCCACCATGCTCAGCTAATTTTTTGCACCATTAGTAGAGACGGGGTTTCACCATGTTGACCAGGATGGTCTCGATCTCTTGACCTTGTGATCCACCCGCCTCGGCCTCCCAAAGTACTGGGATTACAGGCTGAGCCACCGCGCCTGGCCCTTTTTTTTTAAAGATGAGGTTTCACCATGATGGCCAGGCTGGTCTTGAACTCCTGACCTAAGGTGATCCACCCACCTTGGCCTCCCAAAGTGCTAGGATTACAGGCATGAGCCACCGCGCCCCGCCTCTTTTTTAAGAGACAAGAGTCTTGCTTGTTTTCCAGGTTCAAGTGCAGTGAGGCAATCATGGCACATGCTATCCCCAACTCCAAGTGATCCTCCCACCTCAGCCTCCTCCCTAGTTGGATTACAGGAGCATGCCACTATGCACACTAATTTTCTTTTCTTTTTCTTTCTTTCTTTCTTTCTTTTTTTTTTTTTTTTTTTGTAGAGATGGGGGTCTCATGTTGCTCAAGCTGGTCTTAAACTCCTGGGCTCAAGTAAGCCTCTTGCCTTGGCCTCTCAAAGTACTGGGATTAGAGGCTTTGGCCACCACATCCAGATTGAATTTTATTATGTATATTTTCTTTTAGTTTTCCATTGCTAGAAGATGGGGATTTTGATTACTGTTAATTTTCCAATATCCAAAGCAATGTGTGGTACCTAATAGGCTCTCAATATTGAAAAGGAATAGTGCACATGTCGTTAGGTAGGTATCTTGTGTACCTGTTTGAATAAATAAGATCATACATAATGTTCTGCTTTTTTTTTTTTTTTTTTTTTTTTAATACAGAAACCTTTTATTGACTGTATTTCTTCTCCCCATAACCTGGAATCCAGCCAGCATCTATGGCTTCCTGCTGTCTGATTCTTGAAAGCGGGGCCTTTGGGACATGGTTGGAGGCTATGGAAGGTGAGAATCTCCTCACCCACCAGTTGTGGAAGTTGTGCTTTTTTTTTTTTTTTTTTTTTTTTTTTTTGAGACGGAGTTTCGCTCTTGTTACCCAGGCTGGAGTGCAATGGCTCGATCTCGGCTCACCGCAACCTCCGCCTCCTGGGTTCAAGTTCTCCTACCTCAGCCTCCTGAGTAGCTGGGATTACAGGCACGTGCCACCATGCCCAGCTAATTTTTTGCACTTTTAGTAGAGACGGGGTTTCACCATGTTGACCAGGATGGTCTCGATCTCTCGACCTCGTGATCCACCTGCCTCGGCCTCCCAAAGTGCTGGGATTACAGGCTTGAGCCACCGCGCCCGGCCCGGCCGTGCTTTTTTAACTTAATGACTTTTTTCTTTTTTGAGACAGTTTGGCTCTGTCAACCAGGCTGGAGTGCAGTGGTGCTATCTCAACGCACTGCAACCTCTGTCTCCTGGGTTAAAGCGATTCTCCTGCCTCAGCCTCCCGAGTAGCTGGGATTACAGGTGCCCACCACCATACCTGGCTAATTTTTGTTTGTTTATTTTGTATTTTTTAGTAGAGACAGTGTTTCACAATGTTGGCCAGGCTGGTCTTGAACTCATGACCTGAAGTAATCCGCCTGAAGTGCCAGGCTTGAGCCACCAAGCCCAGCCATGTCTTTTTTTTTTTTTGGAGATGGAGTCTGGCTCTGTCACCAGGCTGGCGTGCAGTGGCGTGACCTCTGCTCACTGTAACCTCTGCCACCTGGGTTCAAGTGATTCTCCTGCCTCAGCCTCCCCAGTAGCTGGGATTTCAGACAGAAATCACAATGCCCGGCCAACTTTTCTATTTTTAGTGGAGATGGGTTTTCACCATGTTGGCCAGGCTAGTCTTGAACTCCTGACTTCAGCTGATTCACCTGCCTCAGCCTCCCGAGTAGCTGGGACTACAGGCACGTGCCACCACGCCCAGCTAATTTTTGTATCTTTTTTTTTTTTTTTTTTTTTTTTGAGACGGAGTTTCGCCCTTGTTACCCAGGCTGGAGTGCAATGGCGCGATCTCGGCTCACCGCAACCTCCGCCTCCTGGGCTCAGGCAATTCTCCTGCCTCAGCCTCCTGAGTAGCTGGGATTACAGGCACACGCCACCATGCCCAGCTAATTTTTTGCACTTTTAGTAGAGACGGGGTTTCACCATGTTGACCAGGATGGTCTCGATCTCTCGACCTCGTGATCCACCCGCCTCGGCCTCCCAAAGTGCTGGGATTACAGGCTTGAGCCACCGCGCCGGGCAATTTTTGTATCTTTAGTAGAGAAGGGGTTTTCACCATGTTGGCCAGGATGGTCTTGATCTCCTGACCTTGTGATCCTCTCACCTTGGCCTCCCAAAGTGCTGAGATTACAGGCATGAGTCACCAAGCCTGGTCATTTTTTTTTTTTTTTTTTTTTTTTTTTTTGACACGTTGTTTCGCTCTTGTTGCCCAGGTTGGAGAGCCATGGCATGATCTCGGCTCACTGCAACCTCTTCCCCAAGTGATTCTCTTGCCTCAGCCTCCGGAGTATCTGGGATTACAGGCATGCGCCACCACGCCCGGCTACTTTTTTTTTTTTTTTTTTTTAAACAGAGTTTCACTCTTGTTACCCAGGCTGGAGTGCAATGGCGCGATCTCGGCACACCGCAACCTCTGCCTCCTGGGTTCAGGCAATTCTCCTGCCTCAGCCTCCTGAGTAGCTGGGATTACAAGCACGCGCCACCATGCCCAGCTAATGTTTTGTATTTTTAGTAGAGACGGGGTTTCACCATGTTGACCAGAATGGTCTCGATCTCTTGACCTTGTGATCCACCCGCCTCGGCCTCCCAAAGTGCTAGGGTTACAGGCTTGAGCCACCACGCCCGGCTACTTTTGTATTTTTAGTAGAGACGGGGGTTTCTCCATGTTGGTCAGGCTGTTCTCGAACTCATGACCTCAGGTGATCCGCCCACCTCGGCCTCCCAAAGTGCTGGGATTATAGGCGTCAGCCACCGCACCCGGCCCCTGTGTGTGTGTGTGTGTGTGTGTGTGTGTGTGTGTGTGTGTGTGTGTGTGTGTCTGAGTGTGTAGTCAGTATCTGGATCTAGTTCATTCTTGGACGGATGATAACCAAGACTGGATGTAGCAGCGTCCTCTTAGTTTCCTATTAATCTACACTTCACCCCCAGTGTTTCTCCAGAATGCAAATAGGGCATTAGATATCTTCGGACATGACTTTGTGCATGTGTGTACCTATTTCTCTAGAATTAGTGTCTAGAAGGGAAACTGCCGAGAGGAAGGATATATACTTTTTTAAAATGTCCATAGGTAATGCTAATCTGCGCTGTCATCTATTCTGGTAGCGCTGCGAGGGCACACAACGGGTTTCAATATACCGGAGCAAACTGGATATTATCGGTATTTTTATTGGTAACGTGATGAGGGAAAAATGAACCCCCAATTTACAGGCAAGGTAACGGCGGCTTAAGGTTCAACATAGCTGCCAAGTGGCGGAGCCGTGATACCGTATCCAAGTGTCCGACGCCAGGGAGGGCGCGTCAAAGCTGGACACTGTGCTCTGTGTCCCGGGGCACGTCTGGTGATCGCTGGGCCTGGCAATGCTGGCAGGCAGGCCTTCCTCTCCCCTGCTAGGCCTCTGGCCACTCGTGGCGGGCCAAAAGCCGGCTCTTCCTGATTACCCAGTGACCCTCCTGAGCGCAAGTCAGCATCACCTAACAACCTCATCAGCTTCGAAATGGCGGCCACCGGATCGCGAGGCCACGCCCCGAGGGCGGGGCCTGAGTTCAGGCCAGAGCGACGGATGCCCGAGCCAAGTTGGAAGTTGACTGCCGGGAGGGCTCGCGCAGAAGCGGAGAGCCGGTGGCGTCGCAGGTCGGGAGGAGGAGCACCGAGTGGAGGGCTCGCTTGCCGGGGCCGCCCGAGAGTCTTAATCGTGAGTGCTGGGGCCGCCATCTTAGATGGCGGGAGTAAGAGGAAAGCGGTCGTGAGGCGGGAAGGCTTTTCTGCTGCTCTCCTTTGGCCCCGGAAAGGGTCAGCTGGCCGTGCTTTGGGGCGTGTGCCCTGAGGCGCGGAGCGCGTTTGCTACGATGCGGGGGCTGCTCGGGGCTCCGTCCCCTGGGTTGGGGACGCGCCGAATGTGACCGCCTCCCGCTCCCTCACCCGCCGCGGGGAGGAGGAGCGGACGAGACGCCGCCGCCGGACGACAGGTCGTTGGGACGGCCTGGCTCCCTCAGGTAGGTGGCGGGCCCGGGTCTTGGATGCCGGGGGAGCCGGGCGACTGGCCTGGGTGGCGCTGATGGAGCAGCCCCGCGGCTGCCGGACGGAGGGCTCGGGCCAGGCCGTTGTCACCCCGGGTAGCGTTGGGCGGGGGCCCGGGAGTTCGGTGTCATGGCCGGCGAGCTTAGTTCCCACATCCCCACTCAAATTTCCTTGCGTTTTGCGGAAACGTGCCAACGCCACCCCTTCGCCAGTACGCATTCCTCATATTTGGCAGTGGGAAAATCGCCCAGAGCTGCCCCGTATCTCTTGTCACTCGGATGGACCAATTCCTTTTCTCTTGGTCCGCCAAATGTGGGACCCGGGCTTGCACCCTTTCTCAGGGTGCTCCAGTCAGGTGACACCCTTTTAGGAAGACGTGAGGAGTCGAGGAAGAGAGGAGGAAACTGGCCGGTGCCCTACCACAAAGGCACAGGGGCCTCGCCTTGGGTATCAGGACTCTGTGGGTTATTAATGAAAGGCTTGGGATGCTTATAGAGGATTGGCCTCAGGACGCTTTGGAATGAAGAGCCAGGGCTGTCTTTTGTGTGAAGCAAGAGCCGCCGGGACGCTTCAGCTTTGCAGCTGCTGAGGCTCTGCAGAGCTAGTCGATGCCGGAGAAAGAGGAGTTTAGACGTCGAGAGAGGCGAGGCGGCCGTGTTCATTCATTGTTCTCTTTCTAGGGCTCTGGGTGTGCCTGTTATTCATTCTTTGGTGGGAATAAGGATAGGAACTTCTGTGTCTCCTTGAGTTGTGACCGGATTGTAGGGGGTGAATTAATCTAAGTAAGAAATGAATTCAAGGCACGTTCTGCTTGCCTGGTCCTCTGTGGGCTGAGTGGAGAGATTCTGCCCTCCCTGCGCTCCTAAGGCGTGAAAACAATGCAGCGTGATAAGAACTGGCTTACCAAGTGTGGGGATTTAGAACAGTTAGTTTTGCTTAGGGAGGAGTTGGGGACGCTTCTACACTCGAGGAGACTTCTCCGTCGAGTTTGAACGACCGATGAGTAAGTGCTCACCAGGTGAGGAGGAGCTCAGGGAACAGCTGGTACAAAGGGCTTACAGACTTGTGGGAGTTGGGATGAGTTTGGGGAGCAGCAATTTGCCTACGGTGCAGGAAGGAAACGGTGAGAGATGAGAGTAAAATAATAGTTGCTAGAATTGTGAAGAGGCTGTCTTTGTTGTAGATCGTGAAGTTGCTAGAATTGTGAAGGGGCTGTCTTTGTTGTAGATCGTGAGCTAGTTGAATTTGGATTATTATACATGCTGAATCTTTATTTTTGCTGATAGTTTTCTCCCCTTGTTGATGTCGAAGCTGATAGTAATTGAAAAGATTTAGTTCGTTAAACTTAGTTAACAACTTTTTCCATTTTTTTTTAATTGTTTCAGAACAATTCGAACTTAAGTAATAAAAAGGAACATTATCTCACTGTTGCCCAGGCTGGAGTGCAGTGGCATGATCATAGCTCAGTTGCAGCCTCTAACTCCTAGGCTAAGCAATTCCCCTGCCTTTGCCTCCTGAGTAGCTGGGACTACACAGACAGGTGCCACCAGGTATGGCTAATTAAAAAAAAATTAGTAGAGATGGAGTCTGGCTGTGTTGCCTAGGCTGATCTCAAACTCCTGGACTCAGGTGCTCCTCTTGCCTCCACCTCTCCCACTCAACGACGTGCTTGCTTGCTGGGATTACAGGGGTGAGCCACTGGCCAGGCAGAACTGTTTTTTTTGTTTTGTTTTGTTTTGTTTTTTAAATAATAGAGACGGGGTGCAACTATGTTGGCCAGGCTGGTCTTGAACTCTTGGGCTCAAGTGATCCTCCAGCTTCAGCTTCTCAAAGTGCTGAAATTACAGGTGTGATATACTGTACCTCGCCAGGAGGACTTTTTTTTTTTTTTTTTTTTTTTTTTGAGACGGAGTTTCGCTCTTGTTACCCAAGCTGGAGTGCAATGGCGCGATCTCGGCTCACCGCAACCTCCGCCTCCTGGGTTCAGGCAATTCTCCTGCCTCAGCCTCCTGAGTAGCTGGGATTACAGGCACGCGCCACCATGCCCAGCTAATTTTTTGTTTTAGTAGAGGCGGGGTTTCACCATGTTGACCGGGATGGTCTCGATCTCTTGACCTCGTGATCCACCCGCCTCGACCTCCCAAAGTGCTGGGATTACAGGCTTGAGCCACTGCACCCGGCCGGACTTTTTTAAAATGTGTTTTATATTAAATGTTTTGCACTTACACAGTGGTGAATGAATTGAACTCATATATTCCTGGGAATTCTTGCCAAAAATTCTCTTAAAGTTATACTTGCTCACAAAAATGTTAACTTTATAAATATAGTACACTCTACTAACAATTTTTATTTTATTATTGTATTATTTTTTATTTTTTCGAGACAGTCTCACTCTGCTGCCCAGGCTGGAGTGCAGTGGTGTAATCTGGGCTCCCTGCAACCTCCACCTCCTGGGTTCAAGTGATTCTAAATGGGATTACACGTGCGCACCACCACACCTGCTAATTTTTGTGTTTTTAGTAGAGACGGGGTTTTGCCGTCTTGGCCAGGTTGATGTCGAACTCTTGACCTCAAGTGATCTGCCTACCTCGGCCTCCCAAAGTGCATGATTCACTGTGCCTGGCCTAAATTTTAAATATAAAGTTCTCCCCAGTCTTAGAGAAATTAGACAATTACAGAAAACAAACATCCAAAAAAAGTGTAGGACGTATTTTTGGTTTAATAAATGTATTTTATAAACTGTGTCTCAGGATTGACTTCTCGGATTCCAATCTGTTATAAAGTCTTTATCCCCATAAACGTAATTTCCCTAAAATAGCTATAATATTGTGATTAATGTTTATGCTAAAGTGACTATTATGGAATTAACAGACTTCAGTTAGCAGTTTCTAAATCTTGCTTTGATTGTGATGATTATATACCACTGAAGAACATTCAGGATTATTTTGGCTTGTTTTTACCCTTATCACTCAAGGGCTAAGCTGTTTAAAATGCAGCATAAACATTTGATCCAATTGAATGCTGGGATACTTGGAAAAATAAACCTGTTACTGTTTCTGTACTTAAGTCTTATCTTTTAAAGATATGTGGTTTTTTTTTAGTGCAGTGTCCAATCTTAGCCCAAGGCAACCGCTGCCTCCCAGGTTCAAGTGATTCTCCTGCCTCAGCCTCCTGAGTAGCTGGGACTACAGGCACCTGCCACCACGCCTGGCCAATTTTTGTGTTTAGTAGAGGCGGGGTTTCACTATATTGGCCAGGCTGGTCTTGAACCTTGTGATCCGCCCGCCTCGGCCTCCCAAAGTCCTGGGAGTACGGGCGTGAGCCACCACACCTGGCTGATATGTGGTGTTCTGTGATTATAAATTGTAGTAGAATTTCTTAGTTTTGTTAAAGTCTTGTCAGTAGCTGTAAAAACATCAGCCAGTTGTGGTGGCTTATGCCTGTAATGCTAGCACTTTGGAAGGCCGAGGCTGGTGAATTGCTTGAGCTCAGGAGTTTGAGACCAGCCTGGGCAACATAGCAAAACCCTGTCTCTACAAAAAAATACAAAAAAAAAAAAAAGAAAAAGAAAAAAATTAGGAGGCATGGTATAGTATGCCTGTAGTCCAAGCTACTTGGGAGGCTGAGGTGAAATAATCACCTGAGCCCAGGGAAGTCGAGGCTGCAGTGAGCCATGTTCGTGCCACTGTACTCCAGCATTGGTGACAGAGTGAGACCCTGTCTCAAAAAAAAAAGGTGTACCTGCAACAGAAGCCTTGAGCACATTTTATGGAATTTGGTTTAGCAGAAAAAAACAGTGAGAAGCAGATTAAGCTGGTAATTTCTGACAAAAAGTGACGAAGTAAAGAATGCTAAACATCAAGCATTATATTACAGTTACTCAGAGTTGCTTTTAGTTTATAACATGCCATTTGTTTGCTTATACAACTTCATACTTCTTAGAAGTTAAATTTGACTTTTCCAAAAGCACTAGATTATTTATGAAATAAAAAATATAGTTGATAACTTTACTATTTTAGGTAGTCTGTTAGTAGTAAATGTATGACTCTTCAACATTTAAATTTTAGGTAAGCCATTGTTAGTAGCCTACTGCCTAAATATAAAAAAGTTACATGAGGGAGTACTTTTGTTTGTGTGTTAGGAACATAATAGGCCACACATAATCATCTTGATCTTGGGAGGAGCTTGTTAGCCAAACAGCATGCCTTAATGTTGACTTGGAGAAGAGAATTTTAAATACTGTCTTTGAAAGGCAATGGACTAATGTGACACTGAGGGGGTTTATGAAACCATAAAATTGAGCTTTGATTATAACTTAAATGCGACTGTAAAAAACAATTGAGCTTTGACTTAGTTTTTTGTTTTTAAGTTGTGCAGATCATGGGAGTCATTTCTTCGGAACAAATGACTGGTGGAAAATTGCTTACCTTGAGTAAATTAATTGGAAAATCAGAGAACACTGCATTCATTTAGGATGAGATTGTTTAGGTCTTTTTTTGGTATGTGTATGGGAGGGTAGAATTCCTAATTGCTCATCTGAATGGGTTCAAAATGTAATACTAGATATTTGTATTACAATTCAGTTGGTACTTTTGGTGTAGGGCTAACTTATCTTGCCTGTAATTCTTTTTTTTTTTTTTTTTTTTTTTTTTTTGAGAAGGAATCTGGCTGTATCACCCAGGCTGGAGTGCAGTGGCGGGCGCAGTCTCGACTCGCTGCAACCTCTGCTTCCCAGGTTCAAGGAATTCTCAGTCCTCAGCCTCCTGAGTAGCTGGGATTACAGGTACCCGCTACTATACCTGCCTAATTTTTGTATTTTTAGTAGAGACAGGGTTTCACCATGTTGGCCAGGCTGGTCTCGAACTCCTGACCTCAAGTGATCCACTCGCGTCTGCTTCCCAAAGTTCTGGGATTACAGGCGCGCCCAGGCATCTTGCCTTGTAATTCTCATGATAGTAATGGGTGGGTGTTTTTTTTTGCCTTAGAGTTGTGAGTAAAAATTCTTTAGTTACATATTAAGGTTTCATCTTTAATTTTACAATGTTTGAGTCATTTGGTTACTTCTTTTCTCTCAGAATTACTTGCATAGCTCTAAATGATTTTAGTGGTTAATTTCAGATCTGTTTGCCTTTCTTATAAAATGACTCTTAGAATCTCAGCTTAACCAAGGAAAATGTCAAGTGGGTGTTGTTTATCTGTTATTGGTTTTGGCCCAGACTATCTAAAGTTTGGCAAATTACTCACAAAGTATGTTAATTGGCATCACATTCCAGTCAGTGTACATAGTATTTTTTGAGGAACACTTGACACACGGTTTTATTTTTAGACCAGATTCTAAGGGATTTTACTGGGTGGGGATTAACAATCCCAAAGCAAGTTTACGGTTTTAAAATCTTCATGATTTAGAGATTGTTTAGATTTTTAGTTAATAAATGGGAAGCAGCAGGCAGTGGCAATCAGTGTTGTTTTTGTTTTTGTTTTTGTTTTGTTTTGTTTTTGAGAAGGAGGTTTCCTCATGTTGCCCAGGCTGGAGTGCAATGGCCAGATCTTTGCTTACCTCATCCTCCACCTCCAGGGTTCAAGCGATTCTTCTGCCTCAGCCTCTTGAGAAGCTGGAATTAAAGGGATGTGCCACCATGCCTGGCTAATTTTGTATTTTTAGTCGAGACAGGATTTCTCCGTGTTGAACAGGCTGGTCTCTCTGTCTCAGGTGATCCGCCCACCTTGGCCTCCCAAAGTACTGGGATTACAGTAGTGAGCTACTGTGCCCAGCCTCACATAACTTTTATGGTAGTCTGTTTTTATAATTGTTTTATTATTTATAGTTAATTTCTTACTGTGCTTAATTTATAAGTTAAACTTGATCACGGGTATGTATGTATAGGAAAAAACATAGAATGTACAGTACAGTATACTGTTCTTGCTTTCAGGCATCCACTGGTAGCCTGGGAACATATTCGTCATGGATATGGGGTGTGCTACTATGCAATGAAACGTTAGTAATAAAAAGAAATGATGTACTGATGTATACTACAACATAGATGAGCCTTGAAAACATGCTAAGTAAAAGAAACCATGTAGGAAAGACCACATATTGCATTATGTATTCCATTTATGTGAAAGGTCCAGAATAGGAAAATCCTTAGTGGCAGAAAGCAGATTAGGGACTGAGGGATGTGGGGAATGGTCAGTGACTGTGATAGGGGTTTCTTTTTGGGGTGATGAAAGTGTTCTACAATTATGGAGATGGATCCACAACTGTGAATATAATAAAAGCCATTTGATTGTGTACTTTTTTTTTTGAGATGGAGTCTTGCTCTGTCACCCAGGTGGGGAGAGCAATGGTGTGATCTCAGCTCACTGCAACCTCTGCCTGCCCAGTTCAAGTGATTCTTCTGCCTCAGCCTCCCGAGTAGCTGGGACTACAGGCGTGTACCACCACGCATGACTAAATTTTGTATTTTTAGTAGAGACAGGGTTTCACTATATTGGACAGCCTGGTCTCGAACTCCTGACCTTGTGATCCGCCCACCTTGGCTTCCCAAAGTGCTGGGATTACAGGTGTGAGCCAGCACGCCTGGCCTGATTGTACACTTTAGATGGGTGAATTGTATGGGACGTTAATTATGTCTCAGAGCCATTAAAAATCAAACCAAAACTTAAACATAGGAAAATACATGCAAATGTGACCAAATGGTTGTGGGTTTTTTTTTTTTTTTTTTTTTTTTTTTTAAGCTGGAGTCTCGCTCTGTCACCTAGGCTGTCACTGCAACCTCTGCCTTCCAGGTTCAAGCAATTCTCCTCCCTCAGCCTCCTGAGTAGCTGGGATTATAGGCGTGGGCCTAGTCTTTTGTATTTTTGTTTGTTTTTTTTTTGAGACAGTTTCACTCTTGCTGCCCAGGCTGGAGTGCAGTGGTGCAATCTTGGCACAACCTCTGCCTCCGCCTCCCGAGAATTGTCCAAGCAATTCTCCTGTCTCAGCCTCTCAAGTAGCTGGGATTACAGGTGTGTGCCACTATGCTTGGCTAATTTTTGTATTTTTAGTAGAAAGGGGTTTCACTGTATTGGCCAGGCTGGTCTTGAACTCCTGAGCTTGTATTCTGCCCACCTTGGTCTCTCAAAGTGCTGGGATTATAGGCATAAGCCACCATACCTGGCCAGCAAATTCTTAAGAATTAAATTTTGGGGAGGGGAGGGAAAAAAAGAATTAAATTTCATTTTTTTGGGGGGTAAGTAATAAGATCACATACCACAAAATTTAAAGGATATAGAAAGATATGTTGTACAGGCTGGGTGCAGTGGCTCACAACTGTAATCCCAGCACTTTAGGAGGCCGAGGTGGGCAGATCACAAAGTCAGGAGTTCAAGACCAGCCTGGCCAACTTGGTGAAACCCCATCTCTACTAAAGATAAAAAAATTGGCCGGGCGCGGTGGCTCAAGCCTGTAATCCCAGCACTTTGGGAGGCCGAGGCGGGTGGATCACAAGGTCAAGAGATCGAGACCATCCTGGTCAACATGGTGAAACCCCGTCTCTACTAAAAATACAAAAAAAATAGCTGGGCATGGTGGTGCGTGCCTGTAATCCCAGCTACTCAGGAGGCTGAGGCAGGAGAATTGTCTGAACCCAGGAGGCGGAGGTTGCGGTGAGCCGAGATCGCACCATTGCACTCCAGCCTGGGTAACAAGAGCGAAACTCCGTCTCAAAAAAAAAAAAAAAAAGAAAGTTATGTATTGTGCAGAGTAATTCTTCCTTCCCTTTTGTTCCCCATCTACCCGGCTTCCTTTCACATAGGGAAATATTAATTCTTTTTTTTTGTTTTTTATATTTCTTTTTTTTTGTTTTTATATTAATTCTTTTCTTTTTTTTGAGATGGAGTTTCCCT
Source organism: Saimiri boliviensis (assembly GCF_048565385.1). Lineage (NCBI taxonomy): Eukaryota > Metazoa > Chordata > Mammalia > Primates > Cebidae > Saimiri > Saimiri boliviensis. Next base: position 83,642,238 of record NC_133456.1, read on the forward strand.
CTTGTTACCCAGGCTGGAGTACAGTGGTATGATCTCAGCTCACTGCAGCCTCTGCTTCCCGGGTTAAAGCAATTCTCCTGTCTTAGCCTTCCCAGTATCAGGGATTACAGGCTCCTGCTACCGTGCCCGGCTACTTTTTGTCTTTTTTGTAGAGATGGGGTTTCACCATGTTAGCCAGGCTGTTCTAGAACTCCTGACCTCAGATGATCCACCCATTTCAGCCTTCCAAAGTACTGGGATTACAGGCATGAGCCATCGAGGTGGCTGAGTTGACTTTTTTGTATAGATACCTTATATCTGTTTAAAAGCGGGGCATATCTTATTCCTGTCTGTATATTTCCAGTGGGATATGTCTTACTCTTGTTAATGTATCTCCAGTTCTTTTTTTTTTTTTTAAATGGAAGTTCAGCTCCAATATCTCCAGTTCTTAAAACCTTGTCTTACACACCAAACATTAATCAGAGGCTAATCACTTATGGATTTAGTTTTTCTCTACTGCCTTTACACAAAATGCTTACGGTAAAGAGGATATACTTACTAAATTAAAACTTAGAACTTTCTAACTTAGGGCCTCTCTGTTGCAGGAGCTACATTGCTTAACCTTCTCACTCTGTTGGGCATTGTATGTAGAGTGCTCTAGGTTTTCTGCCTGCTAACTCCTTGATGACATTTGCCTGCTTTAGCAGCACAGACTTTTTAGTTCAAGCAGCTCTTAACCATGCTGGCTATTGCCTTCTGCATTCATCGGTTTTAGATACGGAAGAAAGTTATACCCAGAGAGAATGGGGGCAGGGGGATAAATGATACTCTTCTACCATTTTTGACCTTAGTCTGGTCTAGAGTTACAGTGTGATTGTGAGAGGAGAGATTGTGATTTCCCTGGCTAATGTCATCTAGTATTGTCTCACAATGCAAAATGGACTCCTAGGTTGTGCTTGCAAGAGTGTGGTTGGGGGGTGGTTGGGGGTACAGTGTGTGTGTGTATATATATACAACCCAGTGACATTTAACTACATTCATTCACAATGTCTTAAAACCATCACGACGGGGCGCGGTGGCTCAAGCCTGTAATCCCAGCACTTTGGGAGGCCGAGGCGGGTGGATCACGAGGTCGAGAGATCGAGACCAACCTGGTCAACATGGTGAAACCCCATCTCTACTAAAAATACAAAAAAATTAGCTGGGCATGGTGGCACGTGCCTGTAATCCCAGCTACTCAGGAGGCTGAGGCAGGAGAATTGCCTGAACCCAGGAGGCGGAGGTTGCGGTGAGCCGAGATTGCGCCATTGCACTCCAGCCTGGGTAACAAGAGCGAAACTCCGTCTCAAAAAAAAAAAAAAAAAAACCCCACGACTACCTGTTTCCAGAACTTTTTCATTACTTCAAAGAGAAACTGTACTCATTAAGCAATAACTCATCCTTTCCTATCTGCAGTTCCTGATAATCCCTATTATACTTTGGTTTTTTTTTTTGAGACAGGGTCTCACTCTGTTGCCCAGACTGGGGTGCAGTGGCGCAATCTTGGCTCACCGCAACCTCCGCCTTCCAGGCTCGAGCAATTCTCCTGCCTCAGCCTCCTGAGTATCTGGGATGACAGGCAGGCACCACCACACCTGGCTAATTTTTGTATTTTTAATAGAGATGGGGTTTCACCGTGTTGGCCAGGCTGGTCTCGGGCTCCTGACTTCAAAGGATCCACTTGCCTCAGTCTCCCAAAGTGCTGGGATTACAGGCGTGAGACCCTGCACCAGCCTCTACTTTCTCTCTATGAATTTGCCTATTCTGGTTACAGGGAGTCATACACTATCTTGTCTTTTTTTGTCTAGCTTATTTCACTTAGCACATTTTTGATATTTATCCATGTGGTGGTGGCAGGTATCAGTATTTTATGCCTCTTTATGGCTGAATAATATTTCATTGTTTGAATATATCACATTTATCTTCTCATCAGTGATGGACATTTGGATTGTTTCCACTTTTTGGTTGTTATAAATAATGCTGCAGTGAACATTGGTGTACAAGTATCTGTTTGAGCCCCTGCCTTCAGTGCTTTGGGGGATATGCGTACGAGTAGAATAACTGGATCATATGGTAGTTCTGTGTTTACTTTTTGAGGAACTGCCAAATTGTTTTGCACAGTGACTGTACTGTTTTACATTTCCCACCAGCACCACCAGCAAAGTACAAGGGTTCCAGTTTTGCCACCTTTTCCGACACTTGCTATTTTTTTCTAATTTTTAAAATAACAATCCTAATGAATGTGAAGTGGTTGTAGGCTTTTCTTTTTGTATTTATTTTTTCTTTCATTATTATTGTTTTTACTATTTCAGAGATGGGAGTCTCATTGTGTTTACCAGGTTGGTGTCGAACTCCTGGCCTCAATTGATCCTCCCATTTTAGTTTTCCAAAGTACTGGGATTACAGGCATGAGCCACTGCACCTGGTCTTCCTTTGATTCTTATTGCTAATTAGATCTAATGGGCAAACCAGAAGTAACTACATTTGTGGCTATATTTGGAGCTGATGGGTTTTTCCTCCCTTTTAAATTTGTATATAATGTTCTTCAAAGATACAAATGAATTCCACAATTAATGACATCTTTTTAAAAAGAATATTGTTTTTCTTTCATCCTTGTGAGGTCTAAGAAGAAAAATAAGCAAAAATAAGTTTTTCTATAAGTTGATACATATGGTTGTAGTTACTTTATACTCTCATACCCTTTTTTTTGTGTTGTTGAGCACTCTTTTGCTCAGGCTGGAATGCAGTGGCATGATCTCGGCTCTGTGTTACTTCCCAGGCATAAGCCATCCCTCCTCCTCAGCCTCCGGAGTAGCTGGGACTACAGGTGTATGCCACTGCGCTCAGCTAATTTTTGTAGTTTTTGTAGAGAGGGGTTTTGCCATGTTGCCCAGGCTGATGTCGAACTGCTGAGCTCAAGTGATCTTCCTGCGTTGGCCTCCCAAAATGCTGGGATTATAGGCATGAGCCATGGTGCCTGGCCTTTTTCATGCTGTTATTCTAAAATGTATTTAGGGCCAGCCTCTGTGGCTCATGCCTGTAATCTCAGCACTTTGGGAAGCTGAAGAGGGAGGATCACTTGAGCCTAGGAGTTCAAAACCAGCCTGGACAACATAGTGAGACCCCCATCTTTTACAAAAAAAATTAGTTATGCATGTGGTATGCGCCTGTAGTCCCAGTTACTTGGTAGGTTGAAGAGAGGATTGCTTGAGCCCAGGAGTTGGAGCTGCAGTAAGCTATGTTTGTGCTGTGGTGCTCTAGCCTGGGCAGCAGAGCGAGATGCTGTCTCTTAAAAAAAAAGGAAAAGAAAAAGATGAAGAGTCTATCTGAAATGGCAGGCAACCGTAGCTGCTTACCTCAATCTACTGTATATGTTAAGCAGTTGAACTTTTTTTTTTTTTTTCAGTTGAATTTCACTCTTGTTGCCCAGGCTGGAGTGCAGTGGTGCAATCTCAGCTCACTGCAACCTCCGCCTCCTGGGTTCAAGCGATTCTCCTGCCTCAGCCTCCCAGATAGCTGGGATTACAGGCATGTGCCACCACGCCTGGCTAATTTTCTATTTTTAATAGAGACATGGTTTCTCCTTGTTGGTCAGGCTGGTCTCGAACTGCTGACCTTAGGTGATCCACCTGCCTCAGCCTCCCAAAGTGTTGGGATTACAGGCATGAGCCACAGCACCCAGCCTCAACTTTTTTTTTTTTTTTTTTTTTTTGAGACGGAGTTTCACTCTTGTTACCCAGGCTGGAGTGCAATGGCGCAATCTCGGCTCACCGCAACCTCCGCCTCCTGGGTTCAGGCAATTCTCCTGCCTCAGCCTCCTGAGTAGCTGGGATTACAGGCATGTGCCACCATGCCCAGCTAACTTTTTGTATTTTTAGTAGAGACGGGGTTTCACCATGTTGACCAGGATGGTCTTGATCTCTTGACCTCGTGATCCACCCGCCTCGGCCTCCCAAAGTGTTGGGATTACAGGCGTGAGCCACTGTGCCCGGCCCAACTTTTTATTATAATGTCATGGCATGTCTTTGCTTCTTGGAATCACTTCCAGCATTATTAGTGACACTTTATATGGGTCCCATGGTGTTATTCAAAGTTTATGGTATTGCACTGTACATGATGAAGAATACACAAGACTCATGAGAGATCACTTTTATTTATTTATTTTTTGTTTGCAACACAGTCTTGCGCCGTTGCCCAGGCTGTAGTGCAGTGGTGTGATCTCGGCTCACTATAATCTCCGCCTCCTGGGTTCAAGCAGTTCTCCTGCCTCAGCCTCCCTAGTAGCTGGGATTGCAGGTGCCTGCTACCATGACCAGCTAATGTTTGTATTTGTAGTAGAGATGGGGTTTCCTCATGTTGGCCAGGTTGGTCTTGAACTCCTGACCTCAAATGATCCACCAGCTTGTCCTCCCAAAGTGCTGGGATTATAGGCATGAGCCACTGTGCCTGGCCAAGAGATACCACTTTTTACTTCAATAGGAATTTACTGGAAAAGACCAACTGCTCACAGGGATACAATGCCTTTTAAGTGGATATTTGCAACTTGTAACACTTGAGTTCATTGCAATAGTAAGAGGAGGTGGCTGTGAAATTACAATAATAGTACAGTGTGTACAACAGGTTTCTTTTGTTTGGTTTTGAGGTAAGGTCTCGCTCTGTCACCCAGGCAAGAGTGCAATGGCAAGATCTCAGCTCACTGCATGCTCTGCCTCCCAGGTTCAAGCAATTCTCCTGCCTCAGTCTCCCAAGCAGCTAGGATTACAGGCCAGAGCCACCATGCCCAGCTAATTTTTTGTATTTTTAGTAGAGGTACCCTGTTGCCCAGGCTGCTCTCAAACTCCTGGCCTCAAGCAATCCATCCACCTCAGCCTCTCAAAGTGCTGGAATTATAGGCATGAGCTACCACACTCGGCTAGCAACAGTTTTATGCAGTTATTTATTTTATTTTTTAATTTTTCTTTTGAGGTGGAGTCTCACTCTGTTGCCCAGGCTGGAGTGAAATGGCATGATCTCGAGACTTCACTGCAGTCTCCGCCTCCCGGGTTCAAGCAATTCTCCTGCCTCAGCCTCCTGAGTAGCTAGGATGACAGGCATGCACCACCACGCCTGGCTAATTTTGTATTTTTAGTAGAGACAGGGTTTCTCCTTGTTGGTCAGGCTGGTTTCAAACTCCTGACCTCAGGTGATCTGCCTGCCTCAGCCTCTCAAAGTGCTGGGATTACAGGCGTGAACTACCATGTCTGGCCCATGTTTTAAATTTTTCCCTCCCTCTTTGAACATGTATTCTGTGATCATTTCCTGTATCTTAAAAAAATGAGTATACTGGGAAAATAAATTATTGCCAAAAAATATATATCAGTATGAGGTTATAAGCATGGAGGAAAACACTGAAAAATAATTGGTTATTTGGAGAAGGAAAGGAAAAGATAAAGAAGGAGTTAAAAGACCCCCTCCCCCGGCCGGGCGTGGGGCTCACGCCTATAATCCCAGCACTTCGGGAGGCTGAGGCGCATGGATCATGAGGTCAAGAGATTGAGACCATCCTGATCAACATGGTGAAACCCTGTCTCTACTAAAAATACAAAAATTAGCTGGGCATAGTGGCGCATGCCTGTAGTCCCAGCTACTCGGGAGGCTGAGGCAGGAGAATTGCTTGAACCCGGGAGGCGGAGGTTGCGGTGAGCCAAGATCGTGCCACTGCACTCCAGCATGGGTAACGAGCAAAACTCCGTCTAAAAAAAAAAAAAAAAGGATCCCCCCCCAATTTCCCCCCCCCCCCAATTTATGTAATGTTTAAGTGCTATAGAAAAAAAACAGGCTGGGCACAGTGGCTTATGTCTGTAATCCCAGCACCTTGGGAAGCCAAGGCGGGCGGATCACAAGGTCAGTAGTTTGAGACCAGCCTAACCAAAATGATGAAACCCTGTCTCTACTAAAAATACAAAAATTAGCTGGGCATGGTGGCGTGTGCCTGTAATCCCAGCTACTTGGGAGGCTGAGGCAGGAGAATTGCTTGAACCCGGGAGGTGGAGGTTACAGTGAGCTGAGATCACGCCACTGTACTCCAGCCAAAAAAGGAAAAAAAAAAAGGCAAAGCAAGGTAAACATTTTAGAAGTGGAAGGGCTTGCTATTTATAATGAGTGCCTTTGTAAAGACATTAAATATGAAGATTTAAAATGAAGAAAGACTGTATGTACCCTTCATCAGGCTCATTTCTTTACGTACTTGTCTGTACTCATTCCCTGGACACACTTTAGCTTTTGTTTTACCTCTGCGTTAGTCTGTTGAAATATTACCCCTTCAAGCTGAAATACTGCAATGAAATATCCTTGTCTACCTCTTCTTCCACTCAAGCTAGAAGTGACCTTTCCACACTTCAGTTACTTACAGTATTTTTCTTAAGAATCCTCGCTATCCTTAATTTCATATTTTGTTGTAGGCCTGCTTGTCTTCTTGAAAGCTCTTAGCCCAGTGCCTAGCACATATTCCACTTTTATTAAGTGGTGGTGATTTTTATTCCTACTTTAAGGGGTCCTGGAATGCAAGGACCATGTCTTCCTGGACTTTATATTTCTCAAAGCAGCTGGCAGTTGAAAGTAGATTCTTAGAAATCGTTGAATGAATGGTACTCTTTATTCTTACTTTCCTTTCATTCTATGCCAGGTTACAGTCTATAGAGAGGCATTCTGATTCTTTAGATTATGTGTAATAGTGACTTGGTATTCATGAAAAAAGGTTAGGATAAATACTGTAAATGTTGCTTTTTCTCCATAATATTTTATTCAGCAGATATTTGAGTACCTAATTTTGTGCAAGGTCCTATACTGGATGATGGATTATAACAAGATATAGGAAATACATGTGGCTCTTTTTTGAGACAGAGTTTCGCTCTTGTTGCCCAGGCCGGAGTACAGTGGTGTGATCTTGGCTCACCGCAACCTCTGCCTCCGGGGTTCAAGTGATTCTCCTGCCTCAGCCTCCCAAGTAGCTGGGATTACAGGCGTGCGCCACTACGCCTGGCTAATTTTGTATTTTTAGTAGAGATGGGTTTTCTCCATGTTGGTTAGTCTGGCCTTGAACTCCCTACCTCAGGTGATTTGCCTGCCTTGGCCTCCCAAAGTGCTAGGATTACAGGTGTGAGTCACTGCACCTGGCCAGGAAATACATGTAGTTCTTTAATGCTTTGGTATATAATTATGTGGGTTATATATTCTTTTTTGAGATGGGGTTTTGTCACCCAGGCTAGGGTGCAGTGGTACAGTCACAGCTCACTGCAGCCTCAACCTCCTGGGCTCAAGCAATCCTTCCACCTCAGCCTTCCAAGTAGCTGGGACTGTAGGCATGGCTACCATGCCCAGCTAATTTAAAAAAATTATTTTTGTAGAAAAGAGGTTCCCACTATGTTGCCCAAGCTGGTCTTGAACTCCTGGACTCAGGCATGCCTCCTGCCTCAGCTTCCCCAAGTGTTGGGATTATAGGTGTGAACCTTTGCATCTGCCCCTACGTTACATTTTGGTGTTTTATTTACTATTTTATCCTCTGGAAAAGTAGCAAGGTATAATTTACCTTGCTACTTTGAATTAATGGTGTAACTAACAGTGAAAAGTATGTGTGTGTGTGTGTGTGTGTGTGTGTCTGTAAGAGACAATCCATATCCCGCATGCTAGAGTGCAGTGGCACAATCACAGCTCACTGCAACTTTGAACTCCTGTGCTTAAGTGACCCTCCCGCCTCAGTCTCCTAAGTAGCTGAGACTGCAGGCCTGCGCCACCATACCCAGCTAATTTTGTTTTATTTTTGTAAAGATGGGGTCTCACTCTGCCTGGGATGGTCTTGAACTCCTTGACTCAAGCCATCCTACCGCCTTGACTTCCCAAATAGCTGGGATTACAGGGACGAACCACCATGCTTGGCAAGGGCAATATTTTAAACAGGTCCTGCTTTTGAGAAAATTATTATTGAAAAGTTGGTTAAAAGTAATTTCTGAAAAGCAAATGCTGTCAATTTTACAGGTGTCTTACTATAGCTCTTAGAAGTTGTTAAAACAAACTTTACTGTTAAGAACACCATTGAAGACTAGGGAATCTTTCTGTTTGAAAGCCATTGACTCCAGATGGAAGTGTACTAGGAGAGCTGGCTGAATCAGATGGTTACTTTTTTTTTTTTTTTTTTTTTTGAGACAGAGTCTCACTCCCTCACCTAGGCTGGAGGACAGTGGTGTGATCTCGGCTCACTGCCACCTCTGCTTCCCAGGTTCACGCGATTCTCGTGCCTCAGCCTTCCAAGTAGCTGGGAGTACAGGCATGTACCACCACATCCGGCTAATACCAATGGTTACTTCTTGAAATTGCTTTGGTAAGATGTAAACGTAGGGAAATACCTCTTCTCTTGAGGACAAATCACCTCTGCCCAAATAGGTGATGCCAGTGTGTAGAATGAATGATTCACTTATATTCTGTGTCTTTATCTTTGGAGAGGGCTAATTTTTTTAACCACTTCTTGAATATGCAAGATGTTAGTGTTTCCAGATGATTAAATTTAGCGAGATGAGATAACTGGGTGATTTCCCCCCTTTCTTCCCACTTCATTATGTAGCTTTTTTTTTTTTAAACTCCACTGTTACTTGGCCATGTGAGTAAACATCCCTAAACCATATTTTATTTGTACATTGTGTATTTTGATACTTGTGTTGATGAAGTACTTTTATACAAGTCTGTTCATTTAAAAAATTAGCATTTGGGCCGGGGGCGGTGGCTCAAGCCTGTAATCCCAGCACTTTGGGAGGCCGAGGCGGGTGGATCACGAGGTCAAGAGATCGAGACCAACCTGGTCAACACGGTGAAACCCCGTCTCTACTTAAAATACAAAAAATTAGCTGGGCATGGTGGTGCGTGCCTATAATCCCAGCTACTCAGGAGGCTGAGGCAGGAGAACTGCCTGAACCCAGGAGGCGGAGGTTGCGGTGAGCCGATCGCGCCATTGCACTCCAGCCTGGGTAACGAGCGAAACTCCGTCTCAAAAAAAAAAAAAAAAAAAAAAAAAAATAGCATTTGCTGACTAGATGAAAAAACTGATTTGAAGGTGAAAAGAAAAACTTGGGTTACAAAAGAGTCCAAAGTGATTTAAAATAAAAATAATTTCAAAGCTCATTTGTGTTGAGAGTTAAAAATAAAGTTAGCTCCAGGTATTGTTCACTGTGGAACTGATTGTTTTAGCAGAATTGTTTTTGAACTAGCTCATTTTTAACTTGTATTTTTAAAGTTAGTTACCCTTTCAAAATGCTGGAGTCTGTTTTGTAAACTTGTACAGCCCCTGCTAACTTTTAGAAGAGTAGAGTGGCTTATTTCTTCATAGTGTTTATTCTGGGCAGTCATCTGATGAAGTTACCAGTTTGTGGTCAAAAATTGAGAAAGAGGGGTGAGGAAACTCAAAATATTGACACATACACATCACCTTGCAGTACGTGAGAGTGCCCTTTTGGACTGGTTAGGAAACTAGCATTTGAGCATATTTGTTCAGCAGAAACTTTTTATGTGTGAAAGTGATTTTTTTTCAGTGTTGTGGCCATTTGAATTTTATTATTTATTTATTTTGAGACAGGGTCTTACTCTATTGCCCAGGCTGGAATTCAGTGGCACAATTCATGGCTCACTGCAACCTGGACCTCCCTGGGTTCAGGTGATCCTCCTCCTTCAGTCTCCTGAGTAGCTGGGACACACATGTGCCTGGCTGATTTTTTGTAGAGATGGGGTTTCGCCATGTTGTCCAGGCTGGTCTCAAACTCCTAGTCTGAAGCAGTCTGCTTGCCTCGGCCTCTCAAAGTGCTGAGATTACAGGGGTAAGCTACCACGGCTGGCCTGAATTTTTTTTTTTTTTTTTTTTTTTTCAAAGAACAAAATGCTTATTCCCTAAAGGATGCTTGATACTTTTTTTTTCCGTCATAGTCCAAAAGTTTTTTTTTGTTTTTTTTTTTTGGTCCTTTTAGAGACAGGGTCTTATTCTGTTTGCCCAGGCCAGAGTGCAGTGGCGCAATCATGGCTCACTGCAGCCTCCAGCTCCTGGGCTAAGGCAATCCTCTTACCTCAGCTTTCCCAGCAGCTAGGACTGTAGGTGCATGCCTCTATTTTTTTTTAATAGAGACGGGGTTTCGCTGTGTGTCCAGGGTAGTCTTGAACTCCTTGGCTCAAGCCATCCTACTTCTTTGGCTTCCCAAAGTGCTGGGATTACAGGCATGAGCTACTATGCCCAGCCAAGGTCTTTTATTTTTATTATTTTTTAATAACTATTATGATTTCATAGGGAAAAGGTTGCAGCAGCTCAGGCTCCTATCCATTAGTTCTTACAAAGTGTGCTTCTCTGAATGGAACAGGGTGTCACTTCACTTGAACCCAGGTGCCTTTCTCTTTGGTTTTCTTATTTATTTTATATTTTTATTTTAAATAGAGACAGGATTTCACCATGTTGGCCAGGCTGGTCTTAAACGCCTGACCTCAGGTGATCTGCCTGCCTCAGCCTCCCAAAGTGCTAGGATTACAGGTGTGAGCCACCACGCCCAGCCTTTTTTTTTTTGAGATGGAGTCTTGCTCTGTCGCCCAGGCTGGAGTGCAGTGGCACGATTTCAGCTCACTGCAGCCTCTGCCTCCCGGGTTCAAGTGATTCTCCTGCCTCAGCCTCCTGAGTAGCTGGGACTACAGGCGTGTACCACCACACCCACTAACTTTTTATATTTTTAGTAGAAACGGGGTTTCACCATGTTAGCCCAGGATGGTCACAATCTTCTGACCTCATGATCCACCTGCCTCGGTCTCCCAAAATGCTATGATTACAGGTGTGAGCCACTGCAATGGCCTGGTTTTCTTCTTTTTCTCATCCCATCTTGGCTCTTAGAGTGCTTAATTTGTTCAATACACACATTAATTCTCTTGGCAAGAATCTTGCCCTTGTTTGTTTAACAACAAACTGGCAGCATAATGGGTAACATCATAGGCTCTTCTAGTTTTGTCATGGTAATGTTTTGGGACATTCCTTTTTGAGCGGAACTCATTCCCCCAATGTCTACTGTATCTCATGGTTCTTGTGGATTTGCATGTATATGTCCAAATTTTTTTTTTTGAGATGGAGTTTCGCTCTTGTTGCGCAAACTGGAATGCAGTGGTGCAGTCTTGGCTTACTGCAACCTCTGTCTCCTGGGTTCAAGCGATTCTCCTGCCTCAGCTTCCTGAATAGCTGGGATTAAAGGCACACGTCAGCCGGGTGCGGTGGCTCAAGCCTGTAATCCCAGCACTTTGGGATTCAACACGGTGAAACCCCATCTCTACTAAAGATACAAAAAATTAGCTGGGCATGGTGGCACGTGCCTGTAATCCCAGCTACTCAGGAGGCTGAGGCAGGAGAATTGCCTGAGCCCAGGAGGCGGAGGTTGTGGTGAGCCGAGATCGCGCCATTGCACTCCAGCCTGGGTAACAAGAGCGAAACTCCGTCTCAAAAAAAAAAAAAAAAAAAAAGGCACACGTCACCATGCCTGGCTGAAATTTTTGGGGTTCACCATGTTGGCCAAGCTGGTCTCCCTGACCTCAGATGATCCACCCACTTCGGCCTCCCAAAGTGCTGGCATGAACCACCACACACCTGTCCCCACATTTTTTTTTTTTTTAATGTCCTAGAGTACATATATCAGGTGCCTCTCCTGTTTTCCTTTGTGTTTGTCATTTTGATGAATTACTGGAAGATGGTGGTTCTAGCTGAAAGGCAAATTTGGGGTAATTTAAAAACTGATAACCCAGCCGTGCACGGCCGGGTTTTGATTGCAGTTGAAGAAAGCAAACTTCTTCATCATTCTCAATTCTCACAAGCCTTATAGTTCGACCATCTCACAGTTGAGTGTGATTCTTTTATGTAAAGATTTATTTATTTATTTATTATTATTTTTTTTTTTTGAGACGGAGTTTCGCTCTTGTTACCCAGGCTGGAGTGCAGTGGCGCCATCTCGGCTCACTGCAGCCTCCGCCTCCTGGGTTCAGGCAATTCTCCTGCCTCAGCCTCCTGAGTAGCTGGGATTACAGGCATGTGCCACCATGCCCAGCTAAAGATTTATTTAAAAAAAAAAATAACTAGTCAGGTATGGTGGCTCACGCCTGTAATCCCAGCACTTTGGGAGGCTGAAGTGCGAGGATTGCGGGAGGTCAGGAGTTCCAGGCCAGGAAACCCCACCCATCTCTACTAAAAATATAAAAAAATTAGCCAGGCATGGTGGTGCATGCTTGTAATCCCAGCTACTCTGGGAGGCTGAAGCAGGGAAATTGCTTGAACCAGGGAAGTGGGTGATTGCAGTGAAAAGAGATCATGCCACTGTGCTCCAGCCTGAGCCACAGAGCGAGATTCTGTCTGAAATAAAATAAAAAATAAATAAAAATGAAAAAATTGATCATCCAGTCTGTCACATAGACCAAGGGTGGACCGAAGAAAGTAATGAGTTTAGAGGAGGAATGAATTCAGTGAATTCACATTATAACTGCATGAAAATATGATTGTTTAACTGTTTTTGCTCTGAGTATTTTTTAACAGCACAGGGAATTTTAGCCATCTTTCCTCACCCTGAGTATATGTTCTCAGGACAGGTTTTGATTGCAGTTGAAGAAAGTGAACTTTTTCATCGCTGTCAATTCTCAAAAGCCTTATAGTTGGACCATCTCACAGTTGAGTATCATTCTTTTATGTAAAGATTTATTTTATTTTTTTTAATTTTTTTCTTTTTTTTTTTTTTCCAAGACGGGGTTTTTCACCCTGCTGGTCAGGCTGTTCTTGAACTCCCGACCTCAGGTGATCCACCCGCCTTGGCCTCCAAAGTGCTTGGATTACAGGCGTGAGCCACTGCACCCAGCCGAAGATTCATTTTTTAAAGAAATAACAATCAGGCAAGCGTGGTTGCTCAAGCCTGTAACCTCAACACTTTGGGAGGCCGAGGAGGGCGGATCACCTGAGGAGTTTGAGACTAGCCTGGCCAACATGGTAAAACCCCATCTCTACTAAAACTACAAAAAATTAGCTGGGCTTGGTGGTGTGCACCTTTAGTCCCGTGTATTCCAGACTCTGAGGCAGGAAAATTGCATGAACCCGGGTGGCGGAGGTTGCAGTGAGCCAAGATCATGCTACTGCACTCCAGCCTGTCTCAAAACAACAACAACAAAAAAACCCACAAACAGTGATTTGATAACCTTGTGAGTTTGTGGGTCAAGTGGAGTTCTCCTGTAGTTTGGGCTTCTCCATGTGACTGTTTTAGGCTGGGGCAGCTGAGGCAGCTTATCCCATCACTGCAGATCCCTAGGCAGCTGGAGCAATTCTCTTTCCATCTCATTCTCCTCATACCAGTATGTTAGCACAGGCAAATTCTTACGGTAGTGGCAGAAGTTTGCTGGTATATTATAAAGGATATTATTGCAAAAGATACAGATGAAGAGACACATAGGGCGAGGTATGGAGGAAGGGACGTGGAGCTTCCTATACCCTCCCTGGGCATACCACCCATCCTGAAGCTCTAAGTCTGTTTTAAAAAGTTGTTCCTGCTGGGGTCTGTGGCTCATGCCTGTAATCCCAGCACTTTGGGAGGCCTAGGCAGGTGGATTACTTGAGGTCAGGAGTTTGAAAACCGCCTGGCCAACATGGTGAAACCCCATCACTACTAAAGATTAAAAAAATTAGCAGTGTGTGGTGCCACATGCCTGTAACCCCAGCTACTTGGGAGGCTGAGGTAAGAGAATTGCTTGAATCTGGGAGGTAGAGGTTGCAGTCAGCTGAAATTGCACCATTGCACTCCAGCCTGGGGGACAAGAGTGAAACTCCATCTCCAAAAAAAAAAAAAAAAAAGTTGTTCCTGATGATAATAATAGCTTATCTATTTTGATTGGCTACTACGGTTGGGTACGGTTGGGTACGGTTGGGTTCTTTAAAGAGTTTACTTTAAATCATTTAATCTTCTCAACAACCTGGTAATATAGGTATATTACTATTCTTATTTTAAAGAGGAAGAAACCAAACAGAGATAGAGATAGAGTAAATACCCTAAATACAGGCCATGTACTTAATGGAAGATTAAGAGGATTTTCTTTTTTTTTTTTTTTTTTTTTTTTGACACGGAGTTTCGCCCTTGTTACCCAGGCTGGAGTGCAATGGCGCGATCTCGGCTCACCGCAACCTCCGCCTCCTGGGCTCAGGCAATTCTCCTGCCTCAGCCTCCTGGGTAGCTGGGATTACAGGCACGTGCCACCATGCCCAGCTAATTTTTTGCGCTTTTAGTAGAGACGGGGTTTCACCATGTTGACCAGGATGGTCTCGATCTCTCGACCTCGTGATCCACCCGCCTTGGCCTCCCAAAGTGCTGGGATTACAGGCTTGAGCCACCGCGCCCGGCTGATTAAGAGGATTTTCTAAGGTAATTTTGGCTCTATCCTATCTTCACATTAGAAATTTTTTTTTGAGACAGGGTCTTGCTCTGTCAGGGCTATACTGCAATGGCCAGATTATAGTTCACTATAGCCTTGACCTCCTGGGCTCAAGCAGTCCTCCCACCTCAGCCTCTGGAGTAGCAGAAACCACAGGCACCTGCCATTATGCCTGGCTGGTTTTTAATTTTTTGTAAAGATAGGGATCTCACCTTGTTGCCCAAGGTGGTTTCAAACTCTTAAGCTTAAACCATCCTTCCATCTAGGCCTCCCAAAGTATTAGGATTATAGGCGTGAGCCACTTTGCCCAGCCTAGTTTATTTCAACTATTTCTCCTCAATATCCTCAATCTATTTTCTAATCTTTTCATTTATCAGCAAGATACTTATAGTGTTACAATATTTTCAATGATTAAAAATATAAACTGAGGCAGGGTGTGGTGGTTCGTGCTTGTAATTTTAGCACTTTGGGAGGCTGAGGCAGGTGGATCACCTGAGGTCAGGAGTTCTAAACCAGCTTGGCCAACATGGTGAAACCCTATCTCTGCTAAAAATACAAAAAAATTAGCCGGGTGTGGTGGTGGACGCCTGTAATCCCGGCTACTCAGGAGGCTGGGGCAGGAGAATTGCTTGAACACCAGAGACGGAGGTTGCAGTGAGCTGAGATCATGCCTCTGCACTCCAGCCTGGGTGACAGAGCGACACTCTATCTCGAAATAAATAAATAAAACATAAACTGGCATTCACTTCACATAAAATTCTATGTGATATTTAATTAATAGAGCTGCCTTTACCTGTGTTTTACTGAAAGAACAATCAAATAGGATATTTCATATTCCTCTTAAGCATTAAGCAGCTTTAAGTTATATATAGTATTTGTTTTTTTTTTTTCTTTTTTTTTTTTTGAGACGGAGTTTCACTCTTGTTACCCAGGCTGGAGTGCAGTGGCGCGATCTCGGCTCACCGCAACCTCCGCCTCCTGGGTTCAGGCAATTCTCCTGCCTCAGCCTCCTGAGTAGCTGGGATTACAGGCACGCGCCACCATGCCCAGGTAATATTTTGTATTTTTAGTAGAGACGGGGTTTCACCATGTTGACCGGGATGGTCTCGATCTCTCGACCTTGTGATCCACCCGCCTCGGCCTCCCAAAGTGCTGGGATTACAGGCATGAGCCACCGCGCCCGGCAGTATTTGGCATTTTTTCTTTTGTATTTGATATTAAATCTTTTTTTTTTTAAAGAGTTTTTTTTAAAATTGTGTATATTTAAAGTCAATAAATTTCTTTTTTTTTTTTTTTTTTTTGAGACGGAGTTTCGCTCTTGTTACCCAGGCTGGAGTGCAATGGCGCGATCTTGGCTCACCGCAACCTCTGCCTCCTGGGTTCAGGCAATTCTCCTGCCTCAGCCTCCTGAGTAGCTGGGATTACAGGCACGCACCACCATGCCCAGCTAATTTTTTTTATATTTTTAGTAGAGACGGGGTTTCACCATGTTGACCAGGTTGGTCTCGATCTCTCGACCTCGTGATCCACCCGCCTCTGCCTCCCAAAGTGCTGGGATTGATTACAGGCTTGAGCCACCACGCCCGGCCAATAAATTTCTTTTTTTAGACGAAGTTTTTGCTCTGGTTACCCAGGCTGGAGTGCAATGGCGCGATCTCGGCTCACCGCAACCTCCGCCTCCTGGGTTCAGGCAATTCTCCTGCCTCAGCTTCCTGAGTAGCTCGGATTACAGGCACTCGCCACCATGCCCAGCTAATTTTTTGTATTTTTTTTTAGTAGAGACGGGGTTTCACCATGTTGACCAGGATGGTCTCGATCTGTCGACCTCGTGATCCACCCGCCTCGGCCTCCCAAAGTGCTGGGATTACAGGCTTGAGCCACCGCGCCCGGCAAAAGTCAATAAATTTCTATTCAAGGAATTCCATGTTGTGATTTCTTCCACTGTCCATCAAAGTCACTTTAGATCCTCTAAAGCAGGCATCCCCAAACTATGGCCCACGGGCCGCATGCAGCCCCCTGAGGCCATTTATCCGGCCCCCGCCACACTTCAGGAAGGGGTACCTCTTTCATTGGTGGTCAGTGAGAGGAGCACAGTATGTGGCGGCCCTCCAACGGTCTGAGGGACAGTGAACTGGCCCCCTGTGTAAAAAGTTTGGGGACACCTGCTCTAAAGAGCTGCAAGTTAGCCCTTTTTAGTGAAGCTGATGCTTATTTTAATCCAGCTGTCCTTTCGGCCCATTAATTTATTTTGGCTTCTGTCATCTCCTTTTAATACAGATATACTGATGAAGACTTCAAAATTCACCAAGAATCTTTGGGATCTAATTTCTTCAACCAATTTACTTTGGGGTAGAAGTTGAACTTTTTTTTTTTTTTTTTTTGAGACGGAGTTTCGCTCTTGTTACCCAGGCTGGAGTGCAATGGCGTGATCTCGGCTCACCGCAACCTCCGCCCCCTGGGTTCAGGCAATTCTCCTGCCTCAGCCTCCTGAGTAGCTGGGATTACAGGCACGAGCCACCATGCCCAGCTAATTTTTTGTATTTTCAGTAGAGACGGGGTTTCACCATGTTGACCAGGGTGGTCTCGATCTCTCGACCTTGTGATCCACGCGCCTCGGCCTCCCAAAGTGCTGGGATTACAGGCTTGAGCCACTGCGCCCGGCCGGAAGTTGAACTTTTTATTGTAGGTGGTGGATCTGCCTGGTTCTCTATTTGACACCCTTTCAACATGAATGAGTTCAAATCATATTCATTCCTAAGCAGTCACACTCAAGAATAGTACAGGTGTGGAAATATGCCAATACCTTTAACTCCAGACATCAGGTTCTCAAGATAAAAGCATTTTTGTGGAGATGAGGTGTTTGTTACTTTCTTGCTCAGGCTGGTCTTGAACTCCTGGCTTTAAGCAATACTCCCACCTCGGTGTGGGGGAATTCCAAACTTGAGCCACTGCACCTGGCTTGGAACCAACCTTTATGGCTATCAGTACTCCCATCATAATATCCCTTCTTTTTTTTTTTTTTTTTTTTGAGACGGAGTTTCACTCTTATTACCCAGGCTGGAGTGCAATGGCGCGATCTCGGCTCACCGCAACCTCCACTTCTTGGGTTCAGGCAATTCTCCTGCCTCAGCCTCCTGAGTAGCTGAGACTACAGGCACGCGCCACCATGCCCAGCTAATGTTTTGTATTTTTAGTAGAGATTGAGTTTCACCATGTTGACCAGGATGGTCTCGATCTCTTGACCTTGTGATCCACCCGCCTCAGCCTCCCAAAGTGCTGGGATTACAGGCTTGAGCCACCGTGTCTGGCAGTAGAACATCATTTCTAATCAATTTTTGATCTAATCTATTTCAGTGAAATAATTGTTGCTTATTTAACAAATAATTGGCAACATTTACCATCTCCCGTGTAAAACTATGTGCTTCTCATATATTAATCGTCACATACTAAGAAATGTGTCAAGTAGGAGGAGAAAGAAACAAGTAAATCTTAAGCTTCAGATGTCAGTAAGGAAAATGCTGTTTAAAAATACAAGTACCAGGGGTGGGTGGGAAAAAAAATAAATACAGGCACTTTGCCAGATGTGGTGGCTCAAGCCTGTAATAATACCAGCACTTCAAGAGGCTGAGATGGACAGATGACCTGAGGTTGGGAGTTCAAGACTGGCCTGACCAACATAGAGAAACTCTGTCTCTACTAAAAATACAAAATTAGCTGGGCATGTTGGCGCATGCCTGTAATCCCTGTTACTTGGGAGGCTGAGGCAGGAAAATCGCTTGAACCCAGGAGGCGGAGGTTGTGGTGAGCCGAGATCACGCCATTGTACTCTAGCCTGGGTAATAAGAGTGAAACTTTATCTCTAAATAAATAAATAGTCACCTGGCCCGGTGCAGTGGCTCACACCTGTAATCACAGCACTTTTGGAGGCTGAGGCAGGTGAATCACCTGAGGTCAGGATTTCGAGACCAGCCTGGCCATCAGATTGCAAAGCAATTTCACAAATAGCTTGTTTCTAGTTTTAATTGTGGTATATTTGTTTTTTTTATCATAGGCCTCAATGGGCTCTGTCCCTTTGATAATATCTTGAAACCCTGTCTCTACTAAAAATGGAAAAAAATTAGCCAGGCATGGTAGTAGGTGCTTGTAATTCCAGCTATTTGGGAGGCTAAGGCAGGAGAATTGCTTGAACCCAGGAGGCGGAGGTTGCAGTGAGCCAAGATTGTGCCATTGTACTCTAGCCTGGGCTACAAGAAGGAAACTCCATCTCAAAAAAAAAAAAAAAAAAAAAAAAAAAAAAAACAGGTACCTTAATGTGTTCAGGTTATCATGCCAGATATAGACTTTCTAAGTGCATGCCACCAGTTCCTCCTCTTCCCTCTGCTTTGAAACCAAGGAGAAACTCAGAGCAGCCAGATAATATTACAGCAGGATTTTAACTCTAGGGGACAGTGCCTGAGTTATTTTGATGTATACAAATTCCTTTGTATTGCCTAATAATATTCACAGTTAATGAGTCATGGTTTGTAGTTGAACAGTCTAATGATTCCATAGAGAATTTATCTGTTTATTATCTATTTTAGGGAGAATATTTTGGGAATGAAGATTTTTTAAATGACTTAAAACATCAGGCATGGTGGCTCACACCTGTAATCCAAGCACTTTGGGAGGCCAAGGTGGGTGGATCATTTGAGGTCAGGAATTTAAGACTAGCCTGGCCAACATGATGAAACTGTCTCTACTAAAAATACAAAACTTAGCCGGGCGTTGGTGGTGTGTGCCTGTAGTCCCAGCTACTCAGGACGCTGAGGCAGGAGAATCACTTGAACCCAGAGGTGGAGGTTGCAGTGAGCCGAGATCACACATGCCATTGCTCTCCAGCCTGGGTGACAAAGCAAGACTCCGTCTCATTAAAAAAGAAAAAGGACTTAAAAGTAATCGGTAATATCTTTATTATATTTCTACCTGTCTTAAATTCTTATCTCTTTGCTGTAGATTATAATGTTAACTACATGAATGAACGATTATATTTTTCCAGCAACTCAGGAGGCCGAGGAGGGAGGATTGCTTGAGCCTGGGAGTTTGAGGCTATAGTGAGCCATGATGGAGCCTCTGCACTTGCAGCCTGGGTGACAAAGGGAGATGCCGTCTCTGAAAAACAAAGATTAGATTTTTGATATACCATCTATTAATATATTATTTAATGAATAGGAAGAAAGAAAGAAAAAGTTATAAAAAAAAACATTAAGAATATGACTGCTTTAAAGTAATGAATGTGGGCCGGGCGCGGTGGCTCAAGCCTGTAATCCCAGCACTTTGGGAGGCCGAGGCGGGTGGATCACGAGGTCGAGAGATCGAGACCATCCTGGTCAACATGGTGAAACCCTGTCTCTACTAAAAAATACAAAAAATTAGCTGGGCGTGGTGGCACGTGCCTGTAATCCCAGCTACTCAGGAGGCTGAGGCAGGAGAATTGCCTGAACCCAGGAGGCGGAGGTTGCGGTGAGCCGAGATCGCGCCATTGCACTCCAGCCTGGGTAACAAGAGTGAAACTCCGTCTCAAAAAAAAAAAAAAAAAAAAAAAAAAAAAAAAAAAAGTAATGAATGTAGGCTAAATTGTTGTTTAGAAGTGAAGTAAAAATCTCTTAAATATGAATAAAAATTTTAATTGCTTATGATATATAAGACATGGTATATACAGTCTTTTCTTTCCTCCACATAGAGGGAGGTCTGATGCATTATTTACAAACAATATTTATTTAAAAGTAATGTAATAAGCCAGGCTCAAGCCTTAGGCTGCCAGCTCTTTGGGAGGCTGAGCTGAGAGGATGCTTGAGGCCAGGATTTTGAGACTAGACTGGACAAGATAGTGAGATCTCCCCCATCTCTGCATCTACAAAAAAAAAAAAAAAAAAAAATAGATACAGTACAGTACAAGACAAGACAATAATTAGGAACTCTTTTAGATAGCTTTTGAACTTCCAGCTTGGGTTTTTCTGAGTTCAATGCCTAAAGCTCTTAACTACTACAGTACTGTATTCCAAAAATTAGGTTGTAGGATCCAAAGTACAGATTAACTGCGAAAAACAAACAAAAAAAAGTTTTAAAGGTAGTATAATGGTAACATCATTAAACAATAAAATTTTCAAATCCGAATGTACCGTTTAAATCA
Organism: Saimiri boliviensis; assembly: GCF_048565385.1. Lineage (NCBI taxonomy): Eukaryota > Metazoa > Chordata > Mammalia > Primates > Cebidae > Saimiri > Saimiri boliviensis. The sequence continues at coordinate 83,662,864 of NC_133456.1, forward strand.
GTGTATTATAATGGAAAGAGCCATAAAGTCTGAGTATCTGAATTTTTTATTTTTTATTTATTTATTTTTTTTGAGACGGAGTTTCACTCTTGTTACCCAGGCTGGAGTGCAATGGCGCAATCTCGGCTCACCGCAACCTCCGCCTCCTGGGTTCAGGCAATTCTCCTGCCTCAGCCTCCTGAGTAGCTGGGATTACAGGCACACGCCACCTTGCCCAGCTAATTTTTTGTATTTTTAGTAGAGACGGGGTTTCACCATGTTGACCAGGATGGTCTCGATCTCTTGACCTCGTGATCCACCCGCCTCGGCCTCCCAAAGTGCTGGGATTACAGGCTTGAGCCACCGCGCCCGGCCTCTTAAATTGTTTTAAGAGAAGTTCACTTTTTTCCCCATTAAATTGAACTTCACTTTTTTTCTTCATCTAAAAAGGGGGTAGTATGAATAATACCTGCTTTAGCCTGTTTAATTCTAACAGTTCCGTAAGAGAATGGAAAGGAGAGCTGAAGAAACTGTAAAGTAGTATTAAATTCTAAATTCTCTTGACTAAGTAAACTTTTTGGAGTCAGTTAGAACCATACAAAAAGCATTGCTGTGTTCTCAGAAGTTAGGTTTTAGGTAGATGCAAGAATCTCTTCTTCTTCTTCTTTTTTTTTTTTTAAAGAACAGGTTTCACCTTGATGGCCAGGCTGGTCTTGAACTCCTGGCCTCAGGTGATCCATCCACCTCGGCCTCCCAAAATGCTAGGATTACAGGTGTGAACCACCATGCCTGGCCCTAAGAATCTCTTAAAACCTAGTAACACCAACGGTCTGGCTATCTTAAATTTTTTTTTTCTGGCCACCTTAATATTTTTAAGGGAAATATAAGGTAGTATTTGAGGAAAAACTAGAAAATGAGGTTTTTCAAAGTACCTGATTACAGTGATTGATTTGCCAAGGCGTTTTTGAAGACTTTAAAATACCCATTCCTGAACTATTTACATTGTTTATTGTATGTATGGGTGTTTCCCTACTACTCAGAAAGGGAAATGGGAAGATTTGGCTGCTTGGCCTTGCAAAACAAAAGGACAGAGCCAAGGGATAGGGCAAAACAAAGTCAAAGTCATCCTTTTTTTTTTTTTGAGACGGAGTTTCGCTCTTGTTGCCCAGGCTGGAGTGCAATGGCGCGATCTCGGCTCACCGCAACCTCCGCCTCCTGGGTTCAGGCAATTCTCCTGCCTCAGCCTCCTGAGTAGCTGGGATTACAGGCACCCGCCACCATGCCCAGCTAATTTTTAGTATTTTTAGTAGAGACGGGGTTTCACCATGTTGACCAGGATGGTCTCGATTTCTTGACCTCGTGATCCACCCGCCTCAGCCTCCCAATTTTTTTTTTTTTTTTTTTTTTTTTTTTTTGAGACAGAGTCTTGCTGTGTCACCAGGCACTAGGCTGGAGTGCAGTGGAGTGATCTCGGCTCACTGCAACCTCCACCTCCCAGGTTCAAGCAATTCTCCTGCCTCAGCCTCCCAAGCAGCTGGGACTACAGACATGCGTCACCACGCCCAGCTAATTTTTATATTTTAGTAGAGACAGGTTTTACTCTGTTGGCCAGGATGGTCTTAATCTCTTGACCTTGTGATCTGGCTACCTTGGCCTCCCAAAGTGCTGGGATTACAGGCGTGAACCACCACGCCCGGCAACAAAGTCATCCTTAACCTTAAGTTTGTCCAGCTGTTTCTTGACTGTCTTTTGGACAGAAGTTTTAGAACTTGTAGTTCTTGTACACTTAACTCCTGAGAAGCTTACTGCATTAGTCAGAATTGTGATAATTCTTACTACTGTCCAAAGGAATCTACTCTCATTTTTCAGGAGAGTTACTGCAGCAGTACAACCCATAAGAAAGCTTTAAGTTCTCTAGACGTTGGTAAAATAACATTTCCAGTCAAACATCTATGCCTCAGATTTAGCTTTAATGTGACAGATGTACCTTAAAATATTAGAATTCAAATCACTTAAAATGATACCCTAAGTACAGGTAGTAACATTTTAATAATTGTTGTCTTTCCAGATTTGACTTGTCCTGAAGCTACTTTATTGTACTTTGTATTTGTGCTGCTCCCTAATAATCTTACACCTTGAACATAGTTATGCTTTCTTATTTTTTACAGGATATGGTAAACTCAAAAAGAAAAACCAACAGCAAAACCTTTCCAGGGTTTTTGAAAGTTTGCCGTCTAATTTACAGTTTATTAATCTGGCACTATATATTCATTTTTAGAAATGCCTCTGAATGCAACAATTCACTGAAATTATTTCTAGAGGTGGACCACAGGGTAAGAAAACTAAAATGACTGTGTTGAGTTGAAAATGCTTTTATCACAACCTTGTATTTTTCTGGATTATGAGCATCAGAATAACTTATACAAGAGTCCTGTATAAGATCACTTCTCAGCAGTTTATTAGGAATTGCACAAGGTGGTAAACTGGATTTCTTTTTTTTCCCTCTCTTTTTTTATTTTTGTTTCTTTTTGAACTGGATTTCTTTTTTTTAATCTTTTTTTTTTTTTTTTTGAGACGGAGTTTCGCTCTTGTTACCCAGGCTGGAGTGCAATGGCGCGATCTCGGCTCACCGCAACCTCCACCTCCTGGGTTCAGGCAATTCTCCTGCCTCAGCCTCCTGAGTAGCTGGGATTACAGGCACGCACCACCATGCCCAGCTAATTTTTTGTATTTTTAGTAGAGACGGAGTTTCACCATGTCGACCAAGGATGGTCTCGATCTCTTGACCTTGTGATCCACCCGCCTCGGCCTCCCAAAGTGCTGGGATTACAGGCTTGAGCCACCGCGCCAGGCCTTTTTTTTAATCTTTAAACAAATCACTTCTTGGCAAAGATAGTATGGTCCCTCTGTTTACTCTTTTCTTATTTTGATCCTTAACATGTTTGTATACCTAGGAGTGTTCCTGCCTGCTGTATAATCTGTTTCTTAGACCCATGGGGCTTTGCATAGATTCAAATAGGAGGATTATGGGAATAGTGCTCAGAACTCTGCAGGCTCTCTGGAAATACAGTACACTTTTTTGCCTTAGCCAGCGGAATGTGAGTTCTCTGCTGACGCCTGGGGGTTGAGTGGTAGACATTTTGCTTTTCTGTGTCATTTGATTTGTTACCTAGGAAAGAAGTGCAATATTATGGGCAGGACTTGTGTCTTGCCTTACCAGTGTTCAGACTTTTTATTTTATTTTATTTTTATTTTTATTATTTTTATTTATTTATTTATTTATTTTTTGAGACAGAGTTTCGCTCTTGTTACCCAGGCTGGAGTGCAATGGCGCGATCTCGGCTCACTGCAACCTCCGCCTCCTGGGTTCAGGCAATTCTCCTGCCTCAGCCTCCTGAGTAGCTGGGATTACAAGCACACGCCACCATGCCCAGCTGATTTTTTGTATTTTTTTAGTAGAGACGGGGTTTCACCATGTCAACCCGGATGGTCTCGAACTCTCGACCTCGTGATCCACCCGCCTCGGCCTCCCAAAGTGCTGGGATTACAGGCTTGAGCCACCGCGCCCGGCTACTTTTATTATTTTTTAAGATGGGGTTTCACCATGATGGCCAGGCTGGTCTTGAACTCCTGACCTCAGGTGATCCACCCACCTCAGCCTCCCAAAGTGCTAGGATTACAGGCCTGAGCCACCGCGCCCGGCTAGACTTTTTAAAAGATACTGAATCTTTCTTCTTGAAAGAGTAGGAGATGAAAATCAGTGTCCTCCTGCTTCTGTTCTCTTTCTTCATAGCTTTCCACTCGGATAGCAGAAAACTCTTTGGCTATATTTGGTGCATTTTGTTTGTGGAATTCCTCAAGAATGCATTCTTGACTTTTTTCTTTTTTTTCTGAGACAGTCTTGCTGTGTCACCCAGGCTGGAGTATAGTGACGTCATCATGGCCCTCTGCAGCCTCAACTTCCCAGTTAAGCCTTCCTCTCAACTCAGCCTCCCACCTCCCTGGCCCCGGCCCAATAGCTGGGACTACAAGCCCATGCCATACCCAGCTTTTGTGTGTGTGTGTATGTGTGTGTATAGATGGTATCTTCCTATGCTGTCCAGGCTGCCTGTAAAACTTGACGTTCAACAGTCTCTTGTTTTTTTTTTTGTTTTTGTTTTTGTTTTTGTTTTTTTGAGATGAAGTTTCGCTCTTGTTACCCAGGCTGGAGTGCAATGGCATGGTCTTGGCTCACTGCAGCTTGCACCTCTGAGGTTCAAGTGATTCTCCTGCCTCAGCCTTCTTAATAGTTGGATTTACAGGTGTGTGCCACCATGTCTGGCTCATTTTGTATTTTTATTAGAGGTGGGGTTTTACTATGTTGGTCAGGCTGGTCTTGAACTCCTGGCCTCAGCCTCCCAAAGTGCTGGGATTACAGGCGTGAGCCACCATGCCTGGCTGGGAAAAGTATTCTCTCTCTCTCTCTTTTTTTTTGGAGACAGAATCTGGCTCTGTTGCCAGGCTGGAGTGCAGTGGGACAGTCTCTGCTCACTGTAACCTCCCCGCCTCTTGGGTTCAGGCGATTCTCTTGCCTCAGCCTCCTGTAGCTGGGACTACAGGTGCACACCACCACGCCCAGCTAACTTTAGTATTTGTGGTAGAGACAGGTTTTCACCATTTGGCCAGGATTTTCTTGCTCTCTTGACCTTGTGATCCACCTGCCTGGACCTCCCACAGTGCTAGGACTACAGGCCTAAGCCACTGTGCCCGGCCGGGAAAAGTATTCTTAAAACTACATTATGGGCCGGGCGCGGTGGCTCAAGCCTGTAATCCCAGCACTTTGGGAGGCCGAGGCGGGTGGATCACGAGGTCAAGAGATCGAGACCATCCTGGTCAACATGGTGAAACCCCGTCTCTACTAAAAATACAAAAAATTAGCTGGGCATGGTGGCGCGTGCCTGTAATCCCAGCTACTCAAGAGGCTGAGGCAGGAGAATTGCCTGAACCCAGGAGGCGGAGGTTGCGGTGAGCCGAGATTGTGCCATTGCACTCCAGCCTGGGTAACGAGAGCAAAACTCCGTCTAAAAAAAAAAAAAAACTACATTATGGCCTACTGTATTTGGCCCATAGCAAATCCAGAATGGAATCCTTTGCAAACATGTCAGTGTAGCAGTTTTCCCACACTTTAACATTTATATGTTTTAGAATTACCGGAAACAATGATAGACTCTAAGTTTGTTTTTCTTTTCATTTCTATTGAATGGTTGGTCTGTGGTTGACAGTTTATATACTGTATAAATAAAGAGTATTTTATTTTACTTTTAGAGACAGGGTCTTGCTATGTTGTCCAGGCTGGTCTCGAACTCCTGGATTCAAGCAGTCCTCCAATCCAGACCTCCCAAAGCACTGGGATTACAGATGTGAGCCACCGCACCTGGCCCTATGCGAGTATTTTAAATTAACATCCAAGAATCTAAACTACAACTAATATTACATAGTTATGCTTAGGAAAGCATTTTTGGGACCAGGTACAGTGGCTCACATCTGTAATCCAAGCACTTTGGGAGGCCAAAGCAGTAGCTCACTTGAGCTCAGGAGTTTGAGACCAACTTGTACAACATGGTGAAACCCTGTGTCTATAAAAAAAAATGCAAAAATTAGCTGGACGTGGTGGCACGTGCCTATAGTCCCAACTGCTTGGAAGGCTGAGGTGGGAGGATCCCTTGAACCTGGGAGGCAGAGGTCGTAATGAGCTGAGATTGCGACACTGTACTCCAGCCTGGGCGACAAAGCGAGACCCTGTTTCCAAAAAAAAAAAAAAAAAAAAAAAAAAAAAAAAAAAAAAAAAAAAAAAAAAAGCAGGTATTTTTGTTTGGGGACATGTCCTCCACAAATATCTGGAAATTGTTACATTTCTTGTAAGTGGAACTATATTTTCTCCATATCTGAAATCCTTCTGCTCTTTTTTTTTTTTTTTTTTTTTGAGACGGAGTTTCGCTCTTGTTACCCAGGCTGGAGTGCAATGGCGCGATCTCGGCTCACTGCAACCTCCGCTTCCTGAGTTCAGGCAATTCTCCTGCCTCAGCCTCCTGAGTAGCTGGGATTATAGGCACGCGCCACCATGCCCAGCTAATTTTTTGTATTTTTAGTAGAGACGGGGTTTCACTGTGTTGACCAGGATGGTCTCGATGTCTTGACCTCGTGATCCACCCGCCTCGGCCTCCCAAAGTGCTGGGATTACAGGTTTGAGCCACCGCGCCCGGCCTGATCCTTCTGCTCTTGTACATTCTTTTGCGTTCTGTGTGACCTCATATATGTTTAAAAACACATTTTTACATTTCTTTAGCAAGAGCCCTGTAGTTTAAAAGTCTTTTTTATTTCAGCAGTGTATGTTTAGGACCAATTGGGTATGTGAGTAAGTAGAAAATATTTAACCATTTACGGTGACAGAGCAGATGAACAAGAATGTGTTTGGTTTTATTTGTAATGTAAAACAACTATGAAGGGAAATGCCGAACAGTAGTAGTAAATCAGATTTTGGTAACTCTGACATAGAATTCTGTGATAGCTTTAATTAGGTATTATCAGCTGGTCTGTTTGGGACTTGTTTAATGAACTGTTCATGACTTTCTCTGCCAGCCAGCCATTATCCTGGCTGCTCCTTAGCTGACTGCCAGTCAACAATTACTCCAAGCTGATTCTACAGTTTTTGCACAGTTGTCAGTGTTCTAGTCCTGAGTATAGTCTCTTGGCATAATGTGATTCATAAACGACTGCACTGATAACTTTTATTAGAACTCACCACTTGCCAGATAGCCCAGATACCATATATTACTCATTCAGGAAATAGCTCTTAAGAGCCTGCCAAATGCTCGATACTTAAAGGCAACAGGGCTTATAAGGGTGAACTGAACTGAACTTCTTGGAGCATACTACCTAGTGGTACAGGCAGACAACAATCATTGACTAGGCAGATACCTAATATGATTTCAAATGGTGATAAATTATTATGAAAACCGTAAAGCTGAGTAAAGAGAAGAAAGATGGGGAAGGGCAGGATACACTTGAACCAGGATGGTCAGGGGAGGTCCTGTTTGGTTAATGGGCCAGGCTGTCATGAAAGATCTTATAGGTCACAATTAAAGAATTTGAGTGCTAATTTGAGTGTAATAAAGAACAGATAGGGGGTATTTAGTAAAGGAATAATATGTCCAAATTCGTGCTTTTTGTTTTGTTTTGAGCTGACGTCTCACTCTGTCACCCAGGCTGGAGTACAGTGGCGCAATCTTGGCTCACTGCAACCTCCGCCTCCCGGATCCAAGTGATTTTCCTGCTCAGGCTTCTGAGTAGCTGGGGTTACAGGCGTGTGCCACCATACCTGGCTGATGTATTTGTAGTAGAGACAGGGTTTCACCACATTGGTCAGGCCGATCTCGAACTCCTGACCTCAGATGATCCACCCACCTTGGCCTCCCAAAGTGCTGGGATTTACTAGGCATTTGCCACCACACCGACCTGGATTTGTGTTTTAAGAACACACTGACTGTGCTCTGTAGAGGACAGATTGCTTTCAGATGTTAATAGAAGCCTCCGTGAGTGGCTTACACCTGAAATCCTAGCACTTTGGGAAGCGGGTGGGTCGCCTGAGGTTGGGAGTTCCAGAACAGCCTGGCAGAAACCCACCTCTACTAAAAATGCAAAAATTAGCCAGGTGTGGTGGCGGGCACCTGTAGTCCTAGTTACTTGGGAGGCTGAGGCAGAAGAATCACTTGAACCCCTGGTTGGTGGTGGAGGTTGCAGTGAGCTGAGATGGTGCCACTTTACTCCAGCCTGGGCAAAAGAACAAAACTGTCTCAAAAAAAAAAAAAAGAAAGTTAATAGGAGCAAGGCCCCTCCCTACAAAGATGTACATGTGTGTTTATACAAGATTCTGTATTCAGTTTCTGAAAGTTCTTGAATTCACTGAAGTTCTCAGAAGTTGAAAGATTCAAGTTAACTCCACATACCCTAGTTCCTGGATGATAATCTAGTTCCCAAGTTTACTAGTAAGTATAATACACTTAAAAAATGAGTGATTTCAGCTTTTCACTTTAAGAATTTTTTTAATAGCAGAGGTACACAGTTTTTGCTAAGTTTTAGAATGCTTTTTATACGCCATTCTTTCTTATTCATTCTTCACTGCAATTTAGTGAAGTTTGTACCATTATTACCTTTACCCAAGATGCATGGAGTTTAAAGATGGATTTCAAATGCAGTACCTGTTCTTTACCTACTGAACCAAGTGCTCAGTATAGTCTCCAGGATGTAGTATGGAATGAAACTGTTGTTGCCGCTGCTGTTCGCTGTTCATTGATGTAACAAATACTCTTTCTTTTCTTTTCTTTCCTTTTCCATCCCTCCCTCCCTCTCTTCCTCTCTGTCCTTCTCCCTTTCTCTCTTTTTTTCATTTATTTATTTATTTATTTATTTTTGAGACAAGATCTCCCTGTGTTATCCAGGCTGGAGTACAGTGGCATGATCTCAGCTCACTGTAGCTTCTACCTCCCAGGCTCAAGTGATCCTCCTGCCTGAGCCCCCCCAAGTAGTTGAGATTACAGGTGCAAACCACCATGCCTGGCTACTTTTTGTATTTTTTTGTAGAGACGGGGTTTTACCATGTTGCCCAGGCTGGTCTTAAACTTCTGTACTCAAGTAGTCTTCTCCATCTCAGCCTTCCAAAGTGCTGGGATTATAGGCATGAACCACTGCACCTAGTCAGTGTAGCAATTTTTTTTTTTAAGCAACTACTCTTACTGTATTTTAATTTAATTTAATTTTTTTATTTTAAAGATATACGGTCTTGCTATATTGCGCAGGCTGGTCTTGAACTCTTGGGCTCAAGAGATTCTCCTACCTCGGCCTCCCATAGTGCTGGGATTACAGGTGTGACCCACTACACCTGGCCCCCTTAGTTCTTGATGATAGTAATTTTTTTCTTAGGACACTTAGATGGAAGGAACAAAATTCATTTCAAACTAGCTTACCTATGATTGTGAATCTTATGAGTAGATACTGGCATTTGGGATAGGAAGTCGTAGGATTTATGAAGGAGTAGGTCCAGGAACCACAAAGTTCAGAAACCCACATAGTCCCTACCTAATCATTGCAGACCTGATCTTTTTGTAACAGCTTTATTGTGATGTAATCCACCAATTTAAAGTATACAATTCTGGGGTTTCAGCATATTCACATAACTATGCAACCATTACCTCAATCAATTTTAGAGTTCCCCCCCAACCACCAAAAAAAAAAAACCCTTAGCTATATATAACACTGTAATCCTCCCCATCCCTGCTAGGCTACCACTTACCTGCTTTCTGTTTTATATACTTGCCTATTTAACTTTCGTATGAATGGAGTCAAAAATACGTGGACTTTGTGACTTTCTGCATTCACATAGCCTGTTGTTTTCAAGGTTCATCCATGTTTTAGTATGTACCAGTATTTCTTTTTAGTACTATTCCATTGTTTGGATATACTGTACCACATTTTAATCTGTTAATCAGTTGGTAGACACTTGGATTATTTCCACCTTATGGCTATTAGGAATACTGTTGCTATTAATATTCTTATGTTTTAAGGTTTATTAACCTGTGATTCTATCCTAAAGTCCTACAATTCCAATGTACAGGAAAGAGGCTTGATGTTTTTATTGTTCTGGACAGGCTTTTGGAAGGTAAAAGAATAATTTTTATTTAGGTTTTCCTTTTGAAATATTGAAAGTCATCAGATAATCTTTTTTTATTGTTTGAAGTCCACAGAGCTCCCAAGACTCCATGCTGGGAGTAAGATTTGATGCAGTTCTACTTACCCTCAATCTCACAATGCAGCCACTGAGGTACAGGGAGTGTAGGTCTTCCTAGTAGCTCCAAATTTGGTACCAGTGACTTTGATGGTATTTTGACCTTTAATGATCAACATGCTGTCTTTTTTTTTCTCCTTTTTTTTCTTTTGTTTTTCCCACTGAAACAGTCTACCCAAATGACATGCTATCATTTTTTTAAAGTGACATGGTAGGTTTAGGCAACTATATATATAAAAAATTTATTTTTTTTTTTTTTTGAGACTGGGTCTTATTCTGTCACTCAGGCTGGAGTGCAGTGTTGAAATCTTGACTTACTGCAGCCCTCTACCTCCTGGGCTCAAGTTATCCTCCCACAGCAGCCTTCTGAGTTGCCGGGACCACAGGTGCTCACTGCCACACCTGGCTAATTTTTTGTATTTTTAGTAGAGATAGGGTCTTACTGTGTTGCTCAGGCTGGTCTTGAACTCCTGAACTCAAACAATCTGCTTGCCTTAGCCACCCAAAGTGCTGGGATTAACATTGTTTTTAAAATTATTCTTGCCAGCCAGGCTCGGTGGCTCACGCCTATAATCCCAACACTTTGGGAGGTCTAGGTGAACAGATTGCTTGAGCTCAGGAGTTCAAGACCAGCCTGGGCAACATGGTGAAAACCGATTTCTACAAAAAATAAGAAAAGTTACCTGGGCGTGGTGGCTTGTGCCTGTGGTTGGTCTCAGCTTTTTGAGAGGCTGAGGTGAGAGGATTGCTTGAGCCTGGGAGGCAGAAGTTGCAGTGAAATGAGATCATGCCAGTTCACTCCAGCCTGGGTAACAGAGTGAGACTCTGTCTCAAAAAAAGAAAATACATTGTGATAAAATTTACATAACATAAAATTTATCATTTTAACTATTTTTAAGTGTGCCATTCAGTGGCATTAAGTACATTTACGTTGTCCTGCAACCATCACCACTATCCATTCCAGAGCTTTTCCACCATCCCAAACTGAACTCTGTATGATATCAGTGGAATCATTCAGCATTTGGCCTTTTGCGACTGGCTTATTATACTTAGCATAGTGTCCTAAAGGTTTATCCATGTGGTCGCATGTGTCAAAATTTCCTTTTTTTAAAATACTGATAATATTCCATTGTATATATGGATCACATCTTATTTATCCATTCATTTGTTGATGAGCACTTGGGTTGTTTCCACCTTTTGGCTGTTAGAAATAACGCTGCTGTGAACGTGGATGTACAAGTACCTGTTTGAGTTTCTTTTTCAGTTCTTTTGGGTCTTTACCCAGTAGTGAAATTGTTGGATCATATGATAATTCTATTTTAAATTTTTTGAGAAACTGCTGTATCATTTCCATAGCAACTAACCCTATATTAGCAGTGCATGGGCTTCCAACTTCTCCATATCCTTGCCAACCTTCTCTTCTTCCCTTTCTTTTTTTAAATAGTAGCCACACTGCTGGGCACGGTGGCTCAAGCCTGTAATCCCAGCACTTTGGGAGGCAGAGGCGGGTGGATCGCGAGGTCAAGAGATCGAGACCATCCTGGTCAACATGGTGGAACCCCGTCTCTACTAAAAATACAAAAAATTAGCTGGGCATGGTGGCGCGTGCCTGTAATCCCAGCTACTCAGAAGGCTGAGGCAGGAGAATTGCCTGAACCCAGGAGGCAGAGGTTGCAGTGAGCCGAGATCGCGCCATTGCACTCCAGCCTGGGTAATGAGAGCGAAACTCTGTCTCAAAAAATAATAATAATAAATAAATTTAATTTTAAAAGGAAACGTTAAATAAAACAGTACTGCATGTAGAAAATCAGTATAGGTATTGCTGCCAAAATATGACAAGTGTTCCTCAAAACCTATGTAATTTGCCAAATCACACACCAAAATAACAGGGCTCATAGGCAAAATAAGGACAAACCACTTAATACCAATGTAATTTAAGAAACCTAACATAGCTGGGCATGGTGGGTCATGCCTGTAATCCCAGCGTTTTGAGGAGGCTGAGGCAGATGGATCACCTGAGATCAGGAGTTCGCAATCAGTCTGGGCAACACGGTGAAACTCTTGTCTCTACTATAAATATAAAAAATTAGCGAGGCATGGTGGTGGGAGCCGGTAATCTTGGCTACTTGGGAGGCTGGGGCAGGAGAATCGCTTGAACCTGGGAGGCAGAGGTTGCAGTGAGCTGAGATCATGCGACTGTATTCCAGCCTGGGCAACAAAGCGAGACTGTCGTAAAAAAACAAAAAACAAAAACAAAAAAAACCCCCTAATATAAATTCTAATATAAATATTAACATAGTTTAAAAGGTACTTAACTCCTAGTAAATACATATCACAGTAAATGTAGAACTTTACCTTTAATTGGAAGACGAGGCAGGCATAGTGGCTCATGCCTGTAATCCCAGCACTTTGTGAGGTTGAGGCAGGAGTGTTGCTTGAGCTCAGGAGTTCAAGGCCTAGGCAACATAGTGAGTCACCTGTCTCAAAAAATAAGAAAAGGGAAGAAAAGATAAAAGTGTTTTGAGGCTATTGAGTTACAGAGAAAAGGGCTGAGTGATGGCATCATCATAGGTGACGGGCAAAGTAGGTGCAGGCATTTTTGCTGTGAATGTAGTTATGTACTCAAGGGTGAATGGCTATGGTTCACTATCTTGTGTTGATTTTTTTCTTCCTTCCTTCGCTCCCTCTGTCCCCTTTCCTCCTCCTCCTCCTCCTTTTCCCCTCCCCCTCCCCCTCCCCCTCTTCTTTTTCCTCCTCTTTTTTTTTTTTTTTTTTTTTCCACACAGTGTCTTGCTTTGTTACCCAGCCTGGAGTGTCACCCAGGCTCTTACCTCCTGGGCTCAAGCAGTCTTCCCAAAGTGTTAGGATTCCAGGTGTGAGCTACCTTGTACTGCCTTGTGGTTGATTTGCCCAAAAACGGGGGGTAGAACACTGTTAGAAGTTCTTTTAAGGCATATGGTCAAAATGAACTCAGAACTGCCAGGAGAAATCACACATACTGCTAGATTCCACAACTGCTTTTATTATAAAACAAAGCAACATGATTTTTAATAATTTTATTATTTTATTATTATTTTGTTTTTTGAGACAGAGTCTTGCTGTTGCCCATGCTGGGGTACAGTGGCGCATTCTCAACTGCCTGCCACCTTCTTTTCCCAGGTTCAAGCGATTCTGCTGCCTCAGTCTCCCGAGTAGCTGGAATTACAGGCACCCACTACCGTGCCTGGCTAGTTTTTGTATTTTTAGTAGACACAGGGTTTCATCATGTTGGCCAGGCTGGTCTCGAACTAACATCAGGTAATCTGCCTGCCTTGGCCTCCAGAAGTGCTAGAATTCCAGGCGTGAGCCACTGCGCCTGGACAACACACACACTCACACTCACACACACACTCCCTCTCTCTCTCTCTCTCTCTCTCTCTCTCTCTCTCTCTCTCTCTCTCATTTATTCATTCGTTCATTCATGAATGACAGAGTCTGATCTCACTTTGTTGCCCAGGCTGGAATTCAGTAGTGTGATCTTGGCTCACTGTAGTCACTGCCTCGTGGGTTCAAGCAGTTCTTATGTCTCAGCCTCCCAAGTAGCTTGGTGGCATGTGCCACCAAGCCTGGCTATTTATTTTATTTATTTATTTATTTTTGAGACGGAGTTTCACTCTGGTTACCCAGGCTGGAGTGCAATGGCGCGATCTCAGCTCACTGCAACCTCCGCCTCCTGGGTTTAGGCAGTTCTCCTGCCTCAGCCTCCTGAGTAGCTGGGATTACAGGCACGCGCCACCATGCCCAACTAATTTTTTGTATTTTTAGTAGAGACGGGGTTTCACCATGTTGACCAGGATGGTCTTGATCTCTTGACCTCGTGAGCCACCGCGCCCGGCCTTCCGGCTATTTATTTATTTTTTTGAGATGGAGTCTCCCTCTGTCACCCACCCTGGAGTGCAGTAGCGCAGTCTTGGCTCACTGCAACCTTCTCCTCCCAGATTCAAGAGATTCTCCTGCCTCAGCTTCTCAAGTAGCTGGGATTACAGGTGCCCACAACAATGTCCAGCTAAATTTTTGTATTTTTAGTAGAGACGGGGTTTCACCATGTTGGTTAGGCTGGTCTTGAACCCCTGACCTCAAGTGATCCACCCACCTCAGACTTCCAAAGTGCTGGGATTGCAGCCATGAGCCACCACGCCTGGCCTAAAAACAACGTTATTTTGTTTGTTTGTTTTTTTGTTTGTGAGACAGGGTCTCCCTCTGTCACCCAGGCTAGAGTGCAGTGGCATGATCTTGGCTCATTGCAGCCTGCGCCTCCCAGGTTCAAGAGATTCTCCTGCCTCAGCTTCCAAAGTAGCTGGGATTACAGGTACACACCATAATGCCCAGCTAATTTTTTTATTTTTTATTTATTTATTTATTTATTTATTTGTTTATTTATTTATTTTTGAGACGGAGTTTCGCTCTTGTTACCCAGGCTGGAGTGCAATGGCGCAATCTCGGCTTACCGCAACCTCCGCCTCCTGGGTTCAGGCAATTCTCCTGCCTCAGCCTCCTGAGTAGCTGGGATTACAGGCACGCGCCACCATGCCCAGCTAATTTTTAGTATTTTTAGTAGAGATTGGATTTCACCATGTTGACCAGGATGGTCTTGATCTCTCGACCTCGTGATCCACCCGCCTCGGCTTCCCAAAGTGCTGGGATTACAGGGTTGAGCCACCGCGCCCAGCTAATTTTTTTATTTTTAATAGAGACGGTATTTCACCATATTGCCCAGGCTGGCCTTGAACTCCTGAGCTCAAGCAGTTCACCCACCTTGGCTTCCCAAAGTGCTGAGATTACAGGTGTGAGCCATTGCACCTGGCCTAGAAAGTCTTAAAGAAGTATTAAACATATACTAGCATATAACTGAGACTTTTTCCTTATCATACTAGTTTTAATTTATATCTTGTACACATATCCCTTATAATCATTTTGTAAACCGTGAATAGTATATATCCCCTGCTTTGGAAAACACTATGGTGCTTACTATTTTATTAATGTTGTTCAACCACCTTGAGTATCTCAAGATCTAGCACAGGTTTTACCATTCACCTCCTCCACAGGGGAGAGAATATACTTAAAGGGGCTAACTTTGAAAATGTAGGCTATTTCCTTCTCTTCTTTCCTCCTTTCCTCTCTTTGCTCTTCTTCCAGCTGCTTTCCGCCCATCCTCCCTTTCTGGCACCCGCAAGAGAAGAAAAGGTGATTGTGTAGGTAATAGTTGGAGACTGCTAGAAAGGGTCACATAATTATGGATTCTTGTGTCTGGTGCACAGTTGTCATCCAGGGATTTCCCTCCATTGGCCTTCTGGGGATTTCCTTCGCTTTCCTGTGCTGAATGTCCTGTTTCCTATATTCTAAATCTTTCTCTTGCTTTATTCACCTGACAAATCCCTTGAGAAATGAATCATGGAGGTTAAAATTTTTGTAATTGTGAATGTTAGAAAATATCTCTCTAGTTCTATCCCTCACTGATAGTTTTGCTGGTTATTCTAAATTGGGGATAGTTTTCCTTCAGAATATAGGAGGCTTTGCTCCATTTTGTCTTCTGGTGTTATTGAGGAGTTTGAAGTTATTCTAATTCCTGATTTTTTTTTTTCTTTTGAGACACTGTTTCACTCTTGTCACCCAGGCTGGAGTGCAATGGCACAATCTTGGCTCACTGCAACCTCTGCCTCTCCTGCCTCAGCCTCCCGAATAGTCGGGATTACAGGCACATGCTACCATGCCTGGCTAATTTTTTGTATTTTTTAGTAGAGACAGGGTTTCACCATGTTGGCCAGGCTGGTCTTGAACTCCTGACCTCAGGTGATCCGCCTGCCTTGGCCTCCCAAAGTGCTGGGATTACAGGTGTGAGCCGCCGTGCCCAGCCCATATATATATATATATATATATATATACACACACATATATATATTTTTTTAACTGTAAAAGTTTATAGAATCCTCCATTATGGTAAAATTTAATGTGTTAGGCATTTGATAGGCTAATTTAATCTGATAGTTAAAGTTCTTCCATTGTGGATTGTGGATTTTTTCTTTTTTCTTTTACTTTTTCTTTCTTTCTCCTTTTTTTTTTTTGGTAGACAGAGTTTTGTTGTCGCCAGGTGCCAGGCTGGAGTGCAGTGGAGCGATCTCAGCTCACTGCAACCTCCACCTCTCAGGTTCAAGCAATTCTGCTTCAGCATCCTGAGTAGCTGGGACTACAGGCGCATGCCACCATGCCCAGCTAATTTTTGTATTTTTAGTAGAGATGAGGTTTCACTATGTTGGCCAGGATGGTCTCGATCTCTTGACCTCGTGATCCGCCCACCTCAGCCTCCCAAAGTGCTGGGATTACAAGTGTGAGCCACCGTGTCCAGCCTTTTCCTTTCTTCCTACCCCCGCCCCCCAAGACAGGATCTCCTTCTGTTGCCCAAGCTGGAATGTGCTGGCATAATCACAACTCTTGGCAGCCTTGACCTCCTGGGCACAAGTGATCCTCCCACCTCAGCTCAGCCTATAGCTGGGAGTACAGGCGTACACCACTGTGTTGGACTAATTTTTTATAGTTTTTTGTAGAGTTGAGGTCTCACTGTGTTGTCCAGGCTGGTCTGGAACTTCTGGGTTCCAGTGATCCTCCTGCCTCACCCTCCCAAAGTGCTGGGATTACAGGCCATTGTGGGTTTTTTTCTCTGTTTGTTTTGGTCTTTATCGTCCATGTTAGAAGGTCTCCTGAAAAGTCTGATATTCGTTGACAACCTGTTTATTTTTTAAAAGGTTAAGATTAAAAACGGATTGGAATCTTCGAGTGTATGGATGAGATTTGTTGTCTTTGAGCTTCACTGTAAGGTAAGGGAAACTAAATATTTTAGTTTCTGAGTTTGGTTACCCCACTGGAGAAATGGCTGCTGGTTTCTGCACTCAAGGATTTAGTTAATGTAGTTTATAGAACAGTATCCATACTCTCAACTGTGTCTGGAATCCTCCAGTCAAGAGATCCTCTAATTTACCTTCTCCAGGAATATAAGTCTGGGATTACTTTTTTTTTTTCTCCTCTTCACTTCAGATGGGTAATGTGCCAGTGTCATTACAGGCAGCGCTCGACTTACAACCACGGTTGGGAGTGGCCAGCTGTAACACGATTTGGTCGTAAGTTGAGTAGGCTATATGTACAGTTGAAATGGTGCACACGGAGATGGTAGTGCTGCCAGAAGCTGGTCCGCACTGTCGTACACCCAGCTGGGCAACGTTTGTGCTGCCAGACACGGAGCAGTCGTGGCTAGTGATTGTGGTCGTAAAGTCGAATGGTCATAAGTTGCACAGGTCGTAAGTCGATCAATACCTGTATAAGGTTTGAAGGAGGTACTTCTCAGACATGAGTGTGAAAACTCAATCATCATGCTTATAAACTATAAAAGGATCAGCCTGGAACTTCTTCTTAGAAGGGTTTCAGAGAGCTGTTTGGGAACTAGGTTGCTGAATTCTACTTTTTGTCAAAGGAGTATAAAAAGTACAAAATAGTCTCTTTCTTTTAAGTTGCTGATGGAAAGCTGACTAATGTGGAATTCTTAGAGAAAGATTATACCCATTGGTCTTGGTTGCCCTTATCAGTCTGTATCTTTATCAGTCTGTATCTTTACCCTCTCTAAACTTTTAGAAGCCTTTGTCACTTCTTTTTTTTTTTTTTTTTTTTTTGAGGCGGAGTTTCACTCTTGTTACCCAGGCTGGAGTGCAGTGGCGCGATCTCGGCTCACCGCAACCTCCGCCTCCTGGGTTCAGGCAATTCTCCTGCCTCAGCCTCCTGAGTAGCTGGGATTACAGGCACGAGCCACCATGCCCAGCTAATTTTTTGTATTTTTAGTAGAGACGGGGTTTCACCATGTTGACCAGGATGGTCTCGATCTCTCGACCTTGTGATCCACCCGCCTCGGCCTCCCAAAGTGCTGGGATTACAGGCTTGAGCCACCGCGCCCGGCTGCCTTTGTCACTTCTAAGAAGGATGAAGTAGAAGGACAGCCCTCCTTTTCCAGGTTAAACCTACCTCTCCCTGCCCCAAGAGAGCAGAAAAAATAGATAGTGGTTCATTGCTTCAGAAAATAAGTTTATTGTACAATTCACCCAAGTCTACTCTTTTTTTTTTTTTTTTGAGATGGAGTTTTGCGCTTGTTGCCCAGGCTGGAGTGCAGTGGCACAGTCTTGGCTCACTCCAGCCTCAGCCTTTCCAGTAGCTGGGATTACAGGTGCCCGCCACCACACCTGGCTAATTTTTGTATTTTTAGTAAAGACAGGGTTTCACCATGTTGGCCAGGCTGGTCTCCTGACCTCAGGTGATCCACCCGCCTTGACCTCCCAAAGTGCTGGAATTATAGGTGTGAGCCACCATGCCTGGCCCAAATCTGCTCTTAAAATATTAAAAACGTTCTGTAATCTCAGCTACTCAGGAGGTTGAAGCAGTAGGATTGCTTGAGCCCAGGAGTTTGGATCCAGCCTGGGCAACATAGCAAGATGTCTAAAGCCATGTCTAAAAATAAAATAAAAATAAACAACATTATAGTATAGCACTCCCACATAATTCTTACCTTTGACTCAGTAATCCCACGTCTAGGGTAGTAAGCAAAATACCCATATACTAGAGCAGGCGTCCCCAAACTACAGCCCGCGGGCCACATGTGGCCCCCTGAGGCCATTTATCCGGCCCCCCCCGCCGCACTTCAGGAAGGGGCACCTGTTTCATTGGTGGTCAGTGAGAGGAGCACAGTATGTGGCGGCCCTCCAACGGTCTGAGGGGCAGTGAACTGGCCCCCTGTGTAAAAAGTTTGGGGACGCCTGTACTAGAGGATGTCTATTTTAGTTCCCTGTTAGGAGAAATAAGGCACACTGTTGTTTGTAAGATAAAAGATTGTAAAATTGGGGGAAAAAAAATGCCTTAAAAATAGATAAAAAGTAAATCATGTCTAACACAGTGGAGTATGTTTAGATAATTTATTATTATTATTTTGAGACAGAGTCTTGCTTTGTCTCCCAGGCTGGAGTGCAATGTCGCGATTTTGCCTCACTGCAAGCTCTGCCTCCTGGGTTCAAGTGATTCTCCTACCTTGGCCTTCCAAGTAGCTGGGATTACAGGCACCCACCGCCACACGTGGCCACTTTTTGTATTCTTTTAGTAGCAATGGAGTTTCACCATGCTGGCCAGGCTAGTCTCAAACTCTGACCTCAGGTAATCCATCTGCCTCAGCCTCCCAAAGTGCTGGGATTGCAGGCATGAGCCACCATGCCCAGCCTGATTAGATAATTTATTATCAAATATTTAAAATTAAATCCAATTATTTATTTATTTATTATTATTTTTTTTTTTTTATTTTTTGATACAGAATCTCACTCTTTCACCCAGGCTGGAGTGCAATGGTACTATCTTGGCTCACTGCAACCTCTACCTCCTGGTTCAAGCAATTCTCCTGCCTTAGCTTCCCAAGTAGCTAGGACTACAGGCGCGTGCCACTACGCCCAGCTAATTTTTGTATTTTTAGTAGAGATGGGGTTTCACCATGTTGGCCAGGATGGTCTAGATCTCTTGACCTCGTGATCTGCCCGCCTCGGCCTCCCAAAGTGCTAGGATTATAGGCGTGGGCCACCATACCCAGTCTACTCTTTTTTTTTTAATGCGTATCTTTTTCCTGCAATATGGTTTACTTCTAATGTTATACTACACATACAGTACTTGGAAGTATTGGTGATAGATGACACTAGCCTTATTCTTACATTACGGAAAATGACTTACATGCCCGTGTGTGTGTGTGTGTGTGTGTGTGTGTGTGTGTGAGAGAGAGAGAGAGAGAAAGAGAGAGAGAAAGATGCCGGGCGCGGTCGCTCAAGCCTGTAATCCCAGCACTTTGGGAGGCTGAGGCGGGTGGATCATGAGGTCAAGAGATCGAGACCATCCTGGTCAACATGGTGAAACCCCGTCTCTACTAAAGATACAAAAAATTAGCTGGGCATGGTGGCACATGCCTGTAATCCCAGCTACTCAGAAGGCTGAGGCAGGAGAATTGCTTGAACCCAGGAGGCGGAGGTTGCGGTGAGCCGAGATCGCGCCATTGCACTCCAGCCTGGGTAACAAGAGCGAAACTCCGTCTCAAAAAAAAAAAAAAAAAAAAAAAGAGAAAGATAGGGTCTCACTGTGTTGCCCAGATGGCATTCAATGGCTATTGACAGGTGCAGTCATGCTCTATAGCCTCGAACTCATGGCCTCAAGAGATCCTGAGTAATTTCCTGAGTAGTTGTGGGTAAATATTCTTTCAGTCAGACCTTTAGTCAGTGTATTGGGGCAGCATTCTTTCCTGGGAGATCTTGTTTTAAATCAGTCCAGTCTTAAATTGTTCCAATTTCAGTTCTGTGGCTTTCAGTCTGAGGTAATTTTCAGTTTATTGGTATTAGAAACATTCCTGTATTTGTGTAGTGGTGGTTGTGAAATGTGAAGTTAAATCTTTAGTTAATAGATACTGTTAGATTGCTGTACTATTGTGGTTTATATTCTTCACTATGAGAATAGGTTACCTCAAATGCTTGTACTAGATATTTTGTCTTTTTAATTTTACAAATCTGGCCCGAAATGGTAGCTTATGCCTTTAATCCCAGCACTTTGGGAGACCAAGGTGAGTGGATCACCTGAGGTCAGGAGTTTTAAGACCAGCCTGGGCAACATGGTGAAACCCTATCTCTGCTAAAAATACAAAATACATGCCATCCTAGCTGGGCATGGTGGCATGGCACCTGTGATCCCAGCTACTTGGGAGACTGAGACAAGAGAATCACTTGAACCTGGGAGGCGGAGGTTGCAGTGAGCAGAGATTGCGTTCCCTCACTCCAGCCTGGGCAACAGAGTAAGACTCCACCTCAAAAAAATAAAAATAAAAAAATAAATTTTACAAATTTGATGTTAAAAATAGTTTTTATATTTGTGTTTCCCTACTTTATATATAAACATGTTTGTTGGCCTTTGTATTGCTTTTCTGTGAAATTAATTTCCTGTTTTTTTCCATTGGCATTCATCTTTTGCTAATTTTTAGGAGCTCTTTGTTTTTGTTTTATTTATTTATTTTTTTTCCATTGAAGTCTTGCCCTGTTGCCCAGGCTGGAGTGCAGTGATATGATCTCAGCTCACTGCAGCCTCCACCTCCTGGGTTCAAGCTATTTTTCTGCCTTAGCCTCCCAAGTAGCTGGGATTACAGGCAGCCGCCACCATGCCTGGCTGTTTTTTGTAGTTTTAATAGAGATGGGTTTCGCCATGTTGGCCAGGCTGTTGTTGAACTTCTGACCTCAGGTGATCCACCCACCCCGGCCTCCCGGAGGTCTGAGATTACAGGGGTGAGCCACTGTGCCCGGCCAATATGTCTCTCTCTTTAAATGATTTTGTCCAATGTGACAAATTTCTCCATTTGTTAGAACTTTCTGTGGACCTGTGAAAGACCTTTCACATGCAGAAGCTGATTTCTACTTTGGCTTGTTTTATTATATGTCCAGGTTATGTGTGTATGTGTGTCTGTGTATACATCTTTTAACATGGAACATTTAGCCAGAGAGAGAAATTACAGTGCTAAAAGCTAGATCTATTCTTTTTTTTTTTTTTTTCTTTTTTAAGACAAGTATTTGCTCTTGTTGCCCAGGCTGGAGTGCAACAATGGCATGATCCCGACTTACCACAACCTCTGCCTTCCAGGTTCAAGTGATTCTCCTGCCTCTGCCTCCCAAGTAGCTGGGATTACAGGCATGTACCACCACGCCTGGCTAATTTTGTATTTTTAATAGAGTTAGGGTTTCTCCATGTTGGTCAGGCTGGTCTCGAACTCCTGACCTCAGGTAGTATGTCTGCCTCGGCCTTCCAGAGTATTGGGATTACAGGCATGAGTCACCACGCCTGGCGAGCTGGATCTGTTCTTGTATTTGAGAGTATCAACAGGGTTTCTGAATATCTCCATTTAAGACTGAAATATGTTGCTGCTAGCTGATGTTTTTTTACAAGATGTGTTTTCGCCCTTGTTTTCAGATGTCTGCCCTGATTTTCAGATGTCTGCCCTGATTTTTCAGATGTTTGCCTTGATAAAGGAATACTTTAGTAGAATTTTCTGTGATGAATAAGTTAGACTTGTACCCATCTTCCTTGAGACAGCTTGTAGGGCCCTTGAAGCAGCATCGTCTGCTTACTTCAGTATGTTCTGCAAATGTGACCCATCATTTTGTATGAGTATGTGCCAGGAAAATGGTTAGGAAGACTGGGCACAGTGGCTCACTCTTGTAATCCCAGCACTTTGGGAGGCCGAGGTGGGTAGATCACCTGAAGTCAGGAGTTTGAGACCAGCATGGCAAATGTGGAAAACCCTGTCTCTACTAAATATACAAAAATTAGCCAGGCATGCTGGTGCATGCCTATAATCTCAGCTACTTTGGAGGCTTGGGCCGGAGAATCGCTTGAACTTGGGAGGCAGAAGTTGTGGTGAGCCAAGATCACATCACTGCACTCCAGCCTGGGTGACAGAGCAAGACTCTGTCTGGGAAAAAAAAAAAAAAAAGAAAAAAGAAAAAATGATTAGGAAACATTAACTTAGCTTGCCTCTTAAGCTGTAAGTGATCTTGACATGGAGATAGAAAATAAAATTCTGTGAACAACACATAATCTAAAACTTGAATTAAAGTTATATTTTTATTTTGTCACTTTTTATTAGAAGTCATTGTAGTATGTTCTCTACTAAGTACCAGCACTATATTTTAAGTGCCTGCAAGACTTAGAATTCATTGTAAAATTACTGTTCTTGGACTGAGGTTACATTTAAGGCTTGTCAGTGAGTTCTTCACCAATGAATTGTAGTCAGTCGATTCCATTACAGTCTTCCCCCACGTTTGAATATAGAATAAAATCTATTGCACACTGGGTGCAGGGGTGCACATGTGGCAGGACTGCTTGAGCCTAGGAGTTCAAGACCAGCCTGGGCAACATAGTGAGACCTCATCTCAATTGAAATATGTATGTATATGAAAAATAAAATTCATTACAGTTCATCTTCCTGGAAGACAAAATACTGTTGTTTTTTTAAATAATTTTTTTTTTTTTTTTTTTTTTTTTTTGAGACAGAGTTTCGCTGTTGTTACCCAGGCTGGAGTGCAATGGCGCGATCTCGGCTCACCGCAACCTCCGCCTCCTGGGTTCAGGCAATTCTCCTGCCTCGGCCTCCTGAGTAGCTGGGATTACAGGCACGCGCCACCATGCCCAGCTAATTTTTTGTATTTTTAGTAGAGACGGGGTTTCACCATGTTGACCAGGATGGTCTCGATCTCTTGACCTTGTGATCCACCCGCCTCAGCCTCCCAAAGTTCTGGGATTACAGGCGTGAGCCACTGCGCCGGGCAAATTTTTTTTTTTTTTTTTTTTAAATTCAGAGATGGGTTCTTGCTCTTTTGACCAGGCTTGTCTCGAACTCCTGGCCTCAAGTGATCCTCCGATCTTGGCCTCCAAAGTGCTGGGATTACAGGTGTGAACAGCTGTGCCTGGCCAACAAAGGTGTTTTTTTTTTTTTTTGAGGCGGAGTTTCGCTCGTTACCCAGGCTGGAGTGCAATGACGGGATCTCGGCTCACCGCAACCTCCGCCTCCTGGGTTCAGGCAATTCCCCTGCCTCAGCCTCCTGAGTAGCTGGGATTACAGGCATGCGCCACCATGCCCAGCTAATTTTTTTGTGTTTTTAGTAGAGACGGGGTTTCACCATGTTGACCAGGATGGTCTCCATCTCTTGACCTCGTGATCCACCTGCCTCGGCCTCCCAAAGTGCTGGGATTACAGGCTTGAGCCACCGCGCCCGGCCTGCAACAAAGTATTTTTAAAGATGTATCACCACATGAAGATTTAATTCACATTTAATAGTTCTTGACAGGAATTTTCTATTTTAAAACATTATTTTTTTGTAGCATTATTCTGGCTTTTCACTTAATTTAGTAAATATTTGAGTGCCTTTATATTCCAGTTACTGAACAAGATTGTCAGGGTTCTGTCCTTATAGAGCAGAAAGAAGGACTGAAACTTGAAAACTGTCTAACATAAGTAAGTACCATGCAGAAAATAAAACAGCATTAATTGGCAGAAGGGGAGCAGGCTATTTCAGCTAGTGTGGTTAGGGAAAGCCTCTCTAAAGAGACATCTCTTGGGTAGAGACAAGATGTGAAAAATCAGGCTTACCTGTTTTTAGGGTTTCAATCTTCCAAGTGAAGAGAAAATAGTTCAGAAGTCTTGAGGCACAAAGTCTGGTGTGTTCTGAGAGAAGGCCTTTGGAGGCCTTGTCAAGGAGTTTAGATTTTATTCTGAATTTTAAACAGGAGTGACACAATGAGTTGCATTTTAAGCTTGTTCAGGCTGTTACACGGATCATTAGGCGCCATATCATTTCAGGTTAGTGAGATGGCTCAGATGCTTCCCTCTGTCTCTTCCCTCATCTATTTCTCTCTCATCTGGGCTTAAGCTCCTCCATCTTTTCCTTCTTCTTTGGAAAAAAACCCCCCAAACATCTAGAGAAAAGAGGAGCTGTATGTACTCCTAAAAAGCAGCCACACAGTAACTTGGGGATAGAGTTAGGTAGGTGTGAGTCAGGGTTCAGGTTGGGGTTCTGGAGGCAGGAGGCAGTGAGATCTTGTTCTGCCATGCCCTCTTAACAGAAATAAAATATGCCAATAGAAGTTTATAGTATAATCATAAAATATAAAAATTAAAAATAAGTAATGTAGAAAATAAAAATCCTTCACAGTCCTGTTAACACTTTAATTCTTGAGTTTCCTACCCATATATGTATTTCTAGATTTCCTCTCTCTTTGTAGATTAATATTGAAGAGTTTCAAACTATGTATTTTGGTTTTTGTTGTTGTTATTGTCTTATATGTCTTTTCCCATCTCCGCATATATGGATCTACTTCATTTTCCACATGGATATTAACATGATTTATTAAATTCCCTGTTGTTAAGTATTTGGTCTTTACCCCAATTTTTCAAGGATATGAACAGTGCTGCAAGGAATATGCTTACACATGTTTTTATATATTTGTCTTAGACTTCTGTAGGACAAATTTCTGGAGTAGAATACTAGATCATTCTTTAAGAATATTTCAGACTTTTATTAGATATTACCATATTCTTCACCAAAAAGGATGTACCAAAACTGTATGAGAGTAACTCCATGTTGTGGTCTTAAGTTGTCTCTAAACCTCTTTGGTTTTCTCAGCTGCTACCTAAGAATATTAAATATCTAACCGCCCTCTTGATTTGGGCATGTGATGTGATTTAGCACACAGTAGATTTTTCAGTTAGAAACTTTTGGTTGAAAACAAGGTTTGGATTCTGTGGTCCTTAATTGTAGGCCATTTCAGCTCTGACTAAAATTATGTGTGTGTCAGTGTTCTGTATGGGAAGGTAAGGGCTATGGAGTCAGTGCATCCCACTTCAGAATCCCTGTTTGCCCCTTAGAAGCTGTGTGTGTGAGAATTTTCTCAACTATAAAATGGGGATATAATTCTTACCTAGAGTAACAGTGTAAGTATTAAGGTGGATAATGATTGGAATGTATGCTATGTATCGTGCCTCATAATAGTTAGCTTTTAGTAAATGGTAGCTATTGTTAATAGTAAAACAAGTTTCTGAAGGAGGAAGGCTTAAAAGATGGAATTCCTTATCAATCTCAAAGTTTTCTAAAGGAGGAAACCCCACCCCCCTTACTTCTGCATGGTTTCTGACCATGAATTGAACTCAGAATGAACTGAACTGAACTGTGAGCGCAGAATGTTATGGTAGAACATTAATGGACTTTAAATAGATATGGAATCTGGTTATTTTGCCCACTGCTGGGGTGTTCTTGGGCAAGTGGCGTGACTTCTCTGTCCAAAAAAGAAAGGGTTTGCAGTGGCTCAACTTGTAGTCCCAGTACTTTGAGGGAGACCAAGGAGAGTGGATTGCCAGAGCTCAGGAGTTCAAGACCAGCCTGGGCAATATAGTGAGAGCCTTTCTGTACAAAAAAATGTTTTTAAAAATTAGCTAGGCATGGTGATGTGCATCTGTGGTCCCAGCTACTTGGGAAGCTGAAGTAGGAGGATCATTTGAGCCTAGAAAATCAAGGCTGGAGTGAGCTGTGATCATGCACTTCAACCTGGGCAACAGAGCAAGCAAGACCTTGTCTCAGAAAGTAATTAAAAAGAAAGTGTGGATGGAGGAAGGGATTAAAAATCTTTGGGGTTCTTATACAAATTAGATAAATTATGAAGTGTCTAACATACATCCTAGAAGTATTAGTTTTTCTTCCTTGAATTCATCAATTATGGCTTACGCTTTTTTGTAGTTATTTCTTACAGTACTAATGTGTTACTCACACTCAAGGTTAGGTGCTGAGGAAGAAAGGAAATGTAATTGAAAAACTATTAGACTAGAAGTCTTGAGACCTGGGCTCATGTTCCAGGTGGGCTTTTTTGTTGTTGAGTCTCGCTCTTGTTGCCCAGCCTGGAGTGCAGTGATGTGATATGAGCTCACTGCAACCTCTGCTTCCTGGGTTCAAGTGATTCTCCTACCTCAGCCTCCCCAGTAGTTGGGATGACAGGCATCTACCACCGTGCCTGGCTATTTTTGTATTTTTGGTAGAGACAAGGTTTTACCATGTTAGCCTGGCTGGTCTCCAACTCCTGGCCTCAAGTGATGCACTGGCCTCGGCCTCCCAAAGTGCTGGAATTACGGGCATGAGCATGTTGCTGGTCCCATTTCCCTCATCTGTGAAATATTTTATGGAAATACACTATTAAAGAAATGCTGATTATTAAAAGCAGAAGGACTTATTAAAAACCACATAGTGCTGTTTTCATGATTACTCTTTATATATTGTATTCTTGGATTAAATACTTTTGTTTCTAGAGTTACAATTATTTGTGTTTCTTACCAGGTTTAAGAATTGTTTAAGCTGCATCAATGGAGCACATACAGGGAGCTTGGAAGACGATCAGCAATGGTTTTGGACTCAAAGATGCTGTGTTTGATGGCTCCAGCTGCATCTCTCCTACACTAGTTCAGCAGTTTGGCTATCAGCGCCGGGCATCAGATGATGGCAAACTCACAGATCCTTCGAAGACAAGCAACACTATCCGTGTTTTCTTGCCGAACAAGCAAAGAACAGTGGTATGTGAACATTTTACTTAGGAAATTTAGCTGTTTATCTGCCTATGGAACACATTAAGGATCATGTTGTTCAACTTATAGACAGGCAAAATATTTCATTGTTATTTAGGGTCTTTATTAATTGTTTTTTTCTACCTGCAGATTTTTATTTCTTTATATTGCTGTTCCTTCCACACCCTCTATTTTTTCCCCACTTCTTAGCCTTCCTTCTGTTAGCCTTGCCTGGAATGTCTTCCTTTGTACCACTTCATCCAAACAAGTAGTACGTCTTATGGGTATAAAGTCCTTTCTTTGAAAAGTCCCTAGGCCTTTCCAACTATTTTTTTGAAGACATTTTATTTCTTCTATTAAAATATTCACCTAAAGTTTTTTGAATATTATAATCAAGTATAAAGAAGAAAGTAAAATTGCATCGAAAAAATTATTTTTGTATGTTTCATAGGCCCAGGGCAAGTCTGGAGGGGACATGTAAATCATAGAATCTTCTTTTTCAGGGCATTTCCACCAGCCAATTAGTTTTGCATAGTTTATTTTTGTAGTACCAGTGATAGGTTCATCGCAGCATCGTGGCAGGATATTGCCATTAGGCTTTCTGACACAAAATTTTTTTCTTTTCTTTTCTTTTTTTTTTTTTTGAGAGGGATTCTTACTCTGTCATCCAGGCTGGAGTGCAGTGGCACAATCTTAGCTCATTGCAACCTCTGCCTCCTGGGTTGAAGCAGTTCTCCTTAGCCTCCCAAGTAGCTGGGACTACAGGCACATGCCACCACGCCTGGCTGATTTTTTTTGTATTTTTGGTAGAGATGGGGTTTCACCATGTTGACCAGGCTGGTCTCAGATTCCTGACCTCAGGTAATCTGCCTGCCTCAGCCTCCCAAAGTGTTGGGATCACCGACGTGAGCCACCGCACCCAACCTGATATAAAACTTCAAGTTTTCTAAGAATTTAATACACAAAAAAGTTTTCTGGCCGGGCATGGTGATTCACGCCTGTAATCTCAGCACTTTGGGAGGCCAAGATGGGCAGTTTGCTTGAGCTCAGGAGTTCCAGACCAATCTGGGCAACATGGCAAGCCCCATCTCTACGAAAAAATTAAAAATGCAGGCCGGGCATGGTGGCTCATGCTTGTAATTCCAGCACTTTGGGAGGCCAAGGCCAATGCGTTACTCTAGGTCAGAAGTTCAAGATGGGCCTGGCCAACATGGTGAAACCCCATCTTTACTAAAAATACGAAAATTAGGCATGGTGTTGCACATTTGTAATCCCAGCTACTTGGGAGGCTGAGGCAGGAGAATCACTTGAACACGAGAGTTAGAGTTTGCAGTGAGCTGGGATTGTGCCACTGTACTCCAGCCTGGGTAAAAAGCGAGGCTCTAAAAAAAGAAATAACAAAAAAGTAGCCAGGCATGGTGGCGTGTCTGTAGTCCTAGCTACTTGGGAGGCTGAGGTGGGAAGATGGCTTGAGCCCAGGAAGCAAAGGTTACGGTGAGCTGAGATTGCACCACTTCACTCCAGCCTGGGTGACTGAGAGCCAGACACTGTCTCAAAGGGAAAAAAAAAATTCTACTGTTACGGATAAAACAAACAAAGACAACCACCTGGCCAAAACAGAAAAGTGAAACTGTACTGTACTGGTTTTGCCTGGTGGAACATTTGAGAAAACTTGAGTTCAAAACTTCCATGCCTCTTCCTTTCCCACCCTCTGTTCTTTGTGTAAAATCAGTGCATTGTGTTTATTCTGTATACTCAGGTGAAGCAAGTTCCTGAGGTTGGGAACCCCAGTCTAGAATTTTCTCTGTTTGCCTCTAACAGTTTTACTCTTTCCAATTTGTTAATAAATTTTTTATACCTTTTTTGTGAACCTAAGGAGTCTCCCAAGTGTAGTGTTGGATACCGGGGTGATTTTGAACTAAAGGCAAAACTCAAAAGATCAATAAAAATTTGAGTTTATCTTTGTCCCCCTTCTTAAAAATAAAAATGTTATATCTGGCAAAATAGTAATAATCTCCTGTATCTGAACAGTGGTCTTTCATTTGCAAAGTGATTTTAGCTACCATTTCTCATTAATTTTCTTTCTGACCGTAAATTGAGAAGTCAGATAGGAAGTGTGTGTTATGAGAAGCTGAAGACCATTTGGTCATTGTCGTCTTGTTCAGAATGTTATTGAGACTATCTTCTCCATTCCCATCTGCTACCATTTTGCCCAGAAGGCTGGAAAACTTAATTTGGCATAGTGATTAAGTGAATGAACCTTTAAAACAAGCAGACCCCAATTTAAATCTTTGTGTTGTCTTTTATTAGCTGTATCATTTAGACAAGTTCTGTACTTTTTTGAACCTGTTTACTGATCTTTATGAAATGAAGCTTGTACTTAGTACAGTGGCTGATTTATAAGTAAGGTGGTAGCTATGATTATTTCTTAGCTTTTTATACATCTTTGTAGTTCTTGATCCCCTTTATTTGAGCACAGCTGGTGGTTGGAAACCAAGCTTGACTTCTACAGCTTATGAGAAGATTATAGCCTAGGTTAGTTTTGCCTATTACTTTGGCTAAAGATTGACCATCTAACTGTGGAAGAACTAGCATCTTTCACCAGGCACCTAGCTTCAGGAAAGTGGTAGAGGAGGGAAGAGTCACTTAGCTAGGCCAGCATCATCAGTCAGCATTTTTGCCTCCTCACCAGGTCACTTCACTTTCTGAACCGAGAATGACTCTCATAATCACTCAGTGGGTTCTAGAAATTATTTAACTGATTTTAGCATGTATCCGTGGAGAGTTGTAAAGAGGAGAATGAGACAGCAGACGTGTATCTGATTTAAATAATTTTAGATGTGATAGTTAATTTTTGAGTGTTTCTTGTAATTTTTATTTTCTAAACACATGTGCCTCTTTGACTTCCTCATGTTACTGTTGCTCTTGCTGCTGCTGCTACTGCTTCTAGTTATTATTAGATGAGTGATTGACTGGAGCTGAGGACCACTACTATTAGAATCACCTGACCAGCAGATTAAACTACAGATTCATTCTGTATGAATGGGCTTTATTCCAAACTAACTGAATCCGAATCCTTGGATGTGTTGGACAGGGAGATGGAATCTGTATTTTCACAAGCTTCTCTGAGGATTCTAATGCTAGCTACATTGGGGAACCTGACTGGATTAGACGATATTTAAAGAACTGCCCAGTTTGAAGTATGGCTTAATGAAGGCTGATAATATAACAGATATCACTTTATTGCTTAGAAAACATTGCTATACAGTATTTGATGCAGGTCATGATTCTGTTAGTGTATGTTTATTGCTCGTCATTTTCCTCATTCTTAGTGTCTTCATAGTTCAGATCAGTATAGCTAACTTGTTTGGTTTCTGAAAAGGTGGTAGTTGGTGGGATCGTTCTCAGGGTATCACTGCTTCAAGAAACTTTTAAAATAAACTTATTTTGGAACATTAAAAAATATATACAGGCTGGGTGCAGAGGATTGTCCCTGTAATCCCAGCACTTTGAGAAACTGAGATGGAAGGATTGCTTGAGCCCAGGAGTTTGAGACCAGCCTGGGCAATATAGTGAGATCTTGTCTCTTCAAAAAAAAAATTAGCCAAGTATGGTGCTGGCCACCTGTGGTCCCAGTTGAGGCAGGAGGATCTCTTGAACTAAGGTGTCAAGGCTGTGTGAGTCATGATCATGCCATTGTATTCCAGCCTAGATGACAGAGCAAGACCCTGTCTCAGTATATATAATATATATTTTACACTCCACACACACATAGAGATAATAACAAATCTGATATACCCATTATCCACTTTAAACACTTAGCTAACCATGGCAGTCCTGCTTAATCTATGTTTTCACCCACTT
Source organism: Saimiri boliviensis (assembly GCF_048565385.1). Lineage (NCBI taxonomy): Eukaryota > Metazoa > Chordata > Mammalia > Primates > Cebidae > Saimiri > Saimiri boliviensis. The sequence continues at coordinate 83,693,706 of NC_133456.1, forward strand.
CTTTCCAAATGTTTTGACACAAATCCCAGATATAATTTGTCTGAACTATTTTGGTGTGTTCAAGGAACTTTTAAAGACTGTTGATTTTATTTATTTTTAAATAGGTGAAGCATTCATATGAGCCAAAAGTATTGGGTGACTCCTGCTCCTGTATCCCCATTTATTTTCCTCAGAGGTTTCCTGTGATCTGTTTTTATCTATTCAAAGAATCAGTTGGTTTCCTCTTACCCTGTTGTTCACGACATTTCTTTTTTTCCACATCTCTGAAGGAGAGGAAAACCATCAGTAGCTAAGGAGGCTATCACAGACTCCAAAGGAACGCTTTTTTTTTGTTTGGAAAACCTTTTCTTTTCTCCCAGATGATTGATCCTCCTGGAGAATATTCCTCCCTACTCCCATCACCTTCTGAATTTACCTGTTACACGTTCAGATTCTTCTATACTATACTCTCAATGTAGAGTCCATCTTTGGGCTTCAAAGAATGATTACGAGGCAGATAAGTCCCCATCAGTTCCTGGTAATAGCCTTTTGAAAAACTTAGGTTGCCCCTCTGATGTTCAAATTCCTTAGGCTCACATGCACTGCCTTCTTTCCCAGATTGTGTTCTCTGCTTTGCATCCAAATACTGTTCCCTAGTTTGGAACCTGGTAACTAGTTGGGCCCAGATACCTATGTCCTGTTTCTTAAGACTTTTTTTCTGTTGTAAATCAGCCAGAGAAGGTTGGCTGGATTGGCATTGAGGTGGCTGTAGTAAAAGCCAAGATTAAGAACACTTTGGGCCTGTTGGAGCCCTGCTTTGCTTCCTTAACTCTCTCCACCTGGGGAGGGGCTGGGATGGCTGCAGTCAAATTAGAAGAGGAAACTTGCTATAGGCAGTTCACAAGCAGTGCAAATCTATGTTTTGCCCTCCTTGCTGGCCATACTGACTCTAGTCGCCTTACTTTTGTTACCTTTCTTGGCTTTAAAGTTAAAACATGGAGGGCTTTTTTTTTTTTTGAGATGGAATTTCGCTCTTGTTACACAGGCTGGAGTGCAGTGGCACTATCTCGGCTCACTGCAACCTCCGCCTCCTGGGTTCAGGCAATTCTCCTGCCTCAGCCTCCTGAGTAGCTGGGATTACAGGCACGTGCCACCATGCCCAGCTAATTTTTTGTATTTTTAGTAGAGACGGGGTTTCGCCATGTTGACCAGGATGGTCTCGATCTCTTGACCTCGAGATCCACCCGCCTCGGCTTCCCAAAGTGCTGGGATTACAGGCTTGAGCCACCGCGCCCGGCCCGACATGGAGGGCTTTTTATCAAAACTCTGTAAATTTAGTTCAATTTTTTTTTTTTTGAAACAGTCTAACTCTGTCACCCAGGCTGGAATGCAGTGCCATGATCTTGATTCACTGCTACCTCTGCCTCCTGGGTTCAAGTGATTCTCCTGCCTCAGCCTCCTGCGTAGCTGGGATTGCAGGCACCCACCACCATGCTCAGCTAATTTTTGTGTTTTGGGTAGAGACTGGGTTTCACTGCGTTGGCCAGGCTGGTCTCGAACTCCTGACCTCGTGATCCACCTGCCTCGGCCTCCCAAAGTGCTGGGATTACAAGCATGAGCCACCATGCCTGTCCTATTAGTTCAGTTTTTTTCTTATAGCTGACATTAATTATGAGTATCCTGGGTACTCACACTTCCCAGTAGGGTTCTGAGTACCTGCCTAGCTTTTTGAGGATTGAGTACAGGGGAATGCAGAGAAGTATGTGCCAGTAAGACTGCTTGGTATGGTGTGCACATGTATTTAAACTAAGATTGGTGTTTGTCCCTACAACAAGGCAGGCGTTCTATTTCTTCCACTTCCTGCTTTGTCTTAACTAGTGTTAAGTGCATGTGAGATGGAATGATCAGTCATTTTTGTTGAAAATAGGTTGAAGTACAAATTTTGATCATAAAAACTCATGTTTGTTTATATATTAGATTAGCTTATTTCCTCTCTAATGAATCTAGTGAATATCCATGTGTGTACATTCTAATCAAACAAATTAGAGATTTATAAAGGGAAAGGTTATTTTATCTTTCTTAACCACTGTCTCTTGATGTAAACAGCTAAGTGTAAATCTTTCCACACTCAAATAACATATACAGATTTCTTCACCTTTTTTTTTTTTTTTTCTGAGACAGAGTCTCGCTGTTGTCACCTACGCTAGAGTGCAGTAGTACGATCTCAGCTCACTGCAATCTCTGCCTCCTGGGTTCCAGCAATTCTCCTGCCTCAGCCTCCCAAGTAGTTGAGATTACAGGTGCCGCCACCATGCCCGGCTAATTTTTGTGTTTTTAGTAGAGACAGGGTTTCACCATGTTGGCCAGGCTGGTCTCGAACTCCTGACCTCAGGTAATCCACCCGTCTTGACCTCCCAAAGTGCTGGGATTACGGGCATGATCCATGCACCTGGCCTCTTTATCTTTAAAATAATCTTACTCTATGTATTATTCTGAAAGATATTTTCTCCCAATTAATATATCATGGACTCCTCTCCAACCAGGTCATTATAAGTAATATAGTAGCTGCATAATGTGACATAATACAGATGTCTCACTCTTCATTCAAGTGCCTACCTATTGCTGGACATTGAGGTTGTTTCATATATGTGTGTGTGTGCGTGCACCATCAACAAGCAATGCTGTCATATATCTGCCTGCACCTTTACAGACTGGTGCATTCATTTCTGTGCTTACTTTTCCAAGGGGTGCTGCAGCCTGTGTTGGTCCTAAAGGTAGTCCTTTGTTTGTAGGTCAATGTGAGAAATGGAATGAGCTTGCATGACTGCCTTATGAAAGCGCTGAAGGTGAGGGGCCTGCAACCAGAGTGCTGTGCAGTGTTCAGACTTCTCCAAGAACATAAAGGGTAAGAGCTCAAAAGTCAACTGACTTCTTCAGACTAGTAAGGATCTTCTACCTTCAAATAGCTATGTTTCTATTAAATGGTACTAGCTTCCTATAGAATATTGTATATTTCTATACCTTTTGTTTATAAAGAGATGATTGAGAAAAATAAGGTATTAAGAAATTGAAATTATTGCTTAGACATTCTCTTGAAAAGCTACATATACATTAAGCTGGGCATGATAGTCATGCCTGTAATTTTAACACTTTGGGAACCTGAGGCAAGAGGGTTGCTTGAGGCCAGGAGTTCAAGACCAGCCTGGGCACATAGTGAGGGGCCATCTCCACAAAAATTTTTTAAAAAATGAGCCAGGCATGGTTGTGCAGCCCTGTAGTCCTAGCTATTCGAGAGCCTGAGGTGAGAGGATTGCTTGAACCCAGGAGTTTGAAGCTCTACTGAGTCGTGATTGTGCCACTGGACTCCAGCTTGGGCGACAGGGGAAGACCCCGTCTATTAAAAAAAAAAAAAAAAGATTGATAGTGTTTCCATGGATGGAAACAGTAATGTTAGATGGTACTTTTTTGAGACAAAGATTTTTCTTTGTGTTTACTGTAATGCATTATATAGACTAGGTACTCAGAAAGTATACCATTATATATAAAAAGAATGCTATCCTTGAGAGATTGACTTTTCTCATTCACTAATTTGTTTATATTCAGTTAAATGTATAATCCCTGCTATTTGGTAGATTGTTTAAAGATGCAGGAGCATTTCTGCTTCAGGGAAGATTCATAGTTTATCCTATTCCTAATGGTGGTGTTAAGATAGAGGCATCCTCAGGCCGGGCGCGGTGGCTCAAGCCTGTAATCCCAGCACTTTGGGAGGCCGAGGCGGGTGGATCACAAGGTCAAGAGATCGAGACCATCCTGGTCAACATAGTGAAACCCCGTCTCTACTAAAAATACAAAAAATTAGCTGGGCATGGTTGTGCGTGCCTGTAATCCCAGCTACTCAGGAGGCTGAGACAGGAGAATTGCCTGAACCCAGGAGGCGGAGGTTGCGGTGAGCTGAGATCGCGCCATTGCACTCCAGCCTGGGTAACAAGAGCAAAACTCCAGCTCAAAAAAAAAGATAGAGGCATCCCCACAAAGGCTAGGAGCAGTACCTCAAAGCAGCAGAGCTGTCCATAGTTATCCATTATCCACTATTCCCTCTACCCCTAAAATGTAAGGAAACCTTTAAAGGGTTCTTTTTTACCCTCTTCTTACAAAATGTCACTTGTGTTATTCATCTTTAGCTTACATTTTTCATGTTTCAAAGAGTTCAAATAGCTCAGGGAATGAATCTACTGAAAGGGGTGAGCATAATTCTCAATTTAGGAGGCGTTTTTGATGTGCAAATCTTTGAAGCAGATGTTAACTTTTGCTGAGTGTAGCGCAGGTTGGGTCCCTAAGCCAATTGATAGTGCTCCTTAAGGACTAGAGAGATTCTGAGACAAGGAGGGTTTGGTCTACTCTCATCCAAGGCTGCACTTGTTTGGAGCTACTCTGGGGTCTCTCTAGGACAGACAGCAGATTGTCACTAGGATCAGTCTGCAGACTGATAAGAAAATAAGGCTTCTCCTCCCTGTTTTCTCAAGGGCAAAATCGTCCTTTGTAGTTATAGGGAGTTTCCCATATGCTGTGTAGGTAATTATATTAAGGAGTATATTAGTTACTGTTGGATAGGGAGAAAAATGGCATGACTAGTCTTCTGGTAGATGATGGAGAGGCTTAAAATGGTGCTATACATGTTATTCTCTCTTTACCTGAGAATATTCTTCCTTTGGGAAATGGGCCAGATTAACTGGATAAGACATGAGAATGGAATTGGGCATTAATTTTTTTTTTTTTTTTTTTTTTTTTTAGACGGAGTTTCGCTCTTGTTGCCCAGGCTGGAGTGCAATGGCGCGATCTCGGCTCACCGCAACCTCCGCCTCCTGGGTTCAGGCAATTCTCCTGCCTCAGCCTCCTGAGTAGCTGGGATTACAGGCACGCGCCACCATGCCCAGCTAATTTTTTTTAGTATTTTTAGTAGAGACAGGGTTTCACCATGTTGACCAGGATGGTCTCGATCTCTTGACCTCGTGATCCACCCGCCTCGGCCTCCCAAAGTGCTGGGATTACAGGCTTGAGCCACCGCGCCCGGCCAATTTTTATATGTATCTATTTTTCCTCTTATTTATACTGTGGGCACAGAAGGTGTGGTTTCAGAGTAGATTTTAAGACAGTTAAGTCTGTCATTAACTTATAGACCCTACAACTACAGATTTGAGTCTTTTATTAATTAATAGAAAAGTACATTTCATTTGTGGTTCCTTTCTATTTATCTAGATTGAAATAGATTGTTGAAGACTAAATTTTATACTGCAGCAATATTTATAATCCATTTGACAGGATTTGGGAATTTTTGAAAGATTTTAATGTTACAAATTTCAATGTAAAATATATTGACTTTATCGTGAGATTGTTATATATCATTGTTTAAATATAACATGGCCAGACATGGTGTTTCACGCCTGTAATTCCAGCACTTTGGGAGGCTGACGCAGGAGAACCACTTGAGGCCAGGAATTCAAGACCAGCCTGGGCAACACAGCAAGGCTCTGTCTCTACCCCTCAAAAAATGTTTTAAATAAATAAAGAGAAAGCTTTATTCTAAGAACATGGGCTTTGGAGTTCAACAGACCTGGATTCCAACGCAGGCCATTATACTTGCTGTGTGGCCTTCAGCAAGTTACCTTCTTAGAGTCCCAGTTTTCCTATTTTTTTCATATAGGAATAATAATACCTATTTCATAGGTTTGTTGAATAAATTAAATAGATTATTGTTTTATGGCTATATAAAGCTATATAAAGTTGTGTTTATAGCATGTGATAAATGGTAGCAGTTATTTGTATTGAACTCTTACCTTGTTTAAACATTTCCCTTTCATGTTTTTTTTAATCCTTTTTAGTAAAAAAGCACGCTTAGATTGGAATACTGATGCTGCCTCTTTGATTGGAGAAGAACTTCAAGTAGATTTCCTGGATCATGTTCCCCTCACAACACACAACTTTGTAAGTTGCAGATCTCTCTTTCTAGTATGTTGAGGGCTTTGCCAGGCCAAACAGAAATTTCTCAGGTAATAGGCATATGTGTATATGTATATATATTTGGATTATTTAAGACTCTTTATGCCATTGTTTACAGTAAGGCAATTTAGATTTCATTGCCTTAGTCAGAGATATAATTTGTGATTATGAATTCTGTAAATGTTGGAAGTATGATTCATTTTGTAAAAACTCTTTTGGTGGCCAAGGAAGAAAATGACTTTGTCTTTGTCGTCTTTTATTTATTCAGCATAATTTACACCTGTGTTCTTGTTGTAGGCTCGGAAGACGTTCCTGAAGCTTGCCTTCTGTGACATCTGTCAGAAATTCCTGCTCAATGGATTTCGATGTCAGACTTGTGGCTACAAATTTCATGAGCACTGTAGCACCAAAGTACCTACTATGTGTGTGGACTGGAGTAATATCAGACAACTCTTGTAAGGCATTGTTCCTTTTCTCAAGTAATATAGGGATAAGGAATATAAATACTTTAAAGGATATTTGTTGTAGATTTTGACTGACAGGTCTGGATTCTAGATTCATTTACTGAATTGTGATCCAGAAACTATCTACTTTAGAAACAGATAATTCTGAAACTAGCTTGGTTTGGTGGCATTAATACTCCAAAATGAGCAGGTAGGAATAGGACTTGTCTGTCAAATTGAGATTGACATACTGTGACTATGATTCAGTAAGGAAAGAAACAAAAGGATATGAAAATGAGATTTTTTGCTTTTCTCTCTTAATAGTATCATATACTAGGTTGCTAGTAGACACTGCTTTGTATTTTGTTGCCTATGCTGAACAAGTCTTTAACATTGAGAAGGAGCAGAAAGCGCAGTTGATCCTGTTTTCTGAACTCCAAACTGGAGAAAACTTAAGTTGTTTGGACTTAAAATTGTTTGAATATAAAATCTTGAAAGATTCTTGTTTCTGTCGGGACACAATATATATTTCATATAGGCAAAATATTATTAAAGAATTTAAAGTACATGGTCCAAACTGCCTTTTAAAAACTGTCACCAGGAGTATGAAAAATTTAAAGTTTTGTCCTTTTTGACAGTACTAGAGAAACCAAGGGAGTGTTATGAGACCATGATGGAAACATCTTTTTTGCTTTTGTGGTTACTCACATATTGATTTTGTAATGAGAGCTTGAGTAGCACAAATGTCAGGCACAACCTTTTTTTATTTGTCTTAATTTTGTCCTTTAAAAAAAAAAAAGAACAGGGTCTTACTCCAGTGGCATGATCATAGCTCACTATAGCCTTGACCTCTTGGGTTCAAGTAATCCTCTTACCTCAGTCTCCTTAGTAGCTGAGACTACAGGTGTATTTCACCATGCCTAGCTAACTTTTGTATTTTTTGTAGAAACGGGGTTTCATTGTGTTATCTGGGCTGTTCTCGAACACCTGAGCTCAAACAATCTGACCACTTTGGCCTTCCAAAGTGTTGCGGTTACAGGCTTGAGCCACCGCACCCAGCAGCACAAGCTTTTGAGTACAACAAACATATATCAAAATCTCAGTGTTGTTATTAACCATAGCCACATCTGAGTTTTCATTCACGCGTCTGAATAAAGGGGATATTACCTTCATTGCGTTGTTTTTGTGAGGCTTGCTGACATAACCTGTGAAATTTACTAAGCACAAGTGCCTAGCTCATGGAAAGAAGGTGCCGAATTACTCACTTTTCTGTGATTTATTCCTCCTATTTTACTCTTTTTATCTATGTATTTCCAAGATGAAATGTTTCCGGAAAAGCACTATGTGACATAGTTTGTAAAATGCTGTGTAGTCTGAAAAACATTATTATTTTTTTTTTGAAAAACATTATTTTGATACAGCTAGTTAGGACCAGTATTTCCTAGAAATGCACACTGGGGCAGGCATGGTGGCTCATGCCTGTAATCCTAGCACTTAGGGAGGCTGAGGTGAGTGGATCAGCTGAGGTCAGGAGTTCAAGAGCAGCTTGGCCAACATAGTGAAACCCCATGTCTACTAAAAATACAAATATTAGCTGGATGTGGTGGTGTGCATCTGTAACCCCAGGTGCTTGGGAGGCTGAAGCAGGAGAACCTGGGAGGTGGAGGTTGCAGTGAGCCGAGTATGCGCCATTGCGCTCCAGCCTGGGCAACAGAGCAAGACTCCATCTCAAAAAAAAAGAAAAAGAAATGTACACTGGAGACTGTATGTTTATTGGCAGGTCAGTATTATTCACGTTTAATAATCCTTCAAACCCAGTTATTTGGAATGTTGTTCCTTTTACTCTAGGTAACTTAAAACAGTTGAGGAAAATGTGACTGGGGAAACTTCAGTTTGAATAGCTATGAGTTTCCAAAAGCAAGGCATGCTGATTGTCTCTGTAAGATTACTGTAGCTCTAAAAACCAGTCTTTCCCTGCTTTCATTTAGATTGTTTCCAAATTCCACTATTGGTGATAGTGGAGTCCCAGCACTACCTTCTTTGACTATGCGTCGTATGCGAGAGTCTGTTACCCGGATGCCTGTTAGGTAATTTTTTACCTATAGCTTTTCTCTTAGAAAGTTATTGGTGGGTGGCAGGGGGCAGGGGTTAGAAGCTTAAAGACAAAAAACAAGAGTTTGTTCACATTCCCTCCCCTCAATGTGGAAACCCCTTTCTGTTTCTTTGGAACTTGATACTGGTGGTACAACAAAATGTAGAAGTTTCTCTTTGTGGACCTGCAGGTCTTACATTTTGGAAAGTGACTGGCTATAGCTTCTTCTGTGATAGCATATTCCTTAATATACCATTACATTTTAAAGAGCTTGAGATTTTGCTTTCCTCATTGTATACTGAGTTCAACCTCGATGGAAAGGGTCCCAAAACTTAATACAGAGATTCAAGTAAAAATAAAACCCTTAACAGTAAAATGCATATTATGGCCTTGCATTTGCTAAAACCATGTATTTATATAGACTAGTGTCTTAGAAAACAATTTGATTTTCAGCATATTGTTTCTGCTATGTCTCAGAGTTTGCATGTAACTTGTCTTTCTTTACTGTTTTCCAGCTTTACAATTAGTTTTGTTGAGTTCACATATTGCTCAGTTTTACATATGAATTTGAAGCTTAAAGTAAAATCTACGTCCAAAATATTTTACTTTAGGCCAGGGGTGGTGACTCACACCTGTAATCTCAGCACTTAGGGAGGCTGAGGTGGGTGGATCATTTGAGGTCAGGAGTTCCAGACTAGCGTGACCAACATGGTGAAACCCCATCTCTATTAAAAATACAAAAAACTTGGTGGGTATGGTGATACGTACCTGTTGGCCCAGCTATTTGGGAAGCTGAAGCAGGAGAATGACTTGAACCCAGTTGGCAGTGAGCTGAGATTATGCCACAGCACTCCAGCCTGGGCGATAGAGCAAGACTCCATCCGCGCCCGCCTGCCCCCCCAAAAAATCTCTCAATCTCTCTCTTTCTCTCTCACTCTCACTTTAATGTATGCATAATCCGATAACATTTAATGTGAAACTACCATGGAAATGGTAAAGGCAGCATATCTTAGAATAAGGAATTTGTATATATCTGGATATATATTGGTATGTGGCTTTTATTTTTCTTGATAATTTGAAAAGCAAGTCTGACCAAAAGTTTGTACTTACCTCTGAAGATTAGAAGAAACCAGGCCTCATAAACAGAGAATTATGTGGGAAGCCAATTTTTCAAGACAATAGAACAATTTCCCTTAGAAAAGCTGGCCTTTTATCCCTTTAATTCCTACATGGGTATTACCTGAATCTGAACAAACCTCAAACTAATCTTTAGAGCAAATAATGAAAACGTTATACTTCTTAATGTGTGTTCCTAGTTTGGTTGGTGGGTGGGTGGTGTTGGCTGGAAGAGGCCAGTGATTAATTTCATATTTAGGTATTTCCATCTAATAACAGAATTCCCATTAAGTTACTTTGTTTGCTGGTTGTAGTAGGAAAGGACAAACAGTAAAATCCTGGCCTTTTGGCAGACATGCTCAGCACGTCTACCCATCTGTTTAAAATCTTAAAGTTCTCAAATTTAGTCTCTAAATTAAACTGGGCAAGTTCCAACTAGCTTAATAGGTGGTAGTATGGTTGGCAAATGTTAATCTGTTCTTTTCTGGTGATGTAAAAATTTGGAGTATTCAGAGTGGTGCTTTATTTAAAATAGGAAAACCTACAGTGCATTCTCATTTCATTGAATTTCCAATGCATATATTATATCCTGTTCGAAATTTTGTGTGCAAAAGCACCTAGACTTAAGATAATTTTTAGATGCCACGTATTTGAAAGAATCAAACATTTTGTCAAAGGTTGTACGAAGTAGAGTTTGCCCTTAAGCATCTTAATCAAGTAGGTTGGTTGAAGGACTTTACCAGTATGAAAGCCTAAATGCGAATCATGGAATTTTCTTTCTCCTCCTTGCCTAGTTCTCAGCACAGATATTCTACACCTCACGCCTTCACCTTTAACACCTCCAGTCCCTCATCTGAAGGTTCCCTCTCCCAGAGGCAGAGGTCGACGTCTACACCTAATGTCCATATGGTCAGCACCACCCTGCCTGTGGACAGCAGGATGATTGAGGTAATAGGGCCCCTTGGGAGTGATAATGTCAGTCAATTAATGTAGTGAGGTTGGTATTTATTTCATAGAGTTTTGGGTTTCAAACCTGATCAAGGAATGTTGCAGCACTTTCTCAGGTCTCTGGAGTTTTAACAGTTTTTTTTTATATCCATAATATCTTTAGACTGGCTGAATAGTCTGGTTAGTATATCGTTCAAGTGGAGAACTAAAATTTCCTGAAAAAATGTTAACATTTGAACTCTTCCTATATCATATTTGAATAGGCTTTTAATGAATGAGTGCCTAAGATATTTAAGGAGTTCATTTTGGTGTGGGACAGAAAATAACAGTGACGGAGAACTACAGGTTCTCTGGAAGACTTTTGTGATTTTATTTAGAAATGAAAGGGTGGAGTCCTAGGACTTTAATAAGCAGATATTTAGGGAGATGTAAAAGTGCCCAGAGCTAGTGTTTTTGAACTGCTTTTTCTTTTCTTGGCTTTTGGTTATGTCCTATTGGTTTAATTTGCTTTCTGCTTCATCTTTAATAACAACTGAATACACTTAAATACTTCCTTTGTTCTTTATTCTTCTTTATTTCTCATTGCTTTGGACTAGAATAACAACCTGAATGCTTCTCCCAGGGCGTGGTCCAGACGATTTTGTTTGAGGGGAAGAGTAGGTATTTTTCTTCATGCCTTTGCTTTCTTGTAATTAACAGGATTGCTAAAACTGTCAGACAGTAAACTACCAAAAATGAAATAGTTGCTAAGTTAAATTTATATTGTCACTTGTTTCCATGTTCTCTCTCTCTCTCTTTCCTTCTTTCCCTTTTTCTTCTTTCCAATAGAGTATATAGAAATAAAAAAAAAATGCTGTATGTGGTATTGATGATAGGTGAAATGAATTTCTTAAGTTAGGCCAGGCATGGCGGTATATGCCTGTTGCCCCAGCCACTCCAGAGGCTAAGGCAGAAGGATCACTGGAGCTCAGAAGTTCTAGGCTGTAGGGAGCTACGATTGTGCCTGTAAATAGCCACTGCTCTCCAACTGGGGCAGCATAGTAAGAATCCACCTTAAAAATAAACAAAAAATCTCAAGTTAGATTTTGAGGCCAAGGGCATTAAAAATATTTTTTTAAAAAATCAGTTCCAACCAAGGACTAATGTTAGACTTGCTTAGTTGGTGCTCACAGCATTGATATTCTGTTTATATATTAGTAGCCCAATGTGTCAGTTTGGTTGATAAACCCTGGAAAATTCTTTATTAAAAGCTTATCAGAGATAACTATGCTCTTTCTGCATCAAATAGACACCTGCTGCCTCAGGCACAATTTATCTCACCGAAACCTCAAATCACTTTCAGAATACTTTCCTGCCACTGTTGTGAGGAGGTCATGTATAAGCTGTAAATTTTATTTCAGTTTTACCATTATGATTAGTCCTGATAATATAATAATATACCAGTTACTGCTACTTCTGTTAAATGGTTTGTTCCTGTGTAAACACTGTAATACTAAGAGGGAACAATAAAGGTGAGAATTGGCTAGGTGGGAAGATCACTTGCGATGAGGAGTTGAGACCAGCCTGGGCTATATATAGTGAAACCCCACCTCTACAAAAATAAAAATAAAAATTAGCTGAGCTTGGTGGTGTGCACCTGCAGTCCTAGCTACTCAGGAAGCTGGGGCAGAAGGGTTGCTTGAACCCAGGAGTTTGAGGTTGTAATGAGCTATGATTGTGTCAAGTCAAAATTTTGGATTTTTTATTATAAAAGAATTAGCACAACTGTTGTTCCTAATCCTTTTTGTACTTTAGAAGCAGAGTAGATTTTGATTCCTGTTATTTAATCACATGAGTCAGCATTTTTAAAGTAGACATTGTTGCTTTATTTATTTAAATTATTTGTAGTTCTCAAATTATTCATAGTTCTCTTGAGTATTTAGATTCCAGGAACAATAGAAAAATTCTTTCTGGGATAAATTGATCCAACCATAGAAATTAGCATGGAATAAAATATGCGAAATTTAATGGATATAGGGAAGAAAATTACTATGACATTAAGGAAAAAATCCTACTACATAGGAATATAGTTATGGTTAATAGAAATAAATTGTGCTTTGCTTTAAAAACAAAGGACAGACTAGTTGAGTAATGAAGGCTACAGCTGCTGATTTCTATTGAAATCCACATTATTTTTTGCCACTATTTTGCCCACTTGGCATTTATCTTGCTGTACTTAAAAACACACAGATTCCTGGGCTTCCCACCTTCATCTCCCAAACATGCTCAATCCAATCCTAGGCCGGGGGTTAGGGGGTGAATCTTAATTCTTCTTTCCAGAATCAGAATTAGGCTTTTTCGTTAAATTCTGAATTATGTTTTGGGAGCAGGGGAACAGGTTCGTTTGATTGTTTTTATCTTGTAATGATAGAATTGAATAGGAGCATTCTAGTAATAGTTGTGTGGAACAGGTATCTTGTCTGTACTGTGGTTACACAAAGAAAAGAGTAGGACTTCCCTCCCCAAAATGTCCTTTCTGAGGATATGGGGGGGTCAGGTGGTTTTATATTATTCTATTACACTATTCTACTCCAAGTGATGAATTTTAGATTGGGGTTTAGGTCTTATGGAGGCCTCTGTGATTACTGTTTTCCAGTTACTAATAAATTCTAAAGATAGCCTTTACTTTCTCCCATGAGAAGAATGTAACCAATTTCCAAATTTACCCATAAGGCAGTGTTTTGTGGTAAAAGAGCTAGGGCTGAGATCCATGTTTGATGGTTTTTGGTTCCATTTCTGTCACCTACTGGCTCTGTGACCCTGCCGGGTGTCTTAACCTGTGCAGATGTATTTTCTTACATGTAAAATGTAGGTTTTGAACTTGGATTTGTGGTCTTTCCAGCTTTCTATGATTTTAGCCTTGGATAAAGTATGTAGTAATGGTGCTTACCTTTTTCAAATCCAACTTCTAGTCAATTTACCCTAACTCCTCGTGGAGGAAAAGTGAGCTTCCCCCAGAATCCACCTCCCCACCCCACCTTTTAAAAAAGTTTTGAGCCGCCGGGCGCAGTGGCTCAAGCCTGTAATCTCAGCACTTTGGGAGGCCGAGGCGGGTGGATCACGAGGTCAAGAGATCGAGACCATCCTGGTCAACATGGTGAAACCCCATCTCTACTAAAGGTGCAAAAAATTAGCTGGACATGGTGGCACGTGCCTGTAGTCCCAGCTACTCAGGAGGCTGAGGCAGGAGAATTGCCTGAACCCAGGAGGCAGAGGTTGTGGTGAGCCGAGATCGCGCCATTGCACTCCAGCCTGGGTAACCAGAGCGAAACTTCGTCTCAAAAAAAAAAAAAAAAAAATTTTGAGCCTCAGTGAAACAAGATGACCAATCTTTGGAAGGGCCTTAACTGAGAATAACTTTGCTAGTTTTCTTTGAAAGAGTATGTTTGTTGTGTACGTTGCTTTCTCTTCAGAAAAAGAATGTAGTTTTCATTATATATGAAAAATGAATACCAAGCTGGGCACAGTGGCTCAGCCTCTAATGCCAGCACTTTGAGAGACCGAGGCAGGTAGATCACCTCAGGCTAGGAGTTTGAGACCAGCCTGGCCAATGTGGCAAAAACCCCATCTCTACTAAAAAATATAAAAATTAGCTGGGTGTGGTGGTGCCCGCCTGTAATCCCGGCTACTCAGGAGACTGAGGCAGGAGAATTGCTTGAACCTGGGAGTTGGAGGTTGCAGTGAGCTGATGTCGTGCCACTGCACTCCAGCCTGGGCCACAGAACAAGACTCCATCTTAAAAATAATAATAATAATAATAATATCAATTCATCTAATATTTGATGAAAAACCAGCCTTGGAGATACTAGCCACTGATATTTGCTGAATTTAATCAAGGAATGTTGATTAGAGTATGTATAGGATTTTTATGGTTTTTAGAGGTTTTATAATCTATTTTGTTCTTGCACATCCTCCTCCTTTCTTTTCCCTCCCCTAGAGAAAATCTTCTGTGTGTAGGAGTTGACCAGCTTTCCTTTTCTGTTGCAGGATGCAATTCGAAGTCACAGCGAATCAGGTACTTTTCCATAGTAATTTATCCACTGGTGATGGGCTTTTTTTCTTTATATGGTGTATCTTCTGTTGGCTTATCCTTGTGTGGATTCTGTTTGTCTTGTCTGTTAAGCCTCACCTTCAGCCCTGTCCAGTAGCCCCAACAATCTGAGCCCAACAGGCTGGTCACAGCCCAAAACCCCCTTGCCAGCACAAAGGGAGCGGGCACCAGGATCTGGAACCCAGGAGAAAAACAAAATTGTAAGTATAGACAACAGTACCTTCTGCTAATTAGAGTTCAATAAGAAAAACCTTGTTGGAAACTAGAATACTTTTAACTTACTTTGGGAGAGGATTCTAATAAAATACATTTTATGAAGGAGATTATAAATGTCACTGTCATTTTCGGCACACTTGGATCAGACAGCTTGCCAGTACTATAACTATAATGGTATTTCTCAAAAGACAAAAATTGGAAGTATAGTTAATATGTTTATCTTTAAAAGATATGGAAACATGACATGAGTTGATCCTTTCTTTGATGCCTTCATTTTCAAAAGATTACCACCATTCTGTGGAGTATAATAATGATCTGTACTTGTTTCAGAGACCTCGTGGACAGAGAGATTCAAGCTATTACTGGGAAATAGAAGCCAGTGAAGTGATGCTCTCCACTCGGATTGGGTCAGGCTCTTTTGGAACTGTTTATAAGGGCAAATGGCATGGTAAGCTTGGGGCCCTCCCTTTACTTACTGCAGGGCTTTGGTGTGAAGTCAAGTTTCAGTCCAGAGGGCCAGGAGAAGGAGAAGACTCTGTGTGCTCCTGGGTTTACAGCAGTATTCTCCCTTAGATACTTGGTTATACCTGAAGATTGAACTTAAATGTTTTTAAACTAAGTTCTTATAAAGCTCCCAGGAAAATTAGAAATTAGTGAGTAAGACTTGAGCCCTATATTCAAATGTCAGGAGTGCTTCTGATTAAATACAGTCTGCACATGACTTACGCTTGGAAGCTCCTTAAGTGAGCAGGAGTCTACTGTTATGGCAGGAACATGGGTGCTAGAAACGTCAAGCTGGAAAGGACCTTACATATTGAAATGGGGGCTGATTTGCCCATGCTCATGCAATTAGGCATAAAAAGCTGGAAATCTCCTGAAATAACTTCTTTTTGTCCTGTCCTAGGATTAGTTGTGGGTATCCCTATCAAACAGGGAAGGCATATAGACTTAATTCTTGAATCTGTGGAATATTAGTGTTCTTAATTTAATGGAAACACTTTGTCACTTGGAAGAAACGTACTATTTAACTTCTGTAGTTCCAGCTTGTGTATTTTGGCAACACTCAACATTTTGACAACATACTTAGCATTTCTCTGGTAGGTTTTTAATGCCTCTTGCTTTAGGACTTTAGCAAATAATACGTATTTTCTTGAAAATGCTGCATGTTCCCAAAAAGTGATTTCTTCTAAATTCAGATTACAGTAAAGTAAAATCCCAAAGTCCCTTGGTGCCTGTATTTCTCCTTTGGATGACACTGTAATTATCTTCGGAGATAAATGTACAAAGATTGAAAGAAGTTATAAGCATCAAATGAATAGAGTATTAAAATTCAAGGTACTGAAAATATCAAACATGGCCAGGTGTGGTGGCTCACACCTGTATTCCCAGCACTTTGGGAGACTGAGGTGGGTGGATCACAAGGTCAGGAGTTCAAGACCACCCTGGCCAAGATGGTGAAAAGCCATCTCTACTAAAACTACAAAAATTAGCTGGCATGGTGGCAGGTGCCTGTAATCCCAGCTACTCAAGAGGCTGAGGCAGGAGAATTGCTTGACCTGGGCAGCAGAAGTTACAGTGAGCTGAGATTCCCACCACTGTCCTCCAGCCTGGGTGACAGAGTGACTCTGTCTGGTGGTGGGGAGGGGAGGTATAAAACGCTTCCAGTTTTGGGTACCTGGTGTTTTTGTGTGGTTTTTTTTTAAATAAGTTCTTGCTCTATTGCCCAGGCTGGAGTACAATGGCACAATCACGGCGCACTGCAGCCTCCAACTCGTGGGCTCAAACAATTCTCCTTCCTAAGCCTCCCAAGTAGCTGGCACCACAAGTGAATGCCCAGCTAATTTTTTTTGGTTTTTTGTAGCAACAAGGTCTTACTGTATTGCCCAGGCTGGTCTCCAGCTCCTGGACTCAAGCAGTCCTCTTGGGTCTTCCAAAATGCTGGGATTACAGGCATGAGCCACTATGCCTGGCCTTACCATGGGCTCATTAATGCAGGTGTTTTTACCATTTGTAATTAACCATCTGACCAATTTCTGGTTCTTTAAGAGGATTGGCACCTGACTGAACATTTGTAACGTACATGTAGAATGATTCCTTTCCCTTTGAAAACTGCATCTGGTTGGGCGGGGTGGCTCATGGCCTGTAATCCCAGCACTTTGGGAGGCTGTAGCAGGCAGATCACATGATCCTAGGAGTTCGAGAACAGCCTGAACAACATCATGAAACCCCATCTCTACCAAAAATTAGATGGATGTGAGGGCACTTGCCTACAGTCCCAGCTACTCGGCAGGCTGAGGCAGAAAGACTGCTTGAGCTCAGGAGACAAGGTTGCAGTGAGCTGAGTACAGCGAATATATACTACTATACTCCAGCCTGGGTAACAGTGTCTCAAAAAAAAAAAAAAAATTGCATCTAATCTGTACTATTGGGCTGTCTCCTGGGTCCCAGAGAAATGACACTGGTGTAGAAAATTTATTTATTTATTTATTTTTGAGACAGAGTTTCACTCATGTTACCCAGGCTGGGCGCGATCTTGGCTCACTGCAACCTCCGCCTCCTGGGTTCAGGCAATTCTTCTGCCTCAGCCTCCTGAGTAGCTGGGATTACAGGCACACACCACCATGCCCAGCTAATTTTTTGTATTTTTAGTAAAGACGGGATTTCACCATGTTGACCAGGATGGTCTCGGTCTCTTGACCTCGTGGTCCACCCGCCTCGGCCTCCCAAAGTGCTGAGATTACAGGCTTGAGCTACCGCGCCCGGCCTAGAATGTTTATTTATATGTATTTAGAGACAAGATCTGGCTTTATTGCTCAGACTGGAGTATAGTGGTACAATCTTGGCTTACTTCAGTCTCTGCCTTCTGGGCTTAAGCTATACATCCTCCTGCCTCTGCCTCCCAAGTAGCTGGGAATACAGGCACGTGCCACCACGCCCAGCTAATTTTTTATTTTTTGCAGTGATGGGGTTTTTCCTTGTTGCTCAGCTAGTCTCGAACTCATTAGCTCAAGCAATCTGCCTGCCTTGGCCTCCCAGAGTACTGGGATTACAGAGTTAAGCCGCCATGCCCAGCCAGTTGCAGAATATTTAGATGGCATAAATATCTCCAGGATTCCTTAGGAAAGAACACAAGCATTTTGTGGGAATAGAGTACTTGTATCTGAGATAACAAGGCTGCTAATAATTGTAGGAGGCAGAGCAATGGATATTCCATCTATTGCTTCCATTAGCATTTGATCATTTTTATACCACATTTTAAAAGCCCCAGCTAAAAGCCAATAGATGAAGTTTAAGTTGTACCCAAGTTAAATTTTCCTCTGGTTGAGCACTTTTATGTGGGGATTCATAATTTTTCAAGGCATTAGTGCAGGGTACTGCTTATGAGCTTTGTCTTCTCTAAATAGTATGAGCTTTCAAACTGTGATAAGGTTGTTACAGTGTTATTCCATAAAGACTACTATTAGAATGTAGATAACTTGTCTAATGTTTAAGATTCTAGTTTTTTTTTTTTCTTTCTTTTTTTTTTTTTTTTTTTTTTAACTCAAAAAAGAGTCTCAAAAGTCAGAGGAGTGAGGAGCAGTGGACTTTTATGCCATTGTTTCAGAAAGCAAGCCCTGGTCTATGAATGAAGAAGAAAGATGAGTGGTCAAGGAGAACTAATTTCTAGATTGTTTTGTGCAATACGGCCGTCCGCCGTCCCCGCGCAACCTCCCCCCACTCCGTTCTGGTTCCTGTATACAATGTAATGTCCTGTTAAGTGTGTTAAAAATTACAACTGTAATTTTTAAGTGCCTGTAATCCCAGCCCAGGCAGGCGGATCACCTGAGGCTGGGAGTTGGAGACCAGCCTGACCAACATGGAGAAACCCTGTCTCTACTTTAAAAAAAAAAAAAAATTAGTTGGGCATGGTGGTGGTGCTTGGTTGTAATCCCAGCTCCTCAGGAGGCTGAGGCAGAAGAATTGCTTGAACCCAGGAGGCAGAGGTTGCAGTGAGCTGAGATTGCGCCATTGGGCAACAAGAGCGAAACTCCATGTCAAAAAAATAATTACAATTGTTTTCATGATTTTGATTGAAGATTTTTTTTAACTCAGCCCACCCACTGTGGAAATAAAGCAGAAGGGGTTTCAAAGCAACTCAGAGGCCTCAGATGCATGAACTAAAACTCACATATTTATTTATTTAAAGCAGAGTCTTTCAGGCCCAAAGCTCACAACCTCCTTTTGAGCATTAAATTTGGCACCAAGACTGGGTGCAGCTGTAATCCTAGCACTTTGGAAGGCTGAGGCAGGCAGATCACTTGAGGTCAGGAGTTCAAGAGCAGCCTCGCCAACATGGTGAAACTCCATTTCTACTAAAAATACAAAAATTAGCTGGGCGTGGTCGTGGGTGTCTGTAATCCCAGCATTTGGGAGGCTGAGGCAGGAGAATCACTTGAACCTAGGAGGTGGAGGCTGCAGTAAGCCAAGATCACCCCCACTGCACTGTAGTCTGGGCGACAGAGCGAGACTCTGTCTCAAAAAAATAAAAATAATCAAATTTGGCTGGGCGCGGTGGCTCAAGCCTGTAATTCCAGCACTTTGGGAGGCTGAGGCAGGTGGATCACGAGGTCAAAAGATCGAGACTATCCTGTTAAACATGGTGAAACCCCGTCTCTACTAAAAGTACAAAAAAAATAGCTGGGCATGGTGGCACGTGCCTGTAATCCCAGCTACTCAGCAGGCTGAGGCAGGAGAATTGCCTGAACCCAGGAGGCGGAGGTTGCGGTGAGCCGAGATCGCGCTATTGCACTCCAGCCTGGGTAACAAGAGCGAAACTCCGTCTCAAAAAATAAATAAATAAATAAATAAACAAATTTGGCATGAGATTCACCAGCCTTTGCTAATTACAAACACATTAAATGGATAAAGCCAGCATCAGAGGCTATCAAATGATGGCAGCAGGAATAATCACTGAAAGGATAAAGCAGAAAACCCCTTGAACAGATTCACAAACGTGACAGGAACAGTTTTTGGCTACTTAGTAGGACAAACAGCTTGGTATAACCTACATCTGGAGAGCCTCATCTCAGCTGAGGGCAGTGACTGCGGTTTGTAACAGTGACATGTCAACAAAATCAGAAGGAATGGTGCTCATTCTGTTCTGTTTCAGAAAGCAGAGATGTATATAGTAAGTTTAGACAATCCCAAATGGTTAAAGCAGAAAAATGACTTTGTGTTTAAAAGGTAAAAACATTTCAAATTATATTTGCCTCTGACTTTGCTATTAAGGGAAAATAAGAAATTCTGGCTTGATGTATAATAATGACTTCATAAACTACCCTACATAAAAAGTTACCTAGCCATTTGGTGATTTATATTACTTGCCAAGGTTTGTAAGTATGAAGGATTCATAAGTATGCTGAAGGATTGCTAGCTACAAGAGTATATGGATAATTGCCGAAGGAAAAAAATGAAGTATTAATGTACAGTTTTGTACTCATCTGAGAAATGGGTTTGAAAGGAGAGAAAGAATGGGAAGCAGCATTGGACACCTACTGCATGGAGTGCTGGAAAAG
Source organism: Saimiri boliviensis (assembly GCF_048565385.1). Lineage (NCBI taxonomy): Eukaryota > Metazoa > Chordata > Mammalia > Primates > Cebidae > Saimiri > Saimiri boliviensis. Next base: position 83,714,142 of record NC_133456.1, read on the forward strand.
TGGACTTGGAAATGCCCAAGAACTGCCGGGGCCAGGCTGACGAGCTGCCTTTGTTTTGGGTCCAGCCCTAATTCCATAGACCTGGGATGTAGCAAGGCCTGGGGATGTCATGCTGGACATTGGGTTCTGAATTCCCCTGCCATAAACTGTTTCTTGACTTATACAGACAACTAAGTCCCCAGTATTTCCCGTCAGAGGCCAGGTCCTCTCTCTTTTTTTTTTTTGAGACGGAGTTTCGCTCTGGTTACCCAGGCTGGAGTGCAATGGCGCGATCTCAGCTCACTGCAACCTCCGCCTCCTGGGTTCAGGCAATTCTCCTGCCTCAGCCTCCTGAGTAGCTGGGATTACAGGCACGCGCCACCTGCCCAGCTAATTTTTTGTATTTTTAGTAGAGACAGGGTTTCACCATGTTGACCAGGATGGTCTAGATCTCTTGACCTCGTGATCCACCCACCTCGGCCTCCTAAAGTGCTGAGATTACAGGCTTGAGCCACCGCGCCCGGCCCAGTCCTCTCTTCTTACTCCAGAGTCTCAAATAGCTTGTCAGTTCATAATTTGCCTGACAGTTTTATGTTAGAATCCATTCGTTTCTTCATCCAGTGTTTCCTGATCATTCTTTGAACACCAGGCATTCTTCTGGGGACTAGGAAATGAAGTAGTGAACAAAATAGAAAAATTCTATCTCTTTGGCCGGGCATGGTGGCTCACTCCTATAATCCCAGCACTTTGGGAGGCCAAGGCAGGCAGATCATTTGAGGCTAGGAGTTGAGACTAGCCTGGCCAATGTGGTGAGACCCTGTTGGCCAGGAGTTTGAGACCAGCCTGAACAACATAGTGAGACCCTGTCTCTGTAAATTAGCTGAATGTGGTACTGTGTGTCTGTTGTGCCCAGGAGAACAACATAGTGAGACCCTGTCTCTATAAATTAGCTGAATGTGGTACTGTGTGTGTGTTGTGCCAGCTGAGGCAGGAGGATCACTTGAGCCAGGGAGATTGAGGCTGCAGTGAGCCATGATCACACCACTGCACTCCAGCCTGGGCAACAGAACAAGACCCTGTCTCCAAAAAAAAAAAAAAAAAAAAAAAAAATCTTAAGGAGTTTATATTCTAGTGGGGGCAGTAAACAAGAAAAGTAGAATATATAGTGTACTGTAATTGTTAAGGAGAAAAATGGAGGAAAGGAGATGTGGAGTGGCAGTCCCAGTTCCAAATAGTAGATTGGTCAGAAAGGAGTCTGCCAAGACAGTGGCATTTGCACAGAGGGTGAGGGTGGTGAGGGTGGTACAGATACCTAGGGAAGCAGCAACATCAAGTGCAAAGTGGACCACTCACCTGGCCTGTTTCGAGAACTCAAGGAGATCTTATGGCTTCAGTTTGAGTGAGAGGTAGAGGTAGAGAGTGTTGTTAGGGTCCTGTAAAGACTGAGGATCATTTGGGTTAAATGGGATCTGAGGTTGTATGAGACCTTTAGGAGGTTTGGCCAGCCTTTGTCACATGTGAAGGTTAACTGGATGAGAGCCACTTTGGAGGCTGCTGTTAAAACACAGAGACCCATCATTGAAACTTCAGATGATAAACCAGAGACCATAGAGAGACATTTTGAGACTTATTGTGAGAACCATCTCTCTACCAGTTTTCTTCCCAAAAATGAAATGAGGAGGGCTGGGTGCGCTCAGCACTCTGGGAGGCCGAGGTGGGCAGAGAACTTGAGGTCAGGAGTTTGAGACCAGCCTGAGCAACATGGTGAAACCCCATCTCCACCAAAAAATACAAAAATTATCTGGGCATAGTGGAACATGCCTATAATCCCAAGAGACTGAAGCAGGAGAATTGCTTGTGGAGGTTGCATTGAGCTGAGATCGTGCCACTGCAGTCTAGCCTGGGCGACAGAGCGAGACTCCATCTCAAAAAAAAAGGAAGAAAGGACGAATGTTTCAACAGAGGCTCCAGAAACACTTTTGAAAGTGGCTTTTAAATTTGTAGCACTCTAAAGTGGAACTGATCCCTGGATGTGTCTAACGTTGTATCCAGAGGCTGGTTTTACTCACAGTGCTTGACAATGAGTTGTCAGTACTGTAGGTAGAATATCAATTGGAGTCAGACGTGGGGTTCCAGCCCTGGCTCCGGCACTCTTTGTTTGTTTGTTTGTTTGTTTGTTTGTTTGTTTTTGCAGTCTGACCTTGGTCAAGTGACTAAACTTCTCTGCTTGTTATCTGTGAAGTAAAGATAAAATTATTTACGTCATAGGGCACATGTGAGGATTAAGACAGAGAAGTATACACGATGCCAGGATTCAGTAGTATTAGGATTATTTTTTTAATGGTATTGAAGGCAGAGAAGCTTAATTTCAGTGTATTTCTCTGAATTTTTACTAGGGACCATATTAGTTCTCACTGAAATGTGGATTCAGAGGTCAGCCTCAATAGTTGCTAAATGGTCTGCTTCCTTACACCAGCATCCAGCCGCAGTCATTCTGTATTTGCCAGGCCATTCATAGCCGTGTACTGATTTCATCCCCACAGGACAAGGTTTTGACGTGTCACATATGATCTCACCTCTGTAGCTTGCCAGGGTTGGTATGAATAGTTTAACCAAGCTATTGAAGGAGTAACTGTACGGCATTTACCCATGTAAATTTTTTCAGTTATTTGAATTAATGTAGAAATTGGACCTATAATCTCGGCACTTTAGGAGGCCAAGGTGGGAGGATTGCTTAAGCCCAGGGGGTCGAGGCTGCAGTGTGCCACTGCACTCTAGCCTAGACAACAGAGTGAGACCCTGTCTTAAAAAAAAAAAGAAATTTTGAGATTTGCTGTATCTGTGTAGGTATATGATTCTTTGGATAAGTGAGTCACTGTATCTTCCTGAAAACTAGGTTATTTGAAAGAGTAAGATCATTCAACTGATTGCACTGACTGCCAACTAACTTTGCAGGAGATGTTGCAGTAAAGATCCTAAAGGTTGTCGACCCAACCCCAGAGCAGTTCCAGGCCTTCAGGAATGAGGTGGCTGTTTTGCGGTGAGTAGAAAGCTGGCAGTCCAGTCCCTCTGGAGTGGGGAGTACAGAGACTGCAGAGTCAGTGGGCTGTGCCGTGGGCTGGGACTGGCAGGCAGGCAGGACTCACAGTGGAGTTCCTGTGGTTGGATGCACCTCCTTTGAGAGTAAAGGGATGTTTCCTTTAGTTTATGTGGTTGTCAGGCCGTTCGAAGAGCCCCTTTTCAGGAGAATACCCTCCTCTGGGCACAGTAAACTCAATAGCCCAGGTTCTATCTCTGGGTTTTGGTTCGAGGTGGGCAGGAGAAATAGGCCCTATATTTATCTTTATTTCCCAGAATCTTCTTTATAGCTGAGTTGCCTTATTTTAGACTTCAGAATAGTAAGTTTTCAAATCTTTCAGTTACTATTTAGACTTCTAGGAATATGTCATATAATGGAGACTTCTACAGAGGAGTCCTTGTAACCTCCACAAGGAGGGTCCTGAGTTTACAGTGACGAAACAGAATGTCTTCTCTGTAAGCAAGGCCAGCACTGAACTGATGGCCTAGTGAACTAATGTTGGGCTCCTCTGTTTGCTCAGAATGCCACCCAGGTTATCAGCTGTGCCATGTGTTTGTTTTTCTAGCCCCCTCCAGGTTGGGACTGGGAGTAGTGTCAAGAGCACAGAACCCACGGGAAAGCACAGTAGACCTCCCTGAGCACTTTCCTCTCTTCTCTCCTCAGCAAAACACGGCATGTGAACATTCTGCTTTTCATGGGGTACATGACAAAGGACAACCTGGCAATTGTGACCCAGTGGTGCGAGGGCAGCAGCCTTTACAAACACCTGCATGTCCAGGAGACCAAGTTTCAGATGTTCCAGCTAATTGACATTGCCCGGCAGACGGCTCAGGGAATGGAGTGAGTAGATGGCCTGATGCCTCTCTGGAACCCAGGCATCAAATTTGTCTGTAAATTGGAACCAAGATCAGGAAAAGCCTTCTAGTCCATTAAGTGATTCTGTGATTATCTTTGTACAAGTCTCTGGCCTGGGCTGGAGGGGTCAGTTATTAGGAATGTGTTGTTCAGGTTCTAACTGGGTGGAATGGCTCATGCCTGTAATCCCAGCAGTTTGGGTGGCCAAGGCCAGTGGATCACTTGGGGCCAAGAGTTCAAGACCAGCCTTGCCAACATGGCAAAATCCTTTCTCTACTAAAAATACAAAAATCAACCAGGTGTGGTGGCACGTGCCTGTAATCCTAGCTACTAAGGAGGCTGAGGCAGGAGAATCGCTTGAATCCAGGAGGCAGAGATTGCAGTGAGCTGAGATCATGCTACTGCACTTCAGCCTGGGCTGCAGAGCGAGACTCTGTCTCAAAAAAAAAAAAAAGTTCAGATTCCTTACCCAAGCAAAGCTTCCCCCTTGGCACTCAGACTCAGGCTCTTCCTGCTACCCTCACTTTATCCAAAAATCTGAGAACATAGTGGGGGTATGTACCTTCTGCTCAGCTGTCTGAGATGTGGCTGTGCCACATGAGGATTTAAGCAGATGTCATTTTTCAGGATAATTTAATTAAAAACTTTTTTCCTTAGGGTCTCACTTTGTTGCCTATGCTGGAGTGCAGTGGTGCAATCATAGCTCTCACTGTATTCTTGAACTCCTGTGATCCTCTTGCCTCAGTCTCCTAGGTTGCTGGGACTGCAGGCACACACTACCATGCCCACCTAGTTTTTGTGTATTTTGTAGAGTCTCACTATGTTGCCCAGGCTGGTCTCAAACTGGCCTCAAGTGATCCTCCCGCCTTTCCCAGCTAACCCAGGGTAGTGCTTCTCCAGCTTTCCCTCTGAAGCAGGTGTCCCCAAACTTTTTACACAGGGGGCCAGTTCACTGTCCCTCAGATCGTTGGAGGGCCGCCACATACTGTGCTCCTCTCACTGACCACCAATCAAAGAGGTGCCCCTTCCTGAAGTGTGGCGGGGGGCCGGATAAATGGCCTCAGGGGGCCACAGTTTGGGGACGCCTGCTCTGAAGTGTCCCTTATGGTAGAGGAGGAGGAATTCCTCATACCTCTAGACATCTGGGAACTACTGAGCTATAGCTGTGCTTGCAAGTGCTACACAATTCTCATATTGTCTTTAAAATCGTATGGAAGTTACATTCTGTATATTTTGAAATGTACACCTCAGTGGTTTTCTAGTATTGAGTTGTGTAGCCATCACCACCATCTAATTTTAGAACATCTTCATCCCAGAAAGAAACATATGTATGGTGTATAAGTCTGTTTGGGTTTTTCTAAAGGAAGACCTGTGGCTGGACAATTTATAAAAAGAGGTGTATTTGGCTCATGGTTCTGCAGAGTGTACAAAAAGCATGACACCAGCATCTGCTTCTGGTGAGGCCCTCAGGAAGCTTTTACTCATGGCAAAAGGCAAGGGGAGCCACATATGATGTGGTAAGAGAAAGGAGCAAGAAAGCATGGAGGGAGGTCCCAGACTCTAACCAGATTTCATGTGAACTAATAGCACGTGAACTCACTCATCACTGCAGGGGGGCACCAAGCCATTCATGAGGAATCTGCCCCCATGACCCAAACACCTGACACTTAGGTCCCACCTCCAACACTGGGGATCACATTTCAACATGAGATTTGGAGTGGACAAATATCCAAATGATAATACCCATTAGCATTCACCCAATACCTCCCACCCACTTACAGTCTACTTTGTTTCTGTGAATTGTGCCTACTTTGCAGTTTAATATAAATGGAATCATGTGAGATATTATATAGTCAAGTACCATATAATGATGTTTTGGTCAATGACAGACCACACATAGAAAGGTGGTCCCACAAGATTATAATACTGTATTTTTACTGTGCCTTTTCTGTTTGGCTATGTTTAGAGACACAGATACTATGTTACAACTGCCTCCAGTATTCAGTACACTGAGGGCCATACAGGTCTGTAGCCTAAGTGCGACAGGCTACCACTTAGCCAGGGTATGCAGTAGACTGCACCATCTTGGTTTGTATAAATACTCTTGATGATATTTGCATGAAAAGTTGGCTAACAACACATTTCTCAGAAGGTATACCTGCCATTCAGTGATGCTTGAATGTATATAATATAGAAGATGTGGTACTGTATGCCTGGCTCTTTCACCCAGCGTAATATTTTCTTTTTTTTTTTTTTTTTTTGAGACGGAGTTTCACTCTTGTTATCCAGGCTGGAGTGCAATGGCGCGATCTCGGCTCACCGCAACCTCCGCCTCCTGGGTTCAGGCAATTCTCCTGCCTCAGCCTCCTAAGTAGCTGGGATTACAGGCACGTGCCACCATGCCCAGCTAATTTTTTGTATTTTTAGTAGAGACGGGGTTTCACCATGTTGACCAGGTTGGTCTCGATCTCTCGACCTCGTGATCCACCCGCCTCGGCCTCCCAAAGTGCTGGGATTACAGGCTTGAGCCACCGCGCCCGGCTCAGCGTAATATTTTCAAGGTTAATCCAAGTTGTAGCATGTGTCACTATTTCATTCCTTTCTGTGTCTGAGTAACATTCCATTGTATGGATCTGCCACATTATTCATTCATCAGTTATGGACATTGGGTTATCAGAATTATTTTCGAGTAAAATTGATGCTTGAAGAAGTGTCAGCAATGGCTGGGCACAGTGGCCCATGCCTGTAATCCAGGCATTTTGGGAGGCCAATATGAGAGGATCACTTGAGCCCAGGATTTCAAGACCAGCTTGGGGCAACACTGCAAGACCTGGTATCTACAAAAAAAAGCAGGGGGGGCGGCGGTATGGTGGCACATGCCTGTGGTTCCAGCTACTTGGGAGGCTGCAGTGGGAGGATCACTTGAGCCTAGGAAGTTAAGGCTGCAGTGAGCTATGACTACCACTGCATTCCAGTCTCAAAAAAAAAAAAAAAAGGTGTAAGCATGTTTGTGCTGTGGCCTCACCTTCAAGTAAGCACTGATATGAACCAGGCTGAACAGCACAGGGTCCATCCCTGTGTGTAACACTCCTGGGAGCTGGGCCTTCAGTGGATTTACTTATTAGCTGTAGTTTAAAACTGCTTTCTACCCATGCCCCTCAAACTTATTTTTAATAATTTCTTTTCCCTTCACAGCTATTTGCATGCAAAGAACATCATCCACAGAGACATGAAATCCAACAGTATCCTTTGGTTGTTGAGTTCCATTTGACTGCTCAGTTCTAAATTTAGGGAAGCAGAATAGAGCCTTTTTATCACAAGTGACTCTTGGTGCCAGGGGATATCATTTTAAGGAAAGAGGCAGAGGACAAGAAGACACAAAAGTCAGAAAATTAGTAGGCCTGGCTTGCTCCTCAGCAGCATATGCCTCACCAGGACTGATGAGATGTTTAGTTTGGGTTCCTTTCTATCTCAGCAAAAGTGATTTGGAGAGATTTTTGTAAGCTTGAAAATAAGCATAATTTATCACACTATTACTAAATTTAACCTGAGTGGGATTGTGCTTTTGTCTTTATTTCTAGTTTGTGGACAGTGTATGTATGTGTATCTGCTTGTTAGGTGGATAGCAAGTAAGCTATAAGCCACAGGTTGAAAGGTTTCTAAAAATCACTATTTAAAATGGTCTTTCTTGACCAGGCGTGGTGGCTAATGCCTATAATCCCAACACTTTGGGAGGCCAAGGCAGGTGGATCACTTGAGGCTAGGAGTTTGAGACCAGCCTGGCCAACGTGGCAAAACCGGTCTCTATATTTAAAAATTAGCTGGGTGTGGTGGCACATGCCTGTAATCCCAGCTACTCAGGAGGTTGAGGCAGGAGAATCACGTGAACCTGGGAGGTAGAGGTTGCAGTGAACTGAGATCGTGCAGTTGCACTCTAGCTTAGGGAACAGAGCAAGGCTCTGTCTCAAATAAATAAATTAAATGGTCTTTCTCAAAGGTACGTAAGTGGGTTCCTCAGAGGTCACTGTTGGAAACAATCCTTTTCCCTTTCTAAGTCTTGTTTTTATAGAAGAGTAAATGCAGAAAGGTATTTTTAATGCTGTAAGGCGTGAAATTTAATTTGGAATGTGCCACCCTTCACCAGCCTTTCCTTGTGCTAGAAGGATGGCATTACAGCCCACACTTGGCTTCTTGAGCAGTGAGAGGCATGGTAATTGTGTTGAGCTGGATTATAGGACATGCCCTATTTTAGGTACCTGTGTGAGGCATGGAACACCTTTCAGTGGTGGGGTTTTTAGCAGCCAAACATGATACTATGAAAGCAGACACCAGATTTAAGGAGGTGTGAGTTCCTGGGCACCAGCAGCTCATAAGTTGCTTCATAAGTGTTTTTAAAATTTTTTTATTTTCTTCAATTTTTCTTTCTCTCACACAAGTTAGACTTAAACTGTATGACTTCTTTACCCAGAAGCAAGCTGATTTTGGTTTTCATTTTGAAGTCACCCAAGTGGTACTAATTCTGATGAGGAATTTCTTAGGACAACATTGAACACTTCAATAAGGGATTTGCTATTCTGTGAACCACTCAAGGTTCAGATGGTGACTTGAGGGCGGAACAGAGGCAGAAACCACTGTAAGCTGTCAGCAGGCCATAGTTGGCCCTCTGGGGAGTACTGGAGTGTGGCCTCCGCTCCTCATGTTAGAGTTTCACCCACACGTATTATGTGGAAAGGTCACAAAGCCAGGGACCCAGCACCTAGATGTGGAAATGGAGAAAAGAAGCAGGGAAAAAAACTGACTTGTTTTTTGGCTGGGGCCAAATAACCTGGCACATTGAATAATCCCTGCCTGCCCCCTGGAAGAAGGGACATTTCAGAAGCACTTTTAAGAACTTCATATACCTTAGGAAATTCAGTGCAGAGAGGCTGCAACAGAGAGAAGGTGGAGAGATATACCATGTTATAAAGAACTTTGGGATGGTTTTCAAAATTAATTTGACCATTCTTTCGAAACCAGAGTCCTTAACAAGCATTGAGATATATTTCTCCATGAAGGCCTAACAGTGAAAATTGGAGATTTTGGTTTGGCAACAGTAAAGTCACGCTGGAGTGGTTCTCAGCAGGTTGAACAACCTACTGGCTCTGTTCTGTGGATGGTGAGAATCTGGGCTCCCACTAGCAGTTTTTGGTGTGGGGCAAAAGGAATACCCAGAAGCTTTGTTTTTGTAGATTTTCTTGAGGAAGCTGTTGATCAAAACCACTGTGAAGCTTAGTGTGGAGAGGACTTAATAAGCTGGGATAGAAATGCTGGGTCTTGGTCCTTTAAAGACAAGGATTCCTGAGCCATTTTAACCAGTGCCTGAGTTGGAGACCTTTGGGGAAATGCTATGTGGGGACTGAAGAATGGACTCATTCATAACTAATGAAAGGGAAGCCTGGCCCATAGATGTCTGTGGGGCCTGTCATATGGTGATAAATATACTTTTTCCCTGTAGGCTCCAGAGGTGATCCGAATGCAGGATAACAACCCATTCAGCTTCCAGTCAGATGTCTACTCCTATGGCATCGTATTATATGAGCTGATGACAGGGGAGCTTCCTTACTCTCACATTAACAACCGAGATCAGGTGAGTCTGTACTGGTGCTAAAGGACCTGACTCGTGGGAGCTCCTGGGCCTCCTGCCAGCCTAAACAGCTAGAGGGTTAGGACTTGTTACTTTCTCTTGTTCATCCACCCCTCGTTCACTCAGCTGTTTTTCCCTTAGATCATCTTCATGGTGGGCCGAGGGTATGCCTCCCCAGATCTTAGTAAGCTATATAAGAACTGCCCCAAAGCAATGAAGAGGCTGGTAGCTGACTGTGTCAAGAAAGTAAAGGAAGAGAGGCCTCTTTTTCCCCAGGTAAGGCTCAGGGCTGCTAGAATGGGATTAAAGCATGGGTTGGTTCTTAAAGATGGCAATATAAGGGGAGTATTTTGTTTTTATAGGGAGGGGAACCAGGTCCTCTACAAGATGGTGGGGGCAGGGTATGGCCAGTGTCTTTGGACTCCCAAGCCCCAACTAATGAGAGCATTTTGGGGCTTTGTTTCAGATTCTGTCTTCCATTGAGCTGCTCCAGCACTCTCTACCGAAGATCAACCGGAGCGCTTCCGAGCCATCCTTGCATCGGGCAGCCCACACTGAGGATATCAATGCTTGCACGCTGACCACATCCCCGAGGCTGCCTGTCTTCTAGTTGACTTTACACCTGCCCTCAGGCTGCCAGGGGAGGAAGAAAAGCCAGCAGGCACCACTTTACTGCTCCCTTTCTCCAGAGGCGGAGCACATGTTTTCAGAGAAGCTGCTGCTAAGGATCTTCTAGACTGCTCACAGGGCCTTAACTTCATGTTGCCTTCTTTTCTACTCCTTTGGGCCCTGGGAGAAGGAAGCCATTTGCAATGCTGGTGAGTCCTGCTCCTTCCCCATGTACCCCATGCTCAAGGCTCAGCCTTCTCTAGATGTGCAAGTGGATGTTGATGGTAATCCAAAAAGCAGGGGTCCAGCCCAGCTGTTGGCTATGTATTTTGAGGAAGTAAGGTAGCAGGCAGTCCAGCCTGATGTGGAAACACATGGGATTTTGGAAATCAACTTCTGGAGGAATGCATATCACAGGCGGGACTTTCTTCAGAGAGTGGTGCAGCGCCAGACATTTTGCACATAAGGCACCAAACAGCCCAGGACTGCCGAGACTCTGGCCGCCAGAAAGAGCCTGCTTTGGTACTATGGAACTTTTCTTAGGGGACACGGCCTCCTTTCACAGCTTCTAAGGTGTCCAGTGCATTGGGATGGTTTTCCAGGGAAGGCACTCAGCCGGTCCCCATCTCGGCCCTCTCAGGGAGCAGTCTTCCATCATGTTGAATTTTGTCTTCCAGGAGCTGCCCCTGTGGGGCGGGGCCGCAGGGCTAGCCTTGTTTCTCTAATAACACAGCCTTGTTTCTCTAGTCGTATTATGCGTATACAAGGAAGCCAGGAATACAGGTTTTCTTGATGATTTGGGTTTTAATTGTTTTTATTGCACCTGACAAAATACAGTTATCTGATGGTCCCGCAATTATGTTATTTTAATAAAATAAATTAAATTTAGTTGTAATAGCTATCTCCTTTTAAAGTAATTCTGAGCTCACAGCTTGAACGCCCCATTTGTTCACCCTCTTCAGGGGCAGAATTCAAGCAGCAGGAAATGTGCCCAGAGCCTAGACTGAGAATGAATTTGTAATTTAACTTTTGTACTCTTTGTAACCCTCCACTGAATAGTATAAAAGTTAAGCAGAAAGTATGCTAAACTCAGCTAAGATGTTAAATAATGTGTTTTATAAAATTTTTGGTATGTACAGCTTTTTTAAAAACACACAAAAAGAACAAGCTTGTGGTGGTTCACAAGGTTGTGCGAACCCTTCAACTAAAAATGACTACAAAACTTGCCATCAGCTCTCTTCAGGACTACTGCTGGGTCAGAATCAAAACAGAAACCTTGGGGTGCCATGAAATTTTGTGAAAATTTCAAACCAAAGCCAGGCTTTGCAGATAATAGATTGCTTGAGTACGAACCACACAGTATGTAAGTGCGTGTGTGTGTTTTGAGTTCTCAATACAATTACCCTGATGGGCATGAACCCACAGGTGAGGGCAGAGGCTTTGTTTCCCTGGAGGGCCCTGGCTGGAGGCTGCAACCAGACAGAAGGGCTAGATTGCTACTCAGTACAGTACCTCCTGCTCCTTCAAGAGCCTCCCGAAGAGAGAAAAAGATTTATACTTCCACTTTGTTTGCTGCACATGTGGCAACAAGATCGCCACCCTGATTTGGGATACTTGAGAGAACTCGAAAAAATGACCATCCTTAAAGCCCTAAAAAAAAGTTGTATGTTAACAGCTGTGCCGGGCTCACTCTGCATTGTGTGTTCTTGAAAGCTCTGTAAAAATCTTGACCGTACATTAGATATACTAGAGAAATACACTACAGAGAAATCCTTTTATAGGGTTGAATTCTTCGGTAAGAAAAACAAATCTGCCACATTAGGGGCAGCTGCAAGTTTACTGTTTCTGGGGAGAAAAGATCAACCATAAGAGCCAGGTTTTTGTTTTAAAGCAGTCAGTCCAAACAGCCTGAGTGGTTAGTTGTTACCCCTGAGGGACGTGAGGTGTAACTATATCAGCTATAAAACAGCAATTCCATACACTTACTAGGTTACTTTATATCCTTCACTCTTACCCACAGCTGTAATAATGGAGAGTGGATGAGACCAAGGCTAAGCACAATCCCACTCAAATCCAAGCCACACGCCCCCTTGGCTGCAGTACAGGGAAGCTCTGCACACCCTGGCTTGGGAAAGTTTTGGCCGATGGAGCCCAAGATGCAGGGTGACCATCTACTCTTTAGGGTTCTGCTGACTCCACTCCAGAAAGGTGCATGAACAGGTCCCCAAGCTCTGTCATGTCGACATCTTCGTTGTTGGGGACATGCTGGCTTTCTCGGGTCTCGATGAAATCCCAGAGCCGCACTGAATTAAAGAACTGCAAAAACAGCCAGTGGATGTGCCGGGTTACTACCAAGAGCAACAGGAAGGCTTCATCTTTCTTTTGCCTACCCTCATTTGTCTGCAAGAACAAGTACCTAGAAATGCTCACAGCTGCTAAGTGTCCCCAACTAGAGACAGCAAAGTCCTTACCCTCACAGTGCCTTGAGAACTGAGCTGTTTCCGAGGTTTCTCAGGCTCTGCTAGCCGTCCATCAGGGTAAGCATGTCGATAAAGGCATTTGCTTCCAAATGGACAGGTCCCCTTGCCTTGCTCAAAGTATTTACAGGCTTTTTTCCTGAAAAGCAGAAAGAGTCAAGAGGCTGGTGGGAAAATGTGGAGTCCAGATTGGGCCACTGCCTGCCTCCATCCTTGCCCTTACGCCAGAGGTGGGTCAGCCTCACATTCTAGGTGGGGCAACTGAGGCTAGCAGAGGTTAAGTGATTTGTCTCAGGTCACACACAGCTGGGATTCTGATTTCCAAGTAGGATAGTAAGTATCCCCACCTACCTGCAGCCTTGCAAAGGGTGTGAACCTGCCTGGGGACTCACTGTGTGGAGCCTGCAGTGCTCCACAGGTCCTCCAGCAGCTCCAGAGCACATCCTGTGTCACCACAGGACTAAGCCAGGCCGGATCACTCCTCTGGCCTCCAAGGTCTGAAGCCAGCCACTTGCCTCCGCTCAGAATTCCATGGGCACTCCACTCAGCTAAGTTTCCCCTTCCCCTCCTGGCTGCAGTGCTGTCAAGGTGACTACAGGAAAAGCAGTGGGTTTTAGCAGCTGTCTAAAGCCACAGGTCTTCCAGTTTTCCTGTCTCCACCCTTGGCACCAGGGCTTCACCCCTTATGTTTTGGACCCCTTCTCAAAACAGTTGTTTTTCAATGCATAAAACACACAGATTACCGGGTGCGGTGGCTCAAGCCTGTAATCCCAGCACTTTGGGAGGCTGAGGCGGGCAGATCACAAGGTCAAGAGATCGAGACCATCCTGGTCAACATGGTGAAACCCCGTCTCTACTAAAATACAAAAAATTAGCTGGGCATGGTGGCGCACGCCTGTAATCCCAGCTACTCAGGGGGCTGAGGCAGGAGAATTGCCTGAGCCCAGGAGGCGGAGGTTGCGGTGAGTCGAGATCGCGCCATTGCACTCCAGCCTGGGTAACAAGAGCGAAACTCCGTCTCAAAAAAAAAAAAAAAAAAAAAAAACCACATAGATCTACAGCACACAGTCACCAAAACAGTTAAAAATGTTTTCCCTCTCTTAATTCTACCATTCTACCCACAGACCTCTATGTTAGGAACCCTGCTCCTGAGGAAACTCAATCAAATGAATTCCCATTTTGCTCAAATGAACTCTGGTTTATCCATTCATCAAGTACCCAAAACTGAAAGAAAAATAAAGGATAACCAAGAATCCAGAGGGCCATCTGGGAGTACAAAGGAAGGGGGGAAGTCAAAGAAATAAAGCGAAACAGCGGAAAAGGCATGCTGCTGCCAGGGCCAGCTGCAGTGTGTGACAACAGGAGGGGACAAGCAGGGAAAGGGGGCTCCTGACTCCAGTGGTTTTCTGTCTTTTCAGATGGGATGGCCATAGGCCAGTGGTGAAGTTCTCTGAGGGTGGCTTCAGAGCAGCATAAAGAAAAATTTCCTGGCTGGGTGCGGTGGCTCACTCCTGCAATCCTAGCACTTTTGGGAGGCCAAGGCGTATATATCATCGGAGGTCAGGAGTTCAAGACCAGCCTGGCCAACATTGTGAAACCCTGCCTCTACTAAAAATACAAAAAAATTAGCCAGGCATAGTGTCAGTTGCCTGTAATCCCAGCTACTTGGGAGGCTGAGGCAGGAGAATCACTTGAACCGAGGAGATAGAGGCTTCAGTGAGCCAAGATTGCACCACTGCACTCCAGCCTGGGAGACAGAGTGAGACTTTGTCTTGGGGGAAGAAGAAAAGCTCCTTGACAGCAGGTCTGATTTGAGCATGGGTGGCTGCAGAGCAGGTTGTGTGGACCACACATCCTCCAGAACCCCACTTGCCTGGAGTTCTGAGCGGACTTCAAATGACCACGAGCAGTTTGCCCTCACCAGAGCCTGCTGGACAACTCCAGAGCATCGTAGCACACTAGCTATGAACAGGTCAAACACGTTATTTGCTAGTCCCCTATTCCCACGAGAATATTACTCTTTTTCCTCCCCCAGGCTTATCTGGTCACCAAGGCCAAAAGCCTCCAGTTCACTCTGATTCCTTCTGTGTTCTCAGCTTTCACACCCAACTGTGTTCATTCTGTTTACAAATCACTTTCCAATCTCATCCTTTGGGTTCCCACACTATGGAAGCCTCTGCTGCCTGCCTGCCAGGGTTACTTCCTCACTGGCCTCCCTCCCACTCCCACCAGTTTCCAGCTTCTTCAGAGTACCACGGAGGAGCTTCCCAACTTGTTTTTTTTTAATCTTTAAAGAGATAAGGTTTCCCTGTGTTTCCCCTGGTGGGTCTCAAACCCCTGGCTTAAGCAACCTGTTCTCCTCAGCCTCCCAAAGTACTAGGATTACAGGCATGAGCCACCACGCCTGGCCCCAACCTGTTCTTAAAGACCCTGGTCACACTGGGATTCAAATGTCCTTTAGATTCCAGTCTGTCTTGTCCCTGTAGGTCCCACCACATCCTCTACACACCTGTTTCAATGCCAGGAGCTATTCCCAGTGTCCCCCAGACACAAAACCTACACCATTCTCTGCCTATGTCCTTCCATCACCTCACCCTGTCTGTAGGTTCTGTGTCCCATACTTCTTCCCCTGGCAGCCTCCCGTGGATCCAAGTGCTTTCTCTGTTGTGACATATGGTCCCTCATCAAGAACTGGTCACCAGCACACTTGTATCATAATTGCCCTTAAGGTCAGGAGTTCAAGACCAGCCTGGCCAACATGGCAAAAGCCCATCTCTACTAAAAAATACAAAACATAGGCCGGGTGCGGTGGCTCAAGCCTGTAATCCCAGCACTTTGGGAGGCCGAGGCGGGTGGATCATGAGGTCGAGAGATCGAGACCATCTTGGTCAACATGGTGAAACTCCATCTCTACTAAAAATACAAAAAATTAGCTGGGCATGGTGGCACGTGCCTGTAATCCCAGCTACTCAGAAGGCTGAGACAGGAGAATTGCCTGAACCCAGGAGGCGGAGGTTGCGGTGAGCCGAGATCGCGCCATTGCACTCCAGCCTGGGTAACAAGAGCGAAACTCCGTCTCAAAAAAAAAAAAAAAAAAAAAAATACAAAACAGCTGGGTGTCATGGCACATACCTATAACCCCAGCTACTCGGGAGGCTGAGGCAGGAGAATCACTTGAACCCTGGAGGCGGAGGTTGCAGTGAGCTGGTATCACATCACTACACTCCAGCCTGGGCGACAATGTGAGACTCTGTTTTTTTTGTTTTTTTTTGTTTTTTTTTTTTAAAGAAAAAGAAGTGTCTTACAGGCTGGGACCCCTCTGCTTACCACACCTGCCCCCTTGTGGACACACAGGAAGATCGTATGAGGGAAAAATAGTAATTCTATTCAGTAAAGAGAGGCAAAGGTGGGGAGACCAATTAGGTCAAGATAAATATCCTTTAAGAACGGAAAAAGGCCATTTCTGAAAAAAGAAAATTAAGATAATTGTCAATAGAGCAACAAAATATTTGAGGCAGTTCTTAAGGCTAAAGGGCAGTTATACCAAATAAAAACACTGGAAATAAATATTAAATACCTATGTAAATAAACTTTTCCGCTACTGGAAAAGCAGCACCAGCTACTTGAGAGGCTGAGATGGGATAACTGCTTGAGCCCGGGAGGCCGAGGCTACAGTAAACTGAGATTGCACGACTGCACTCCAGCCTGGGCAACGTAGTAAGACCCTATCTCAAAAAATAAAATAAAATATAAAATAAAATCACCAAAAATTAAATCATCTACATTACCATGTCCTTGTTCATTGCTGCATCCCAGAGCCCAGAATGGTGCATGAGAGAAGAGAGGAAGAGGCCCCTAAGGCCACAGTCCTGGGAGGGAGAACAAGGACACAGGCCAACAGCAGAGCCACGCAGGCAGCAGGGACATGTCGAAACTCAAAGCACTTACCCCATCCCCTGTTTGAAAGCTTCAATCAACTCGTTCTTTTTATTCTGATCTTCCACCCAATACACACTTGGAATTACAAACTCTGATATCACACGGCATTCTGGACAAGACCTGAAATAAGAATTAGATTAGTAAGGGAGAGATCACACTACGAAGCCTGTGCATCCTCTCTGCTAAACCTCTTGCTCAACGCACTACAAGCATTTCCTTAACCAGAAATTCCAAAAGATGAAATCACAATCATCTAAGAACCTTATTTACTATTTTTTATTTACTATTAAAATAAGTAAATAGTAAATAATAGTTACTATTACTTATGTGTAAGTTGCAGAGCTTTGCAGAGCTTTGATCTAATATTTACTATTACTTATTATTAAAAAAATAGAGTTTCCCAATGAGAACACATGGACACACGTGGGGAACATCACACACAGGGGCTTGTCAATGTGGGGGGAAGGGGAGGGAGAAATGGCTAATTCATGCGGGGCTTAAAACCTAGGTGACAAGTTGATAGGTGCAGAAAATCACCTTGGCACATGTATACCTATGTAACAAACCTACATATTCTGCACATATATCCCAGAACTTAAAGTAAAAAAAAAAAAAAGGGGTTTCCTCAACAAAAAAGATGAAATAAGAACCCTCATACACTGCTGGTGAGAATGTAAAATGGTGCAGCCACTTTGAACAGAGTCTGGCAGATTCTCGAACGTAGAGTTATTATACCATAAAACCTAGCAATCTCATGCCTAGGTGTATACCCAAGAGAAATGAAAACACATATCACCCCCAAAACTATGTTCACAAATGTTGACAGCAGCATTATTCATAACAGTTACAAAGTGGAAACAGCCCAAATGTCCACTAGCTGAGGAATGAATAAGGGAAATGTGGTGTGTCCATACAATGGAATGCAATTCAGCCACAAGGAGGAGCACGGGCACATGCTACGGGCGGGATGGACTCTGACAACGCTACGCTCAGTGAAAGGGGCCAGGCACAAAAGGCCGCATAGCCCATGATTCCATTTATAAGAAGTGTCCAGAATAGGCAACTCTGTAGAGACAGAAAGCAGATGAGTGGTGAACTAAATTGTGTGCTTTTATCTCAATAAAGCAGTTATTTTACCACATGATTTTAGGCAAGTTACTTGACCTCACCAGGCCTGTTTCCTAATCTGTAACTGAGGAGGGTCTTTGAGAGAATGAGATGAGCTGACAGATGTGAAGAGTTCTGAACAGTACAAAGCGTGCCGTGACCTCTCCACATGTCAGCTCTTCCCCTGTCCTGCTGGAGAATTTGAAACTCCTATGTTGGCCGCACTGAGTACATCCCATGCACCAGGCATCATGCAGAATGTTTTACATGCATTATTCCATTTAATCCTCAAGTAACCCTATTTTCACTTCTGGTGGGGGAAAATATGAAGCTCAAAAAGATTAACGGGCAACTGAGCTGTGGACAGATAGTACTGGATTTCAAACACAAGGCAAGGAGATAAACAGGCCAGTGCCATTTAACACCTTTTTACACAGATCACCTTTGCTGAGTTCCTCCCCAGAACTCAGAAAGCCTGGTAGCAATTATTGCCCATCTTTTACAGAAACAGGCACTTGGGCTCAGGAAAAGTAACCTGCTGAAGTTCATGCGGCCAGGGGCCAGAACTCACCCGTTACACTGCACTAAGATACCCCTGGAGGGTGAGAGAGGGCTTAAAGGTGGATGAAATAGAGTCTCAAACATTCTTCCAGCTCCTAGAGCTAAGACTCCTGGCTATACTTACTTAATGATTTGGTTTTCAAACTGTTTGGCACACCGCCACTGCCGGATGCAGGACAAGCAGTATGTGTGATTGCAATTGGAGAGAATCCCAAATCTCCTCTCAGAAGCAGAGGCCTTCTCCAGGATCACTTCCATGCAGATACTGCACACTTTGTCCTGGCTTGCCTGGAAGGCAAAGGCCTTCTCCATCTCATGTTCAAACGTCAACATGCAGATCTGAAGTACAGACAGGAAGGAAACCTTTGGTTGTGGGCCACCGAGGAGTGGCAGAAGCCGTAGGAGCAGCTGCAGCCACACTGCCTGCCACAGCTGAGATCAGGAAGGAATACTGACAGGGACTGCTGTGAGGAAGGCCCAGCCTCTGCCAGAGTCAGAACAATGACATCTCCCTCAGACCATACAAAGGACTTCAAACCATCACTGGTCCAGCCCTTGCTTTCCTAGGAGGTGACAAGGTCACCACCCATTGTGAGACCATGGAGATCCAAACAGGTTAAACTGCAGTAGAGTCAGAGTCCATAAGGAACGCGTCCCTTGTCCCCCAGCTCCTCTGGGCATTGATTCCCCCCACCCCCAGCCATGCCAACATCAGAGATGCTGACTTGTCCTTACCATGAGCCTTAAGGGTGGCAGCCTAGTCATATGTAAACCGTACCAATTCTCCCCCAAAAAATGATTCAATGAATTCATTCATTCACTAGGCGTGCCCTGAATTCGTTATATATGCTGGCATTCGAGCAAGTGTAAAGAGAAAACGTAGGCTCAGCCCTTGTAAGCTCGGTTTGTCCAGATCTGAGACAAACCAACACTCACTGCACACAAAGACCTCACACACTTGCATAAAGAAGAAAGCTCTAACCCTCTGCTTCCCTGAAAGACAATGGAGAGTGGCTACTTGTCCATTGCCACACGGAGTCAGTACTAAGTTACCCCTTGATAATCTAGGAATACACTGTCCATTTAAAGATGCTTTAGGCCGGGTGCAGTGGCTCACACCTGTACTCCCAGCACTTTGGGAGGCCAAGGTAGGAGGACTGCTTGATCTCAGGAGTTCAAGACCAGCCTGAGCAACACAGCAAGACCTCATCTCTGTTAAAAATAAAATAAAATGTTAAAAGCCAAGTCACCATGCCATGGGGGTCTTGCCATGTTGCCCAGGCTGGTTTTGAACTCGTGGGCTCAAGCAATCTGCCTGCCTTGGCCTCCTGACGTGTTGGGATTACAGATGTGAGCCACCATGCCTGGCCCTCCCCTGCCTCTTATCCAGCTTTGTACTCTCTGCAACAGGCACAGGGCCTAGCATAAGGCAGATCCTCCCTAAACACTGCAGATATTAATGACTTTAAAAGACCCTTCCAACAAGTATCTCCTCAGATTCTATGATTTGGGCTCAAATCTTCCAAAACTTGACTTTGCTGGATCCCAATCATGAGGAAGTGTGAACCCAGGGAGGGAGGATGCTGTATCTGCCTGTGTGTGACAGAGACACACAGACAATGTTCCCCAGAAAAATTGGGGGAACATTGGGGGAATCATTTTAAGTGAACAGTTCTGTTCTTTGAACTTAGCATGATTTTATGTTTCAGATACCACTTCTTTTTCTCTTTATTCTGAGTAATCAAAAATTGGCAAAATAGGCTGGGCACGGTGGCTCATGCCTGTAATCCCCGGCTTTTGGGAGGCTGAAGCAGGCAGACCACTTGAGGTCAGGAGTTCAAGACCAGCCTGGCCAATGAGGTGAAACCCCATCTCCACTAAAAATACAAAAATGAGGCAGGCGTGGTGGTGAGTGCCTGTAATCCCAACTACTCAGTAGGGCTGAGGCGGGAGGATCACCTGAGCCGGGGAAGTAGAGGTTAGTGAGCTGAGATTGCACCATTGCACTCCAGCCTGGGTGACAGAGGAAGACTCAGTTTAAAAAAAAAAAAAAAAAAATTGGCAGGCCGGGCGTGGTGGCTCAAGCCTGTAATCCCAGCACTTTGGGAGGCCGAGGCGGGTGGATCACAAGGTCAAGAGATCGAGACCATCCTGGTCAACATGGTGAAACCCCGTCTCTACTAAAAATACAAAAAATTAGCTGGGCATGGTGGCGCGTGCCTGTAATCCCAGCTACTCAGGAGGCTGAGGCAGGAGAATTGCCTGAACCCAGGAGGTGGAGGTTGCAGTGAGCCGAGATCGTGCCATTGCACTCCAGCCTGGGTAACAAGAGCGAAACTCAGTCTCAAAAAAAAAAAAAAAAAAAAAAAACATTGGCAAAATCACTGCAGGAAAAATAAGCTGGAAATAGGATGTAAATATGCCAGATATATACTGTGGATATTACTGGCAGGAGGATGCCTGTGGAAATACCAACAATTCTGTCAATTAATACATTTCAGATTTCTTTGAGTGTGTAGGGATGGCTTTCAGTGTCCTGTTCAGTACATTTCAGATTTCTTAATATGAGTTCATGCAAAGGTTTTTTACTTTACCTTTTCGTGAGCCTTCCTCTGCTCTGGGTCAAAGGGGTGCAAGACTCGCAGCCTACAGATTTCACAGACCTCCCCGTGCAGGTAGACACAGGCATCCCCAAATCGGCACTCCCCAGCAGCTGCATAGGGGCACAGCTGCTGCTTGTTGCTGTAGGAGCTGCTGGCCTCCAGGTCATCAAGGCCACTCCTGATGGCATCCAGGTAGGAAGTCGGCTTCATCTCGGGGCTGGGTTGGGGGTCGCTGCAGCTGCCTAGATTACTCACCATGCTCGGGTGAGTCTTTCCTTCAGCCATGCCAGAGAGATCTGAATATAACACACACAACACACACACATGAAAATGGCCCAATTTTTCTCGTGTGACGTTAGCCAAAGCCTAACATATTAAGTTACTCTGACCTAAGAATTCTACTCTTGAGGACATATGGCAAAAAAATAGACTGAGGGGGAAAAATGAAAGGAATAATACAAAATGTTTATAGTAACATTACTTATATAATAACTTAAAAAAATTTTTTTTAAATGGCAACACAGGGAAATAGCAAAGCAACAGGATACACTTATACAAAAGAACACATGGACCAGTTAACATTAAAACAAACCAAAAAACAGGGAGATCATTAGAACACAGTGTTTCCCTTATACCAGCAAAGTTATGAATCATTTTAAGTGAACTAGAATAGATGTCTAGAGGAAATCTGTGAGTCCTGAGGCCGGTGTAAACTGCCCCATGGTTACCCCTTCTCACACCAGGCTGCTGCGTTCCCACTGCACACCTCTGAGCTTGTTTAGAGGTCATGTATTCTCACAGGATTACTCATTTGCTGAGGATGGAATCTGTCTACCTTACGGTACCCAGTTCCAAGAACCAGAAATCTCTTCACCTGGTGAGGATCATCCAATAAAAAATACTTTTACAATTTGTAGCTTTCTTCCTCATCAAACCCTGTTTCAGGTCACAGATCATGTTCCAAATCCTAGTGTGCTATCCTGTTCACAAAGGTACAATCTAAAATGTCAAACACTGTCAGTATAAGAACTAAAACTACTCACTGGCCTAAAAGTCAAACAGTGAAACATGCTCTTCAGCAAAATATTTATTTTTTTGAGATGAAGTCTCACACTTGTCACCTGGGCTGGAGTGCAGTGGCATGATCTCAGCTGACTGCAACCTCTGCCTCCTGGGTTCAAGCAATTCTCCTGCCTCAGCCTCCCAAGTAGCTGGGACTGCAGACACCCACCACAACACCCAGCTAATTTTTGTATTTTAGTAGAGACAGGGTTTCTACTAAACCATGTTGGGCAGGTTGGTCTCAAACTCCTGACCTCAGGTGATCCACCTGCCTCAGTCTCCCAAAGTGTTGGGATTATAGGCATGAGCCATCACGTCCAGCCAAAATATTTAGTTTTGAAATAAGGAGCTTGATGCTTCTCACCAACTGGACAACCACCATATGAAGATGGAAGCTACATGTTGACAAAAAGATTGGGTCTTTATGTTTTGCCAGGCCAGTCTTGGAGCTCAACCCACAGCCTTAGGCACAAGGGTAAATGTATCATCCAAATGATCCTGCAGCCACATGGAGCCTCTTCAGAACAGTTCTGAAGTCTCTCCACATGGACAACCTGGAGGTGTATTAGGTTAGGAGCCTTCTTCACAAGAGGAGGCTACAAAGGAGCAACAAGCATATGCAAGAGTACTATGCAAAAAGACGCAACAAAAGGCTTCCGCTTACTCACTTCGGTCTCTGAGAACCAATGTTCTTTTTTCACGCTTCCCAGGTTCATGTGAGTTAGTTTTCACAATGGATGCAGTGACCTCAGAAGGAGGGTGAGGATTGTGAAAAGTCGGAGAGGGTACACTGTGGGCCATGGTGCCCACAGCACCTCCAGCTGCAGCAGAGGGCCTTGTGTGGTCATATCTAAACAAAACACACAGCAGACACATTACAGACATGCCACCCACACACACTCCCAGACGCCATACTCCTCAAACATCAATGGCCCTCCTCCTGCTGCACAAAGAAGGAGACCATCTTTTTGAATATTTAAACTCTAATAGGCTTACCGATTATTAACAGATGCTTGGCAATTCAGTGTGAGTGGGATATTTGCTATCTATCACCTATGCCTAAGTGTCCCTGTGGGACTTGAATGGGACAGACACATAGAGAGCCTGAAAGTTCCAAAGAGATGTTGAGCTGAAATCTCCTGATGCCTGACTGACCAAGTGTCCTTTTGAGCAGGAGTCCTCAAAATGTTGACAGGGCCAATGAGCTCTCCCTGACTGTCTCTCTTGGTGTTCACTAGCAGAGGGAGATCAAGGTGGGCCTGATTCCATCATTTCTCCCACTGCACTGCACTGCACAGAGAAAGGAGGGAAGGAAGCTTTGCAGCCTAGGAAAGAAAAGATCAGCTCTTCACTGCAAGAGCATGAACAAGTTTCTGGAATTGAGTACAATTTTATAACTAGATAGTCATAAGAGTAAGGCTGAAAAGTAGTTTTAAAAAATGAAAACTAGGCCGGGCGCAATGGCTCACACCTGTAATCCTAGCACTTTGGGAGGCCAAGGTGGGTGGATCACCAGGTCAGGAGGTCAAGACCATCCTGGCCAACATGGTGAAACTCCATTTCTACTAAAAATATAAAAATTAGCCAGGCACGGTGTCACACGTTTGTAGTCTCAGCTGCTGGGGTGGCTGAGGTGGGAGAATCACTCGAACCCAGGAGGCAGAGTTTGCAGTGAGCAGAGATTGGACCACTGAACTCCAGCCTGAGTAACGGGGAGGAAAAAAAAAAAAAACTAATTTAGTTTTAGGGTGCTGAAACTGAGGTTTTAAACTTATTTGCCATACTTTTTGTAATATTGTCATATTACTTTTACATTAAAATTTCCCCCTTATCAAAAACCATTCTCCAAATGAAATCAGTGTCACAGCTGGAGCCTGTTGCAGAGTCCTTGCCTGCACCGAGTTCCATAGGCACAGTAGCCTTTCTGGTAGTACTTGCAGATGGTAGATGGCTTGCTGTTTGCCAAGTCATGTGAGAATAGGCACTGGCTTCCTTCTCGACATACACCGTGCATAAAATACCTGAAGAGACAAGCACAGGCATACAACTTTTAGAAGCATATTTTGCTTTATACAATCAACTTATTCTTGAACCTAGCATACAAATATTTACCAAGCATATATTACAGTAAAGGCTCTATTAGGCACTAGAGAGAGATCTATACATTTCCTTGATTCTAAGACAGTGATTTCAGAGGCACCACAACTGATTCAATGACAGCTTTTCTGGAAGAAATACAAGTGATCTCATATATTTCCATGTGAAGATTTTTCTTCCTAATTTGAGATATGTTTAGTGTGAGCCGCATAATTAAGAAAATACTCCACAAAAAAACTGTTCTGTTCTCAAGGAGCTTAAAGGACATGACTAATAAAACCAGAAGATCTGAGCTCAAGACCCATCTCTGCCACTTAAGAACATGTCTCAAAACCAATTTCCCTGGGCCTTGCTACCTCTCCCTACTTCCCTATAAAATGAAGATTATACTATCCATTTCACTGGTTGTGGTGAGCATCAAATACCTTAATGTAATATCAAAAGATATACACAGATGCTCCTTGACTAATGATGGTGGTTACATCTCAATAAAGCCTTTTTTATTTTTTGAGACAGAGTCTCTCCCTGTCACCTAGGCTGGAACGCAGCTCACAGCAACTTCTGCCTCCCGGATTCAAGCGATTCTCCTAGCTCAGGCTAGGCTACCTTAAATATGCACAGAGCACTTACATTAGCCTACAGTTGAGCCAAATCATCTAACACAAAGTAGTCTATTTTATAATAAAGTGTGGAATAATCTCAAGCTATTTATTGAACACTGTACTGAAAGTGAAAAACAGAAAGGTTGTATGGGTACTCGAAGTACGTTTTTAATGAAAGCTGTTTCTGATACATTGTTTCAGATATATCAGAATATCAGTGTATCACATGTTCTGTATCAGAATATTCCACTGAGATATCAGATCCTGGCCTTGAAGGAGTAAGTGGTACAGAAATACCTGGGAGGCATTCTAACTCTGTCCAGACAGGGTAAAGAGACCTGAGCAAATACTCAAACAGTAGAGAGACCCTAGATGGACATGCCCTGATATTAAAGATAGACTAGCCAGGGCAACAAAGGGAGACCCTAAAATTGAAAAAATTAGCCTAGCATGGTGGTGTGTACCTGTGGTTCAGCTACTCAGGAGAGTGAGACAAGAAGACTGCTTAAACCCAGAAGCTCAAGGCTGCAATAGCCATAATTGTGTCACTGCACTCTAGCCTGTGTGACAGCAAGATCCTGTCTCAAAAAAAATAAATAAAAAAGTAAACTAGTCTTAGAGTAGAAGTGTTTTAAGTGTTTTAGACACGCCCTAATCAAGCTTCAAAGCAAGCTTTTTTTATTTTTTTATTTTTTTATTTTTTGAGACGGAGTTTCGCTCTTGTTACCCAGGCTGGAGTGCAATGGCGCGATCTCGGCTCACCGCAACCTCCGCCTCCTGGGTTCAGGCAATTCTCCTGCCTCAGCCTCCTGAGTAGCTCGGATTACAGGCATGTGCCACCGTGCCCAGCTACTTTTTTGTATTTTTAGTAGAGACAGGGTTTTCACCATATTGACCAGGATGGTCTCGATCTCTTGACCTTGTGATCCACCCGCCTCGGCCTCCCAAAGTGCTGGGATTACAGGCTTGAGCCACCGCGCCCGGCCGCTTTTTTTATTTTTAAATCAAGCTGATAGCAAGTACATAACTTATTGTCAGTCAAAACAAACTTTAAGGAAAGATAATATAATCCAAGTGCTCAGAAACTTACAATGCTTGGCATCCAATCATAAATTACTAAATATGCCAAAAAAGCAGAAAAAAGCATGACCTATAACCAGGAGAAAAATCAATAGAGAACAGGAATTACAGAGATGATAGAACCAGCAAAATAAGACCTTAAGAACAGCTATTATAAATATGCTTAGTCAGGTGTGGCGGCTCACGCCTGCAATCCCAGCGCTTTGGGAGGCCGAGATGGGCAGATCACCTGAGGTCAGGAGTTTGAGACCAGCCTGGCCAACATGCCCGTCTCTACTAAAAGACACAAAACTTAGCAGGGCATGGGTTGGGCACCTGTAATCCCAGCTACTCAGGAGGCTGAGGCAAGAGAATCACTTAAACCTGGGAGGTGAAGGTGGCAGTGAGCCAAGATTGTGCCACTGCACTCCAGCCTGGACAACAAGAGCGAAATTCTTTTTTTTTTTTTTTTTTTTTTGAGACGGAGTTTCGCCCTTGTTACCCAGGCTGGAGTGCAATGGCGTGATCTCGGCGCACCGCAACCTCCGCCTCCTGGGGTCAGGCAATTCTCCTGCCTCAGCCTCCTGAGTAGCTGGGATTACAGGCACGTGCCACCATGCCCAGCTAATTTTTTGCACTTTTAGTAGAGACGGGGTTTCACCATGTTGACCAGGATGGTCTCGATCTCTCGACCTCGTGATCCACCCGCCTCGGCCTCCCAAAGTGCTGGGATTACAGGCTTGAGCCACCGCGCCCGGCTAGAGATTTTTTTTTTTTTTTTTGAGACAGAGTTTCGCTCTTGTTACCCAGGCTGGAGTGCAATAGCACGATCTCGGCTCACCGCAACCTCCGCCTCCTGGGTTCAGGCAATTCTCCTGCCTCAGCCTCCTGAGTAGCTGGGATTACAGGCACGTGCCACCATGCCCAGCTAATTTTTTTTTTTGTATTTTTAGTAGAGACGGGGTTTCACCATGTTGACCGGGATGGTCTCGATCTCTTGACCTCGTGATTCACCCGCCTCGGCCTCCCAAAGTGCTGGGATTACAGGCTTGAGCCACCGCGCCCGGCCTCGAAATTCTTAACTAAAAAAAAAATATATATATATATATATATATGGCCAGGCACGGTGGCTCATGCCTATAATCCCAGCACTTTGGGAGGCCGATGTGGGTGGATCACGAGGTCAAGAGATCAAGACCATCCTGGTCAACATGGTGAAATCCCGTCTCTACTAAAATTACAAAAAAATTAGCTGGGCATGGTGGCGCACGCCTGTAGTCCCAGCTACTCGGGAGGCTGAGGCAGAAGAATTGCTTGAACCCAGGAGGCGGAGGTTGCGGTGAGCTGAGATCATGCCATTGCACTCCAGCCTGGGTAACAAGAGCAAAATTCCATCTCAAAAAAAAAAAAAAAATGTATACCCACACACACACAGAGTACATATATATACATACATATATATACACACACATATATATTTAATATGCTGAAGGATTTAAAGGAAAACAAATATAAAGTGAAAAGAAATGGAAGATAAAAATAAGACCAAATGGAACTTCTGGAGTGAAAAATACAATGTCTGAAATGAGAATTACATTAGATGAGTTCAACAGATGGGATACTACATAGGAAAGTATCAGAATACTTGAAGACACAGAATAGAAACTACCTGAGAGAGAGACAGAGAGAAACAAACTTTTTCTTCTGATCTTGCCTTGGAGCATGGATCTTGCCTTCTCACTATTAAAAACAAACAAACAAACAAAAAATCCCAACTTGAAAATGAAACAAAATATGTGAAACAACTGCTTTCAGACAATAGAAAAAGCCAATAAAGACAGGTCCTTAAGAGAAGGGAAACACAGGAAGTAAGCCCCATATTCAGCCTAACTTCCTAAGAGGAGACATATTCTAG
The DNA here is from genome assembly GCF_048565385.1 of Saimiri boliviensis. Lineage (NCBI taxonomy): Eukaryota > Metazoa > Chordata > Mammalia > Primates > Cebidae > Saimiri > Saimiri boliviensis. Next base: position 83,741,709 of record NC_133456.1, read on the forward strand.
GTCTTGGTACTAGGAGTAGAACCTTAGGTAACACAGAGATTGGAGTTCAGAGAAGCTGCAGGGATTCTTTAAAGATCCATAAATAGGGCCGGGCTGATTGCCTGAGGTCAGGAGTTTGAGACCAGCCTGACCAACGTGGAGAAACCCATTTCTACTAAAAATACAAAATTAGCCAAGTGTGGCAGCGCTTCTCAGGAGGCTAAGGCAGGAGAATCATTTGAACCCAGGAGGCAAAGGTTGCTGTGAGCCAAGATAGTGCCATTATACTCCAGCCTGGGCAACAAGAGTAAAACTCCGTCTCCAAAAAAAGATCCATAAATACTCCAGGCTCAGTGGCTCATGCTTGTAATCTCACCATTTGGGAGGCCAAGGTGCAAGGACTGCTTGAACCCAAGAGTTTGAGGTCAGCCTGGGCAATATGGCAAAACCCAGTCTCTACAAAAAATACAAAAATTAGCAATGCATGGTGGCTACTTGGGAGTCTGAGGTAGGAACACTGACTGCTTGAGCCCAGAAAGGAGAGGGGCTGCAGTGAGCTCTGTTTGCACCACCGTACTCCAGGCTGGGTGACAAAACAAGACCCTGTCTCAAAACAAAAACAAACAAACAAAAAACCCTGTAAATAGAACCACACATAGGCTGCATGCAGTGGCTCATGCCTGTAATGCCTGCACTTTGGGAGGCCAAGATGTGTGAATTCCTTGAGCTCAGGAGTTTGAGACCAGCCTGGGCAACATGGTGAAAATTCATCTCTACCAAATATATCCAAAAAATTAGCTGGGCATGGTAGTGTGTGCCTGTGCTCCCAGATACTCAAGATGATAAGGTGGGAGGATCGCTTGAGTCGAGGATGAGGTAGGAGGATTGCTTGAGCCCAGGAGCCAAGATCGTGCTGCTGTACTCTAGCCTGAGCAACAGTGAGACCCCACCTCAAAAAAAAAAAAAAAAAAGAGGTAATTAAGTGGGGGAAACAATCTTTTCAACAAATGATGCTGGACCCAACATCGACTCGGAAAAAAACTTAAATATGTACCTGTTAATGACCGGGTGCAGTGGCTCATGCCTATAATCCTAGCACTTTGGGAGGCAGAGGTGGGTGGATCACGAGGTCAAGAGATAGAGACTAAACTGGTCAACAGGGTAAAACCCCGTCTTTATTAAAAATACAAAAATTAGCTGGGCATGGTGGCACACACCAGTAGTCCCAGCTATTCAGCAGGCTGAGGCAGGAGAATTGCTTAAACCCAGGAGGTGGAAGTTGCAGTGAATCAAGATGGCACCACGGCACGACAGATTGGCGACAGAGCAAGACTCCCATCTCAAAAAAACAAAATATGTACCTGCTGATATGACCCCAAATGATAAAACAACCTATGATGTATTCTAGCCAGAAACAATTAATTTGAATCCACAAAACTCTAGATCTAACTTCCAGTTTATAGAAAATGCAGGAGACTGAGGACAATCTATAAAAGACATCCCAAGAAAACAACCAAATAAATATAAAAGAGGCTGTACGTGGGACCCAAACCTCCTTTTTTATAAGTGCCACATAACTAAAGGAGGCTGAGTCTGGAAAACAGTTTTGACAGTTTCTTAAGAAATGTAAGGCCGGGCGCGGTGGCTCAAGCTTGTAATCCCAGCACTTTGGGAGGCCGGGGCGGGTGGATGACGAGGTCGACAGATCGAGACCATCCTGGTCAACATGGTGAAACCCCGTCTCCACTAAAAATACAAAAAATTAGCTGGGCATGGTGGCGTGTGCCTGTAATCCCAGCTACTCAGGAGGCCGAGGCAGGAGAATTGCCTGAACCCAGGAGGCGGAGGTTGCGGTGAGCCGAGATCGCGCCATTGCACTCCAGCCTGGGTAACAAGAGCGAAACTCCGTCTCAAAAAAAAAAAAAAAAAAAAGAAATGTAAACATACATCTACCATATGACCCAACAATTCTACTCCTAGGTATATACCCAAGAAAATGAAAATCTATCTCCACACAAATACTTGCACATAAATGTCCAAAGCAGCGTTATAAGTAACAGCCAAAAAGTAGAAACAAAACAATCAAAATGTCCATCAACTGATGAACAGTCAGACAAAATGTGATTTAGCCATACAATGGGCTCTTATCCAGCCGTGAAAAGGAAGTACTGGTATACACCACAACATGGATGATCCTTGAAAAAACTATGCTGAGTGAAAGAAGCCAGACACAAAAGACCACATGTTGCATGATTCCATTTATATGCAATGTCAGGAAAGGCAAATCTATAGAGACAGAAAGTAGAAAAAGTGGTTGCTTAGGGCCAGGAGGAGGGAAGACACAGGGGATCTTTTTGGGGTGACAGAAATGTCATAAAATTTAACTGTAGCGATGGTTGTACAACTTTATAAATTTACTAAAAAGTTTTGCACTGTACATTTTAAACAGGTAAATTTTATGGTATGTAAGTTATACCTCAGAAAAACCTGTTAAAAAAAGAGAAAAAAGGAAGGGACAATGCTAAGTTAGCAGACAGAACACAGAGACATAATAACCAGATGCAATACTTAGCTCTGGACTGGAACCTGGTTTTGACAAACCAGATATAAAGACGTTTTGAAACCAGATATTTTGAAAGATATTTTGAAACAAATGAGTATGGACTAGGTATAAAATGAAAATTTACTGATATGGAGTTAAACATAACTGAGAAGAGTAGATTATAAAACAGTTAATGGTACAGCTGCTGTGGAAAAAAGTATGGAAGTTCCTTAAAAAGAACTTTGGTCCATGCTAGGCAGAGGGTGCCTATGTGACCAGCTTGGGCACTGAGTCTCTAATGGGCTTCCCTGGACACATGTTGCTGCATTTTCATTGCTGGAGCATGTGCTGTGTGGCCCTCTTAGGGAGGGAGAGATGTAGGCAGCCTGCACCTAGGCTCTTCAGACCCCCTATGTCTTCTGCCCTCATGATCCGGCTGTGACCCCTTACTAGATACACTAATTATCTCAGCCTTGAGTACAGCTGTATCCTGGGACCAACTTGTCCTAGTTCTAGACAATCTCTGGATGTAGGGGTGGTCTTGGAGATCCGAAACACAAAAGTATAGTATACATCTAAGCAGTTTGATAATTTTTTTTTGAGAAATGATACTCAAGACTATAATATTTCGGTTGTACTCAAATATGGTAATCTTTGAAGGTATAATTGTTTTTTTTTTTTGAGACAGAGTTTCGCCCTTGTTACCCAGGCTGGAGTGCAATGGCGCGATCTCGGCTCACCACAACCTCCGCCTCCTGGGTTCAAGCAATTCTCCTGCCTCAGCCTCCTGAGTAGCTGGGATTACAGGCACGTGCCACCATGCCCAGCTAATTTTTTGTATTTTTAGTAGAGACGGGGTTTCACCATGTTGACCAGGATGGTCTCGATCTCTCAACCTCGTGATCCACCCGCCTCGGCCTCCCAAAGTGCTGGGATTACAGGCTTGAGCCACCGCGCCCGGCGGTATAATTGTTTAAAAAAGAAATCAGTGCCAAGAGTCAAGTCTGAATGACAAAGAGGTATCAGGATTAGTAAACTCATAAATACTGAAAGAGGGCAGGTTCAAAGTGGCAACATAATCTGTTACACAAAAGTAGTATCTAATAAATACTGTATAGTTTCTTTTCATTTCTTGGGTAGAGACAGGGTCTTGCTATGTTGCCCAGGCTGGTCTCAAACTTCAGGGCTCAAGTGATCCTCCCACCTCGGCCTCCCCATGTGCTGGGGATTACAGGTGTGAGCCACTGTACCAGCCAATACTGTATCGTTTCTTTTGAAGAAATTAGAACAAAAGAGTCCCTGAAACAACCAGGGTGGAAGACTACCACAGGCCCTCTACCAGATGCTATCTGTTAACAAGGCACACAACAGGAAAGATTTTTTTTAGGTAGTGGTTTCCTATAACAGGCATCCCCAAACTTTTTACACAGGGGGCCAGTTCACTGTCCCTCAGACCGTTGGTGGGCCGCCACATCCTGTGCTCCTCTCACTGACCACCAATGAAAGAGATGCCCCTTCCTGAAGTGCGGCAGGGGGCCGGAAAAATGGCCTCAGGGGGTCGCATGCGGCCTGCAGGCTGTAGTTTGGGGATGCCTGTATAAGGATGCCTTTTATAATTTCTACCTCCACTTTCCATAGGTCCTATCCAGAAAACTTGCTTTCCAAACTGCACTAATTATCTTTTCCATTAAAATACAAATATTTAACTGCCAACCAGAGCTTCTAGTTAGTTTTGCCATTTATAAGCTGGTGACTTCATAAAAACCACTTCACTTCTGTAAGTGACTGAGCTGAGATTTAAACAGATTCAAAAATAACTTCTAGACCACCATCACCGCCTTCAAGAAAGGCAAGTGTGAAATAAGAGTTATGTAAGAGGTGAAGCCAGCCCAGTCCTATTTTTGTAGCATATGTCACCATTTCCACTCCCCAGTGACAAGCACAAAGCCACCTAGAGCACAGCCTGCCTGTCCTTTGGGGCATCTCTGTCATGTGCTTAAAGTCATTCCTCTCCATCTATGTTATACTGATCTTAACCCAAGCCTCTTTCATCTTGCGCTTTGTAATGAATTTCCAACTGCTCACCCTTCCTGATGGACAAACCACCCCTCATACCTTGCAGGAGAGAGAACTGAGACATGAACTGGAGGAGGGGAGAGACGACTAGGCGGGTGAAGTGCATAGCTGGAGACTCAGAGCAGGTAGGTTCTTTCTGGGGGACACTGTAAAGGGGTGTTACCCTGGGCAACCCCAAAAGACTGTTTCAGACAGTATGGCTATTACACCCTACAAAGTGTATCAGTTTCACTGCTCGTCACAGAACCACCAGCAGCTCCAGCAGCAGCACAGTGCTGAGCAAAACAATCAATCTGGTTTCTTACAGACCCTTCAATGGTGCCTCTGTGTCTAGCAAAACACTTTTGCAAATCACTTCCAAGTATATGGGTAATGTGCATCCTCCATGTCATTTTTCTTTACATTTTCCCACATATTTTCACAGGCTAAAATTTTATGGTTGAACTGCTTGTGACAGCGGATCCATTGGGGGGAAGGAAGCAAATGGTAGGCATGGTGGCAGACTTGCAATAAATGTATTGATTACAGGTAGGGATGAAGTGAAGTACACTGTGGTAGTTAAGATACTGAAGTCAGACCACTTGCTGTGTGACCTTGAGCAAGTTATTTAAATCACCAAGCCTCAGTTGCGCCATCTGTAATGTGGTTATAATAATTGCACTTATGCCGGGCACGGTGGCTCACGCCTGTAATCCCAGCACTTTGGGAGGCCGAGGCGGGTGGATCATGAGGTCAAGAGATCGAGACCATCCTGGTCAACATGGTGAAACCCCGTCTCTACTAAAAATACAAAAAAATTAGCTGGGCATGGTGGCGCGTGCCTGTAATCCCAGCTACTCGGGAGGCTGAGGCAGGAGATTTGCCTGAACCCAGGAGGCAGAGGTTGCGGTGAGCCGAGATCGCGCCATTGCACTCCAGCCTGGGTAACAAGAGCGAAACTCCGTCTCAAAAAAAAAAAAATAATAATAATAATTGCACTTACTTTGTAGACTGCTATGATAAATTACTAGGAGGTTTAACTAGGAAAATGCATGTAAGTGCTCATCATAATGCAAAATAAATCGTTTGTTGCCATGATTTAATTTTTAACCAGCCCTGCCTGTTAGGCATTACCATCCTCATTTCAGATGAGGCAGTTGTAGCACACAGGTGGTACCAGGATTAGAATCTAGAACTGCTCAACCCTGGAGCTCAAACTCATCCTACCACCTGCCAGCTGAAAAGAGCCCCCATGTTTTGTGACTTTCAAAGAATCAAAAGCCCGAGGCTTGATTATCTTAGGACAATGAAATCCTGTGTCTTCTAATAGTGATTATGAGCTGCAGGGAAGCTCTACCACCTGAGGAGAGGGTGAAGTAAACTGGTTACCAAGCTATAACAAGGCCTCCACCAGCACTCATAAAGCAGAATGGAAGACAGAAAGATGGTTGTGGGGAAAAGGAATCTGCAAAAATGATGCACAGATTGAGATTCTGGATAAAGTGGCATGTCAAGGAATCAGGATTGCTGACTTGACAGGATAACTATACAAGCAGCCATTTTTACCATTCCAGGCAATAAAAACATCAATTGTCTTTGTCATTAGGGTTGAGACTCCTAGCATTTGATATGCATTCTTGGAGAGATATAATACCTAACAGATTGGAAGCAAAACTGACATTCTGCTGTCATTCAAAAAAATACGTACACTGCATCCCAGTCAGGAAAACAAACCTAAAACTTTGTGACATGAGATTAAAAAAAAAAAAAAAAAAAAGCTGAGCATCCTGCTTAGATTTGGTCCCCCAAATAAATCATACCTTGAACATTTTCCATAAATTATCTATGTCTAGAGATAAGGCTTTTGTTAATGAGATGATAAAGTGAGAAAAGCTTTTGGTAGATAAGCTGGTAGAAAAGTTTACAGTAGATAAACACAACTAAAGTAAACTTGGTAACCTTGGTAATATTGGTTTTTTCCCACTTAAACACCTGTTGTTTTTTACTTGGCAAGGCAGTCATTGGGAGCCTGGACTCCTTTACACCCCTTTGTGAGTAAACTTCTTTGCACTTTTACATATTCTTGTATGAGTTTCCTCCATGGGAACATATTAAAAGTTTTGAAAAGTCCTGCAGTAAAGAAATTTTAATTTAGTATTTCAAAACTTATCTAGAGGCAATACAGTCTAAGAGAGCATGAATTTTGACACCGCTGCAACTTGGAAGCTTAAAGACCTTAGGCAAATTACTTCAATGCCGAGGCTCAGTTTTACTTTCTGTGAAATAGTGCTGGTTGCTGGATTATACATTACAGTAGTATCTTATTTAGAGATAAGGAATCTTATGCTCAGAAAGAGTTGAAATTTGCCTAAAATTTCATACTCTAAGAGGCACAGGAACCTAAATCAGGATCATCTTGGTTTTTCCCTTGTATACCTGGAGAGAGCTTGACCTGAAAGCTTTAATTGCTTCCCAAACAGAGGTGTCCCGCAGGATGTTGCTCCATACGATTGGGTTGGAATGTTGAGAAGGGATCACTTCTGTTTAAGTGCTAATTAATGTTTGCTGGGGACTTACAACGTGCTGGGGGGCTCTTAATCGGATACTGTAATGTATAATCACATGTCTTAGATCAAGTATGGGAATAAATGGTAGAATGAAACCATAAAACAAGCGAGGGGAGGAATAGAGAGGTTTTTCTAGGTGTCTGCAAGCTGCTTTATGGTGCACAATGACCTAGGAACAATTCCTCCAGCAGGAGAAACTTTATACTAATAAAAATATGTAAATACACACAAACCCATCTTCACAAAACACCTTCTAGGACAAATAACCTAGTAAAAGTCTTTTTATAGACACTAGGTGCAAATTTCTGACAATAGCTTAACATAAGCCACTTGGGCCTTGGATAAACTTAACAGTTTAACGTACGCTAATGCTAACAGAAAACTTAACTACACAGTCACGTCTCAACTGTTCATACTAATGAAGAGAAGTTACAACATAGCTAATTAACAGCTTGCTACACAATCAAACTCTACAATTGTTTTTCAGCAACGGGGTTTTCCCACACAAGTTACTAAATGAAATTCGCATTTTCCAAGCATACAATTCAATTTGCATTTTCCAAACACACAATTCAAGAGGACTAGATTCCATTACCAGTAAGCCACAAGTTCACCAAGGAAGGAGGGTGTTACACAACCACACTATTCTATTTCACAGTAGCAGTCGCAGCGTAGCTATCTGGTTTTCTATTTTCTACAAGAAACCATCCATTACCGTGGTATTTCCCCTCGTAAATGGCTCTCTCAGTAAGATGAGTGTCAACCTCTTTCAGTCTCAGTTTCCTGCACTGTAAAATGGTAATAAGAACGACTAAGTTGTCTTACTGTGAGTCTGGTGATAATGAACATAAAGGACTTGGAAATATGCAGGGCGTTTAACTGATATTCAAGAAATGCTGCCTGTCATTATTATTTTCCACAAAACAATTCTTACTTGCTAACTCTCTGCAAGTTTAGATTGTATCTGGATTATCCAAACTTTGAGGCCCTTATAATCGATTAACAAATTACTCCTAAGTGGTATCCCTATTTGTAACCGGCCTCTTGGCGTCCCTTGACTTAACTCCGTATCTCTTCCAGTTAAACGGTAAGCCCCCGAGTCCTCCCCACGGCGTCACAGCATCCGGCACGGCCCTGGCTAGGACGTCTTTCCTCTCAGCCCACAGGGGCCACGCTTCAAACTCGCGGCGTAGCCCCCCGCGCTGGCCTCGCCCCGCGTCTCGGCCGCGACCCACGGCCACGCACCCCCCCGGATCCCCGGCTCTGGCCGCAGCGTTCACTTTGCCTCGCAAAGCCCCACTGCGAAGAGCTGAGCAACTTTCCGAGTCCCGCTCCAGCCTCAGGTTCCCGGGCGGCAGGATTGGCTTGCACCGGCACCCCGCGGCCTGGGGGAGCGGCCCGAAGTGTCCCGCCGCTCCTGGCCCCCGTGCACTGACCTGCAAGTGACCTGCTTGGTGCTCATGGTGGCTGGTCTGAGGGACCGTGGCCGAACTGCCGCCTCTCACAGCCGCCGCCGCCTCGGCCTTGATCTTGGCCCGGCCCATCCCGCGTAGCCGCGTCACGCAGGCGCACGCCGCCCCACGCCGCCCCTGCGGTGTGGCACCTTTGTAGCGCCGGCGGGTAACCTCGCCGCCGTCACAATTCGTTCCGCACCGGGGGTGGGCAGGCGGTCCCCCGCATCCCCGCGCTCAGTGTCCCCCACTTCCATGCCTCGGGGGCGAAGCCTGGCTGGAATGGTAGTCCTGCCAGTCTTATCCTGATGCCCACTGTTAGTGCCTGTGATTCTGCCCCCACTGCCAAGAGTATTCCTTAGCGATCTCCTGCCTCCTTCGAGGCACTTCAGCCGTCCTGGGGCAAACTCCCGCCTCCCTTCTTAATCCCAGATGCCCCTATCCATTCAAACTTGCACTCACTGGGCACCCTTCTCAGGCCCTGCCTCAGCTGTTCCCGCCGGACCTCGCCTCCCACTTAAGGAAATTCCTTAACCCTCTCCCAACTGCTCTTTTTCCAAATCTCTACTTTAACAAGTTTCAGTCTTCATTTTCTTTCCTTCCAGTCCTGGGCTGCTCGTCTTCCATTTCCTACGGTGGAAACCGTAGAAGTTATTTTTGACACTTCCCTCTAGCTCTCTTTGTTTTTCATTGTTTATTTTTATCTTTTTTTTTTTTTCTTTCCCTCTAGCTCTCTATACCCTGCAGATCCTGCTCCCGTACCTCTGTCCAATGCATCCTCTTCTTCCCCTTTCCATCGTCATGGTTCGCCCTAGGCCCATGCAATAACCCTTTTTTTTTTTTTTTTTTTTTTTTGAGACGGAGTAACATACATACTGTTCCGCACAGCGTACATGATCAGTGAAGATTTTTCCATATGAGTACGTAGAGCCTCTTCCTCCTTTTATAGAACTGTATAGTATTCAAAAAAAAAACAAAAAACTGTATAGTATTCCATTGTACGACTATGCCATAAGTTATTTCATCAGCCTTGTACTGCTGGACCCTTTTAGGGTGTCTGTGCTGTTAAAACACTGGATCGGGCACACGTTCTCAGGATCCCCTGAGGCCTGTGTCATGGGCAAAATATATATACACATATATATGGAAAAAAATAAATAATAAAACACTGGATCAATGACAGCCAGTGTGCACTTCCACAAGCTATACCCAACAGCTTGGTTCCTGCCACTGTCATGGTACTTAGCATTTAGATTTTTCTCGAAGGATGCAAGCAGTCTCCACTTAGGGTTCTTCCAGCGTTAGCCGGCCCTGGGCACTAAACCTCGCCTACCTGGGACGTGGAAATCACTTTCCTCACCCCCGGGGAACCCGCGCTGGCAGAGAAGGCAGGGCCACTGGCTCCTGCTCACAGTAGGCGCGCATACAATTCACGTCTGCTTGCTGACCACCAGCTGCCGATCTCTGGCCCTTCGGAAGAGCAACTTTGCTACAAAACACACAGGGAAAAAAGGCTTATCAGATGGAGGCGGGTGACGAAGCTGAGAAAACAGACTGGAAGAGTGGCTCTCAGCTCAGGGCTCAAAATGGCCACGTGGACGAAGAGACACACAGAGACCTTTTGCGCAGACCTGCGCGGAGGATCTTGCAAAGCATTCGTTTTCTTTGTGTGCTTATCTGCCCCTAGAAGCGGTTTTCAATGTTATTTTAAACAATATCCTAAAATTTCCGAATTGCTTGTTGCTTATATATAGAAATACACTAGATCTTTGTATACTGACCTGGGATCCAACTCCTTGCTCAAATCTTGAATTAATTCTAATGGTATATTTGTAGGTTGTTTTCGATTTTCTACACAGAATCACGCCATCAGCAAATAATGAGTTTTACTTCCTTTTGGAGACAGGGTCTCACTTTGTCACCCAGGCGAGTGTGCAGTGATGTGATCTCCACTCACTGGAGTCTCTACCTCCTGGTTTCACCGTGTTCTCCTGCCTCAGCCCCTCAAGTAACTGGGACTACAGGTGTGCGCCACTATTACCGACCAATTTTTGTATCTTTTTAGAGATGAGTCTCACTATGTTGCCCAAGCTGGTTTCAAATTCTTGAGCTCAAGTAATTTGCTCACCTTGGCCTCCCAAAGTGCTGGGATTACAGGCACGAGCCACCACGCCCGGCCTGCAGGAAGATTTTTGATTAAAGATTTAATTGCTTTCTTATATATAAAGCTATTCAGATTTCATTATCTTATGGCAGTTTTGGAAAGCTCTTTTTTATGTAATTTATCCACTTCATCGAAATTGATAAATTTAATGTCATAAAGTTGATCATAATATCTTATTTTTTAAATGTTTGTAGTATCTGTAGTATCTCATTTTCATTCTGGATATTAATAATTGGTGTTTTACTTCTTTTTATCAGTCACTAAAAGTTTGTCCATTGGCCAGGCGTCGTGGCTCACGCCTGTAATCCCAGCACTTTGGGAGGCCGAGGCGGGCAGATCACCTGAGGTCAGGATTTTGAGACCAGCCTGGCCAACATGGTGAAACCCCCATCTCCACTAAAAAAGTACAGAAATGCCGGGCGCGGTGGCTCAAGCCTGTAATCCCAGCACTTTGGGAGGCCGAGGCGGGTGGATCACAAGGTCAAGAGATCGAGACCATCTTGGTCAACATGGTGAAACCCCGTCTCTACTAAAAATACAAAAAAAATAGCTGGGCATGGTGGCGCGTGCCTGTAGTCCCAGCTACTCAGGAGGCTGAGGCAGGAGAATTGCCTGAACCCAGGAGGCGGAGGTTGCGGTGAGCCGAGATCGCGCCATTGCACTCCAGCCTGGGCAACAAGAGCGAAACTCCGTCTCAAAAAAAAAAAAAAAAAAAAAAAAAAAAAAAAAAAAAAGTACAGAAATTAGCCAGACATAGCATGCTCCTGTAGTCCCTGCTACTTGGGGGGCTGAGGCAGGAGAATCGCTTGAACCCAGGAGGCAGAGGTTGCAGTGAGCCGAGATCGTACCATTGCACTCCAGCCTAAAGTTTGTCCATTTTACTAATTTTTTTCAATGAATGAGCTTTGGCTCGGTTTGTTTTCTCTGTTGTATGTATGTTTCATATTTTACTGATTTCCGCCCTTTACTATTTCCTTTTTCTATGTTGAGTTCAAAATGCTCTCGTTATCTAGCTTCTTGAAAATCAATGAAAGGCATTGATTTTCTATTTTTTTCCTAAGGATTTTAAACTATTCCCTGTAAGCACATTTATCTGCATTCCACAGTTTTTTATATTTTCCTTACCATTTAGTTAAAAATATTTTCTAATTTCCACTGCTATTATTTGACCCATACATTATTTAGAAGTGTGCCACTTAATTTCCAAACAACTGAAGGTTTTCTAGTTATTTTCTCGTATTGATTTCTGTTGGTTTCTAGTGTGATCCCCATGCAGAATTTTCTATTCTCGTTCTAGTGTGGTCGACATCCTGCTTTATATATTTTAAAGCTCTGTTTTTACACTTAAACAAATGTAAAATTACTCTCTCTTCTGTTAATACTTTATCATTTTAAAATGTCCTTCTTTATGCTAGTTGCACATGTGAATCAGGACAGTGCTATATCAGTGAATGAATGAGCTCACCACACTGTGCTTCATGTAATACATTATGTAAAGACACATGTATAAAAGATGTTTCTAAGAATGCAAGTTTTTAAAAAGTCCCTCTTTATCTCTAGAGATATTTCTTAAAGTATACTTTGATTGTAATCATGTCAGCTTTCTTTCAGATAGTGTTTGCAAGGTGTATTTTTTCCATCCTTTTATTATTATCATCATTATTTTTGAGAGGGATTCTCACTCTGTCTCCCAGCTGGAGTGCAGTGCTGCGATCTTGGCTCACTGCAACCTGTGCCTCCTGGGTTCAAGTGATTTTCGTTTCCCAGACTCCTGAGTAGCTGGGATTACAGATGCTCACCACCACACCTGGCTAATTTACTGTATTTTAGCAGAGACAGGGCTTCACCATGTTGGCCAGGCTGGTCTTGAACGCCTGACCTTAGGTGATCCCCCCACCTCGGCCTCCCAAAGGGCTGGGATTACAGGTGTGAACCACCACACCCGGCCCCATTCTTTTATTTTTAATCTACCTGGTATTTTATCTAAATTTCTCTCTCCTAGATAGCATATAATTGTTTTATTTTAAAATAGAGTCTGATAATCTTTGTTTTTTATATTGGAGCATTTAGTCCATTTACACTAAATGTAATATAATTGGATTTAAATGTATTATATTGATTTTTTTTTCTTTTTTTTTTTTGAGATGAAGTCTAGCCCTGTCACCTAGCCTGGAGTGCAATGGCACCATCTCAGCTGTCTGCAACCTCCACCTCCCAGTTTTAAGCAAATCTCCTGCCTCAATCTTCTGAGTAGCTGGCAGTGTGTACAGGTGTGTCAACACGCCCAGCTAATTTTTGTGTTTTTGTATTTTTAGTAGAGACAGGGTTTCATTATGTTGGCCAGGCTGGTCTCAAACTCCTAACCTCTGGTGATGTGCCCACGCTGGCCTCCCAAAGTGCTGGGATTACAAGTGTGAGCCACCAGGCCTGGCCTTGATTTTTTTTCTTAAGAAATCCTTCACGGAAATATATTTATCTTCTATTCATATAATCTGTTATTTGTTCTTTAATTCTCCTTTCATGTATTCCTTTGGGTTAAGTATTTTCCATTATTCTATCATTTTTTCTTTATTGGTAATATACTTTTTTTTTTAGTAGGAGTCTTGCTCTGTTGCCAAAGCTGGAGTACAGTGGCACCATCTTGGCTCACAGTTGACTTCACCTCCCAGGTTTTTTTTTTTTTTTTTTTTTTTTTTTTTTTTTTTTTTTTTTTTTTTTTTTGAGACGGAGTTTCGCTCTTGTTACCCAGGCTGGAGTGCAATGGCGCGATCTCGGCTCACCGCAACCTCCGCCTCCTGGGTTCAGGCAATTCTCCTGCCTCAGCCTCCTAAGTAGCTGGGATTACAGGCACGCGCCACCATGCCCAGCTAATTTTTTGTATTTTTAGTAGAGACGGGGTTTCACCATGTTGACCAGGTTGGTCTCGATCTCTCGACCTCGTGATCCACCCGCCTCGGCCTCCCAAAGTGCTGGGATTACAGGCTTGAGCCACCGCGCCCGGCTCACCTCCCAGGTTTAAGCAATTCTCTTGTCTCAGCCTCACTGCAGACTTCACCTCCCAGGTTTAAGCGATTCTCTTGCCTCAGCTGGAACCACAGGTGTGCACCATCACACCCCAGCTGATTTTTGTATTTTTTGTAGAGACGGGGTTTCACCATTTTGGCCATGCTAGTCTTGAACTCCTGGCCTCAAGAGATCCACCTGCCTCAGCCTACCAAAGTGTTGGGGATTAATTACAGGCATGAGCCACCTGTACGCTTTTAACTACTTTTTTAAAAGTGAATCTGTAAGAGATTACCCCAGGTATAATAAGCATTCACATTTGTTGGCATCTACCTTAAATTAGTTCTCTTGCCACTTCCTTAATGCAAACAATCTACAAAAGCATAACATCATTTATTCTCCTCCTTTTGTGCTATTTTTTTGAGACAGGGTCACACTCTGTCACCCATGCTAGAGTGCAGTGATGTGATCATAGCTCACTGCAACTTTAAACTTCTGGACTCAAGTGAACCTCCTGCTTCAGCCTCCTGAGTAGCTAAGACTACAGGTGCACCACCATGCCCAACTAATTTTTAAATTGGGGTCTTGCTGTGTTGTCCAGGCGGGTCTTGAACTTGTGGCCTCAAGCAGTCCTCCTATCTTGTCCTCCCAGAGTGCTGGGGTTATATATTCGAGCCATTGCACCCAGCCCTTTTGTGCTACTGTCATATATTTTACTTCTGCATATGTTTTAAACTCCACACAGTATTATGATTTGTGTTGTTTTAAAATTGGGTATTCTGGGCCAGGGGCAGTGGCTCATACCTGTAATCCCAACACTTTCAGAGGTCAAGGTGGGAGGATTGCTGGAGCCCAGGAGTTTAATGCCAACCTGGACAAGACAGTGAGACTCCATCTGTACAAATAATTTTTAAAATTAGCCAGGAGTGGTGGCATGTGCCTATAGTCCCAGCTATTTGGGAAGCTGAGGCAGGAGGACTGTCTGAGCCCAGGAGGTCAAGGCTGCAGTGAGCCATGATTGTGCCACTACACTCTAGCCTGGGCAACAGAGCAAAACACTGTCTCAAAACAATACTTGTTAAAAATTTTTAGCCGGGCGCGGTGGCTCAAGCCTGTAATCCCAGCACTTTGGGAGGCCGAGGCGGATGGATCACGAGGTCGAGAGATTGAGACCATCCTGGTCAACATGGTGAAACCCCGTCTCTACTAAAAAATACAAAAAATTAGCTGGGCATGGTGGCACGTGCCTGTAATCCCGGCTACTCAGGAGGCTGAGGCAGGAGAATTGCCTGAACCCAGGAGGCGGAGGTTGCGGTGAGCCGAGATCGCACCATTGCACTCCAGCCTGGGCAACAAGAGTGAAACTCCGCCTCAAAAAAAAAAAAAAAAAAAGAAAAAAAAATTTTTTTAAAAGAATATTCTTCACTCCTTTTGATAATTCCTAATTTCATGTAATCTCTTTTATTCATAGGATCTCTTTTATTCATCCAGAACTCATGCTAAAGATCTCCCCAAAATTAATTTTCTTAGGTTCTGTTATTCAAATAAATATCCTTTCCTCTTTTTAAAAATCACCTTTATTTTTCAGAGTAGTCTTAGGTTCACAGCAAAACTGATAAAAAAAAGTACAGAAAGTTCCTATATAGCCCCTGTCCCCATGCATGTACCATCAACATTTGGTAGTATATTTGCTATAATGAAACTACATTGACATATCATTATTACCCAAAGTCCATAGTTTACATTATGGTTTACTCTTGGTGTTGTATACTCTGTGGATTTTTTTTTTTTTTTTTTTTTTTTTTTTTTTTTTTTTTTTGAGATAGGGTCTCACTCTGTTGCCCAGGCTAAAGTGTGGTGATGTGATCATAGTTCACTGCAGTCTCTAACTCCTGGGCTCAAGCGATCCTTCCACCTCAGCCTACCAAGTAGCTGGGACTAGAGTTGAGTGCCATCATTCCTGTCTACATTTTTTTTTTTTTTTTTTTTTTTGAGATGGAGTCTTGCACTGTTGCCCAGGCTGGAGTGCAGTAGGGTGATCTCAACTCACTGCAATCTCTGCCTCCCAGGTTCAAGTGATTCTCCTGCCTCAGCCTCCCAAGTAGCTGGGATTACAGGAATGTGCTACCTTGCAAGGCTAATTTTGTATTTTTAGTAAAGACAGGGTTTCTCCATATTGGAAAGGCTGGTCTCAAACTCCCGACCTCAGCTGATCCACCTGCCTTGGCCTCCCAAAGTGCTGGGATTACAGGCATAAGCTACCACACCCAGGTTTTTTTTGTTGTTTTTTGTTTTTGTTTTAATAAAATGTCATAACAGAGGGGTGGTGGTGATTGTTCTGTGGGTTTTGGCCTCTTGCTAGCTGCCAGGGCAGAAGGGTGGCTCTGTGGGTTGGTGAAAACAGTATCCAACCAGGTCCAAGGCAGATAGGGGCATGTCATGTCTCTGTCATGTCCCATTGATGAGTGGATTCCTGTGCAATATGAAAGAATGAACTAGACCTCTATTACTGATATTGTGAAAAAACTGGTTATTTTACCAAGGCTTTGACTGGAATGGTACACTTTCCTTTAAGAAATTAAGTCGGCCGGGCACGGTGGCTCAAGCCTGTAATCCCAGCACTTTGGGAGGCTGAGGCGGGTGGATCACGAGGTCAAGAGATCGAGACCATCCTGGTCAACATGGTGAAACCCTGTCTCTACTAAAAATACAAAACATTAGCTGGGCATGGTGGCACATGCCTGTAATCCCAGCTACTCAGGAGGCTGAGGCAGGAGAATTGCCTGAACCCAGGAGGCAGAGGTTGTGGTGAGCCAAGATAGTGCCATTGCACTCCAGCCTGGGTAACAAGAGCGAAACTCCGTCTCAAAAAAAAAAAAGAAAGAAAGAAAAAAGAAAAATTATGCAGTGCATATAATAAAATGCACAGCATGATGCTTTTTCACAAATAGAATACTCCCATATTATTAACACCCAGATAATGAGTCACAACAGCCCTGGAGCTCAGAAACCACTTCTGCCCTCTCCCAAATCAGTATCCTCCTCCTGTTATCACTATCCTTATTTCTAACTGGGCTGTTAATTTTTTATAAAAACCCCAGAACATTTTGGATGTTAATTTTTTTTTATAAGCAAGATTACTTTTACAACACAAAATGCTAAAAAAAAAAAAAAAAAGCCTTAAATTAAGGATTTATTTATGCAACAACAAAAGGATATAATCAAATTCCGGGAACACAAAAATAAAGGTTTCCAGTTCCAAGAAGCTCACAGACTAACAGGAGAAACAAAACTAAATGATGAAATAACAGTTCTAGGCTGGGCACGGTGGCTCACGCCTCTAATTCCAGCACTCCAGGAGGCTACTTGATCACTTGAGCTCAGGAGGTGGACTCCAGCCTGGTCAACACGGTGAAACCCATCTCTACCAAAAAATACAACAGTTAGCTGGGTATGGTGCATCTGTAGCCCCAGCTGCTTGGGGAGGCTGATGTGGGAGAATCACTGGGGCAGAAGTTGCAGTAAGCCAAGATTGTGCCACTGCACCCCAGCCTGGGTGACAGAGTGAGATCCTGTCTCCAAACAAATAAATAAAAGAGTTTTGATAGAAATATAAATCCAGCGCTGCCACTGCAAGGGAAGACAAGGGAAGCTGAAAAAGATTTCACGGAAAAGTGAGGCTTTAAAGGATGAATAGAAGCTGGCAGTCATCCATTACCATAAACCAGGCGTCCCCAAACTTTTTACACAGGGGGCCAGTTCACTGTCCCTCAGACCGTTGGAGGGCCGCCACATACTGTGCTCCTCTCGCTGACCACCAATGAAAAAGGTGCCCCTTCCTGAAGTGCGGTGGGGGGCCGGATAAATGGCCTCAGGGGGCCGCATGCGGCCCGCGGGCCGTAGTTTGGGGACGCCTGCCATAAACAATGGAAATAAACAGAAACTAGCTCTTTAAGAAACAGTCTACAGGGAGGCCTGGCTGCTGGTTAATCCTACCTGGTTTGGCTTCTGAAGCCATCAGTCAAGATGACATCATCATCGATCAGGTTTCTCAGGGCGGTGTGCATTTGCCAGGTGTGTAATGAGGAAAAGGAAGTCTCCGGAATCCTCCCCCGGCATCCCAGGAGGTGAAAGCTATGCACTGCACAGAGGCTGGGAAGGCTTTAATTAAATTCAACCACTGTGAGAAATACATCTACAGCTTCAGGGTGCCCCAGTGCTGCCCTCTCTGCCAGCAGGACCTGGGCTCGAGGAAGCTGGAGGAAGCACCTGTTAGCATCGCTAATCCATTTACTAATGGACATCAGGAAAAATGTTCATTCCTCCTCAGACCAACTCAGGGGACGTTTCTTAGGTACAGTGTTTTTTAAAGTGTTAAATTGCATTGTGCAAACTTGTCCTTCTGTTTTAGTCACTAAAACTTCCTTTCCTTAATATATAATGTGTGAGGTTTGGTGGACATTTTTTTTTTTTTTTTTTTGGTGCTTTGGCCTTAAATCCTGAGATGCAGGCCTACTGGCTTCATAAAAATAGATGGTGTGCCTGTGTGCCTACAGTGGTAAGTGCAAGAATATATGTGGAATATATGAAGAATAAACCTGCTCATACAATTTTCAGAGAGAAAAATATGTGCTCAGAGTCTAACTGGGAAAATGACCCAGCAGCTAATCTTATCTAAATAATACCTTACTGCCAGTTAAGTGGTGGTTTCAATGACAAACAGGTACAATGTACAGGGCCTGATAAACCAGCACTTACAGACTATTTTGTATGGAGGCAAGTTAAACTGAAGACTAGAACTGTTCTATTTCCATCATAGCCACCACCTGGCTTTAAGAACAAATTCAGTTCCCTCATGCTGAGACTGCTGGTACAAACGAAAAGAATGAATTCAGAAAGCAAAAGTAGAATTATACTTTTTTTTTTTTTTTTCTGAGACAGTTTCATTCTTGTTGCCCAGGCAGGCTGGGGGTGTAATGGCATGATCTTGGCTTACTGCAACCTCCGCCTCCTGGGTTCAAGTAATTCTCCTGCCTCAGCCTCCTGAGTAGCTGGGATTCACCACGCCTGGCTAATTTTTGTATTTTTAGTAGAGATGGGGTTTCACTATGTTAGCCAGGCTGGTCTCAAACACCTGACCTCAGGTGATCTGCTTGCTTCAGCCTCCCAGAGTGCTGGGATTACAGGCAGGAGCCACTGTGCCTGGCCAGGTTTGTATTTTACTGTCCCCATGGAGTTTACCAATAGGATTAGGATCAGCCCCATATAAGCCAGGCTGTAGAATATCATGGATCGTAGAATGTTGGTGTATGCTTTAGGAAGCATGTTTGGCTCCTGTGTATCATTAGTCTAATACTCCTTAGTCTACCCTCCTAACTCTCCTGTGCCCTCAAGAGTGCTGATTTTGAATAAGAAAATGGGAGTTGACTACTCACCTTCCTGCTTACTCTAACTTCCTCAAACAATTTCCTTTTGGTACCTATGAGGATGAAGTGAACCAAAGTATGTAAAAGATTTTGGTCATAATGTTAGGTGTTAAACAGACAGCATCCCTGGGCCTTGCCCAGGGAGGCAGCCAATGCAGAGAGGGCATTATAGGCTCTGGCATCATAAAGCCCCTGATTCCTAGCCTGGTTCTTCTAACCGGTTCCAGGAGTCTCTGGTTCCTTATCTGTAAAACAAAGATTAAAATTAAGATTGTTAGTCTTTTTTTTTTTGAGACAGGGTCTCACTCTGTTGCTCAGGCTGGAGTGCAGTGGTGCAATCTCTGCTCACTGCCACCTCTGCCTCCTGGGTTCAAGAGATTCTCATGTCTCAGCTACCCAAGTAGCTGGGATTACAGGTGCCCTCCACCACACTCAGCTAATTATTTTATTTTTCAGTAGAGATGAGGTATCGCCATGTTGTCTAGACTGGTCTTCAACTCCTGGCTTCATATGCCCACCTCAGCATCCCAGAGTGCTGGGATTACAGGCATGAGCCACTGTGCCCGGCCTAATTTTTAATCTTTTTTTTTTTTTTTTTTTTTTTTTGAGATGGAGTTTCGCTCTTGTTACCCAGGCTGGAGTGCAATGGCGCGATCTCGGCTCACCGCAACCTCTGCCTCCTGAGTTCAGGCAATTCTCCTGCCTCAGCCTCCTGAGTAGCTGGGATTATAGGCACGCGCCACCATGCCCATCTAATTTTTTGTATTTTTAGTAGAGACGGGGTTTCACCGTGTTGACCAGGATGGTCTCGATCTGTTGACCTCGTGATCCACCCGCCTCGGCCTCCCAAAGTGCTGGGATTACAGGCTTGAGCCACCGCGCCCGGCTAATTTTTAATCTTAAACACTAAATCTTTAATTTCAATAAAAATATTGAAAATGATGATTCTGTTACCTATTGTTTCTGTTTCCTGGGGGCAACTTCACAGCCCTGAACAGCAGGTATAGCTAGAACTGGGTTTGTTTCAAGAAAATGTTTTGCTGATAACAGGGAAGGCTATTTGAACTTAACTCAAATGGTAGGTGCATAGGAGGTTTAGCGATAGGGTATATAAGCCTGTCTCAAGCTTCAGTTTTGTTTCACCAACATGCTCCTTCCCATCCTATTCTTTTTATGTTCACTTCAGACCCTAACTACAAAGCCTGGCAGAAGCTTCATGTGAACTTATTTATTTATTTATTTATTTTTTGAGATGGAGTTTCGCTCGTTACCCAGGCTGGAGTGCAATGGCGCGATCTAGGCTCACTTCAACCTCTGCCTCCTGGGTTCAGGCGATTCTCCTGCCTCAGCCTCCTGAGTAGCTGGGATTACAGGCATGCGCCACTATGCCCAGCTAATTTTTTGTATTTTTAGTAGAGACGGGGTTTCACCATGTTGACCAGGATGGTCTCGATCTCTTGACCTCGTGATCCACCTTCCTCGGCCTCCCAAAGTGCTGGGATTACAGGCGTGAGCCACCGCGCCCGGCCTCATGTGAACCTAATCAGAATCATGAAGCCTAAACTGTTTTGGGGTTTTGTTTTTTTAGAGTCACAGTCTATGTTGCTGAGGCTGGAGTGCAGTGGTACAATCAAAGCTCACTGTAGCCTTGAACCCATGGACTCAAGTGATCCGCTCAGCCTCCCAAGTAGCTGGCACTACAGACAAGAACTACCATTTCTGGTTCTCCCCCCTACTTTTTTGAGAGTGTCTTACTCTGTTGCCTAGGTTGGAATGCAGTGGCACTTACTGCAATCTCTGCCTCACGAGTTCAAGCGATTCTCATGCCTCAGCCTCCCAAGTATGTAGCTGGGATGCATGCCCCACCATGCCCAGCTAATTTTTGTATTTTTAGTAGAAACAGGGTTTCACCATGTTGGCCAGGCTGGTCTCGAACTCCTGGCCTCAATGGATCCTCCCACCTTAAAAAGTCCCAAAGTGCTGGGATTACAGGCATGAGCCACTGCACCCAGCGGCTCTCCTCCTACTTATTTTCTTGGACTGTCTCTCGCTCTGTCACCCAGGGTGGAGTGCAGTGGTGCAATCTTGGCTTACTGCAAACTCCACCTCCCGGGTTCAAGTGATCCTTGTGCCTCAGCCTTCCGAGTAGCTGGGATCACAGGCACACACCAACATGCCTGGCTAATTTTTGTATTTTCAGTAGAAATGGGGTCTCACCATGTTGACCAGGATGGTCTCAAACTGCTGGCCTCAAGTGATCCGCTGCCTTGGCCTGCCAAAGTGCTAGGATTACAGGTTTGAGCCACTGTGCCTGGCCTCCTCCTACTTTAAATGTCAATTCTTCATGCCAAACACATGCAAACCAGAAAAAAACAAACCTTGTTTCTTTCAGGGAGTATGATGGAAGGTCTAATCTTCACGTTGGAATAACTAACACAAATGGTAAGTGTGGTTTCATAGCTTAAAACAAAACCCAATACCCAGTAAAAGGAAAGTTGTTATTTGTAGAGAGATTCGACTATGGCAGCATCTAATGGGTGTTCCATTGTTCACTGGGTTCTCGTACTCCACCATGAGGTGTGCACTGCCCCCAATGAGAAATATTGACTTTATGGCAAATTATTACTACTAACAATATGAAATATTTGAAAGCTCTTTAATATTAGTTTTCTCAGGCCAGGCGCGGTGGCTCAAGCTTGCAATCCCAGCACTTTGGGAGGCCGAGACGGGTGGATCACGAGGTCAAGAGATCGAGACCATCCTGGTCAACATGGTGAAACCTCGTCTCTACTAAAAGTACAGAAAACTAGCTGGGCATGGTGGCGCGTGCCTGTAATCCCAGCTACTCAGGAGGCTGAGGCAAGAGAATTGCCTGAACCCAGGAGGCGGAAGTTGCGGTGAGCCGAGATCGTGCCATTGCACTCCAGCCTGGGTAACAAGAGCGAAACTCAGTCTAAAAAAAAAAAAAAATTAGTTTTCTCAGTGAAGAGCCTCACAAACCTGTACATTTTTTATTAGTTTTTAAAAGAGGAAGAAATAGATGTCCAGTGAGGCTGAGTTGCCCAAGACCTCACATCTTGTATCCGAATCAGAATCTGGAAACAGGCCCTCTGATTTCCAATCCTTTCTATGCTCAGCCAACTACCACTGGGTCCCCACACTCCAGGGACTTCAGGAGTAAAGTAGGGTGTGATGGGACCTGCAGTGTTTTTGTTTTTTTAAAGAAAGTGAAGATTAAATAAAACAGTTCCTTTGGCCACCTATAGCTCTGAGGGCAGCGTGCAACTCTTCAGCCAGAAGCTTTCTTGTCTGCAGGAAAAGGGTCTGGGTGGAGCCACCTGCAGGATGTGTAGCCTGGGCATGGTGAAGTCTGATAACAGCCTTACACGATGAGCAAAGAGAAATTGACACTGCAATCAGAAACCCAGACCAGATCTGAACTCAGTTACCCACAAGAACAGTCATACTTACCACTCATCTTTATCAGGTGGTAATTTATTCCTGATTTAAGGAAACAAGATTGAACTATTGGTAAACAGAGAACTTCAACAAAAATATTGGAGATGATGATCCTGCTGACTATTACTACCTCTGCTTCCTGGGAGCAACTTCACAGCCCTGAACTGCAGGTAGAGCTAGAACTGGGGTTCTCTCAAGGAAATGCTTTGCTGATAACAGGGAAGGCTACATAAACCCCCGCCCTGACTCTAGGCAAATCTAAATCTTATTAGGTGGATGGAAGGA
The DNA here is from genome assembly GCF_048565385.1 of Saimiri boliviensis. Classification (NCBI taxonomy): domain Eukaryota; kingdom Metazoa; phylum Chordata; class Mammalia; order Primates; family Cebidae; genus Saimiri; species Saimiri boliviensis. The sequence goes on from NC_133456.1 coordinate 83,764,640, forward strand.
GATTCTAGAACCTCCCATCTAGGTTTATATTATGTAAAGTTACCACGTGGCTACTGTCATTTTCTGATGTCCCTTTTTCACAGAGGTGTGTGTTTCCTTGAGGCTCCACATGACTTTGGTTTTTGTTTGCAGGGGTTGTGTATAATTACAGTGCACACGGTGTCCGGCGAGATGGAGCAGGGTGGGAGCAGAGCATAAGCATCCCATTACTGCAGCCCAACATGTATGGAATGATGGAGCAATGGGACAAGTACCTGGAAGACTTCTCCACCTCGGGGGCCTGGTTGCCTCACAGGTACGTGGCTGCAAAGGGCGACCGTCGCTGGCACTCACATGTTATTCAAGTGGGATCTCCGTATGGCCTCAGCTCACAGAGGACTCAGCAGCATTTAGCTTCACGTTGAGTTCACATGGAGATATTAGCATCTCTAACAGAATTTAAACAGGTTGAACTGCCTTAGGTTTTCTGCAGGTGGGTCGGCATACACATATAACAAAATCATAGCACTGGAAGAGGTAAAAGGACTAGAACCTGTACTCAATTATTTTAGTTATGTGACAAGGTATTTTTTACATATATACAGCAAGTCACGATATTTCCCTAAAACAAAAATTTTAAAAACCAATGTTCAGGCCGGGCACAGTGGCTCATGCCTATAATCCCAACACTTTGGGAGGTTGAGGCAGGTGGATCACCTGCGGTCAGAAGTTTGAGACCAGCCTGGCCAACATGGTAAAACTCCATCTCTACTAAAAATACAAAAATTAGCCAGGCATGGTGGCAGACACCTGTAGTCCCTACTTGGGAGGCTACTTAGGAGGCTTAAGCAGGAGAATCACTTGAACCCAGGAGGTGGAGGTTGCAGTGAGCCAAGATCGCGCCATTGCACTCTGTCTGGCCAACAGTGAGGCTCCGACTCCAAAAAAGAAAAAAAAAACAAACCAAAAACAATGCTCAAAATGTAAAAATACTTAAGTTTCTATTTTGTAATTTTAGCAATTTCAACTTAATTTCTCAATTCCTCTCTCCCAACATTTCAGAAGATGTCTTTTTGTAGAGATGGGGTTTCATTATGGTGGCCTGGCCAGTGTCAAACTCCTGACCTCAAGTGATCCTCCCACCTTAGCCTCCCAAAGTGCTGGGATTATAGGTGTGAGCCTCTGTGCCTGGCCTGAATTGCACATTTTGAAGCTTCTTAACCACATGAGCCAGCACACTCAGAAGCTCTGCTCACTGAGGCACCCAATTTCCGTTAGGAAAGGCCTTTGTTATCTTCACGGCCTGTTCCTGAGCAGCCTTTTCCTCCCAATGCCTTTGTTCTCTTCAAGGTATGAAGAAGACCACTACAACTGCTACACTTACACACTCATGTTCATTAACTGCGTTCTGATGGCAGAAGGTAGAGAGCAACTGGATAAGAGTGAATTTACCGAGAAGTACGTGGTCCCTCGGACAAGGCTGGCATCCAAATACATCACACTTTACCGGGCAATAAAGGAGCATGGCTTCTATATCACTGACCGTCCCCAGCAGGAGGCACAAGCCCCTGAGGGCAGCGGTTTGTGCTGAGAGCTACGTAAGTGCAGTCCGGACAATGCGGGTAGGGAGTTTGCTACCTTTCATCAGTACTATGGATTTCTAAATGCACTTAACTGTGGTCAATAAAAACGTGTATGGGTTGGGCACTGTGTCTCACACCTGTAATCCCAGTACTTCGGGAGGCTGAGGCAGGCAGATCGTCTGAGGTCCGGAGTTCAAGACCAGCCTGGCCAAAACGGTGAAACCCCGTCTCTACTAAAAATATAAAAATTAGCCAGGCGTGGTGGCAGGTGCCTGTAATCCCCGCTACTTGGGAGGCTGAGGCACGAGAATCGCTTGAACCCAGGAGGCAGAGGTTGTAGTGAGCCAAGATCACAGCACTGCATTTCAGCCTGGGCGACAGAGCGAGATTCTATCTCAAGAAAAAAAAGTGCATAGTAAGCTCATGACAGTGAACCATAGTAAAACAAAACAAAACCAAAACCCCCCTCAGAATCTAAATCAGGAAATGGTTACTCCTTTTAAATGAGCTCTTCAGGGTCTATTTGCACAAATGGGCCTGGCAATGCCTCGCATCAGTAAAATTCCAGCCTGTGTCCTTTTCATTTGGCTTGACCCAACACATGGAAGTTCAAGAGTTGGGTTTGCCGCCACAAAATACTTCCTATGCCCACTGGAAAGGCAGAGTTCAGAAAGGACACAAAGAGAGGGTTATCTTCTTTCTCTGATACCTTCAGGAGGAGTCTGGGGAAACTGGGATCAGTAACTGTGGGGATTTTTAACAAGTATGTTGGAATTTGTGTACCGATAGAATCATCGAACTTCAAAAGGCCAACATGCAAAACATTCCTGAATTTCTCTTTGGAAACTTCTTCCAGAACTCACTTTTTGATGAAATGTGATGTACTACTTTACTTAATCTTATTCCCCAACCTTGGTACCAATTGATGTCTAATTTCCAAAAAACAAAAACCCATCTTTTTTTTTTTTTTTTTTTTTTGAGACGGAGTTTCGCTCTTGTTACCCAGGCTGGAGTGCAATGACGCGATCTCGGCTCACCGCAACCTCCGCCTCCTGGGTTCAGGCAATTCTCCTGCCTCAGCCTCCTGAGTAGCTGGGATTACAGGCACGCACCACCATGCCCAGCTAATTTTTTGTATTTTTAGTAGAGACGGGGTTTCACCATGTTGACCAGGATGGTCTCGATCTCTTGACCTCGTGATCCACCCGCCTCGGCCTCCCAAAGTGCTGGGATTACAGGCTTGAGCCACCGCGCCCGGCCAAAAACCCATCTTAAAGGCAACAATAACTGCCTTATGTTAAAATAACTTAGGGGGAAGCCATTACACCAAGATGGATCCAATATCCAGTTCCAAATTAAACTAAATGAAACTTAAGCTCAGCTAATCCTAAATAGCCAACTGAGCATCAGTTACACAATCAGATACTTGCCACTGGGATAACCTAAATAAGGCAACAGCTCAAACTTCAACCAACTTCTCGCCCATGCCTCCTCATATAGCCTCTAAAAGCCTCCCTTCACACTCTTCCCGGGAAGCCCCAACCACTTCAGTTGTGGTGCGGCTTGATTCCATGAATGGCTCTTTGCTCAAATAAACTCTTTAGATTCTAATGTGCTTTATCCTTTAACATTAGGAATAAAGATATTCAGAAAACTTGCTACAGATCCTTAAAGCTTGTTTCCTAAGAGGCATTCAGTCCACGTTTCAGCAGTTAACTTCAGTGGGAAAGAATGCATGGCACAGCAACATTGCATTTACAAGCTCAGGTACTTTCCTTTAAAGAAATACAAAACTGGGCCGGGCGCGGTGGCTCAAGCCTGTAATCCCAGCACTTTGGGAGGCCGAGGCGGGTGGATCACAAGGTCAAGAGATCGAGACCATCCTGGTCAATATAGTGAAACCCCGTCTCTACTAAAAATACAAAAAAAAAATTAGCTGGGCACGGTGGCGCGTGCCTGTAATCCCAGCTACTCCGGAGGCTGAGGCAGGAGAATTGCCTGAGCCCAGGAGGCGGAGGTTGCGATGAGCCGAGATCGCGCCATTGCACTCCAGCCTGGGTAACAAGAGCGAAACTCCGTCTCAAAAAAAAAAAAAAAAAAAAAAAAAAAAAAAAAAGAAATACAAAACTGCCGACCCAGAATTTGATACCATTTTAAGCAAAACTGTGACTGGTATTCCATGGTGTTCGAGAAGTCAACAAAACCCCAGACGGTAAAGATGAAAGAATTCCAATTTGCTTCCATTCTCTTCACATTTTATACTAGAATTCAGCTTCTCTAGTCTCTTTACCAATTATAACAGCAGCTGCATTTAATGAGTATTCATAAAGGACTCCACCCCAGAAGAAACACTTATTCTTCTTCCTTACCAATCCTCAAGACCATCCTCTGAGGTAGGTCCTAACATTATGCCTCTTTTACAATGAAAAGAGAAATTGAGGAAATTATTTGTCCAAAGTCATACAGTGGCAAAACTGGGGTTCAAACCAAGGCTTGACTGCAAAAGCTGTGCCCTTAACCCCTGGGCCACACTGCAGAGGTCAAGAGGACAACCCCCAGCAAATTGGAAGGGACCAAGTGTACCTAGTATGTGCAGAAACTAGGTCAATACCTTGCCATCATTAGAGAAGAAAAAGGAGAAAATAAGGATTTGTTTTTATCAACATTCAAACATGGAAAGGAGGTAAACAATAAAAGTCAGCTAAAATAAATAATATAAGGAATGCCTATTTTATGCTAATTTCCCTTAGGGGCTGCACCTCTGTTCTTTTTATTTTCTTGGAGACAGGGTCTTCCTCTGTTGCCTAGGCTGAAGTCCAGAGGCAGGACAATGGCTCACTGCAGCCTCAACTCCTTGGGTTCAGGCAATTCTCCTACCTCAGCCTTCCTGGTAGCTGGGACTACAGGTACATGCTATCACACCCAGTTAATTTTTAAAAAATTATTTGTAGAGACAGGGTCTCACTATGTTGCCCAGACTGGTCTCTAGTGATCCCCCCTACTTCAGCCTCTCAATGTGCTGGGATTCTCACCCCTTTTCAAGGAAAGCTTTAGATTTCCTATTTTAGGGGATGCTCTCCAATCTGGGGGTGACATTGGCAAAAGCTGGCCTCATACTTCTTCTGTCTCAATTTTCTGCAGGCCATGAATTCCCTCCTTTTTCATTTTGTTTGTTTGTTTTTTTTGTGTGTCAGTTTTGCTCTTGTGCCCAGGCTTGAGTGCAGTGGCATGATCTACACTCCACTCCCAGGGGCTGGCCCCATGCCTTCTAAGGATGACTGCCCAATTCTTGCCCCTAGGCTCCTCAGAAGACAGGATGGAGCTGATTTAGCTTGCTCCAAGACGGAGCAGCACCAGCACATAGGCCTTCAATAAATCTCTTGCCTCATTCCACATTTTGTGCACAATGTCTGTATTTGTCATCAGGTGGGTGGGCTGATCTTCAAAAAGCACATTTCTGTTCTCAACCCACATTTAGCTCTGAATATAAAGCAAACTGACATGGGTCTCCTCAGTCTCTTGCCAGTTTAGTGTAGAGTTGTTCCTTTCAGGAAGGGGACACTGTTATGCATCACGTTTTTTTTTGAGATTAGGTCTCACTCTGTCACCCAGGCTGGAGTGCAGTGGGGTGATCTTGGCTCACTGCAGCACCAACCTTCCAGGCTCAAGCAATCTTCCTGCCTCAGCTTCCCAAGTAGCTGAGACTACAAGTGCGTGCCACCATGCCTATTTATTTATTTATTTAGTAGAGACAGTTTCCCTATGTTGCTAAGGCTGGTCTCGAACTCCTGGGCTCAGGAGATCCTCTCGCCTCAGTCTCCTAAGGTGCTAGGATTATAGTGATTTTTGAGCTCTCCTTTACCCACGCAACACCACAATGAGGTAAACATCATTAGTCACATGCCAGACATAAGAAAACTGAGGTTAGCAAGGGCAAGTAGATTGCCCAAGGCGCACCACCACAGAGTTGAGATTTGAAGTTCCTTTCTAGAAGGTTCACTTCACTACTGTTTTCAGAATTATCTCTGGGGAATTAAAAGCCAAGTACCACACACTGCACCAAGGTTCTTACCCTTGCATCCATAGGTGGTCATCATAGAATCTTTCTGATGCTGCTTCCAAAATCACAGGCATAACCGGTAAGCAAGGGGGCCTCAGCCTGCACCCCACCCGAGGTGGAGGACTGTGTGGGAGCACAAAGCTGGCCCCGCCTGATGTGGTGGGTGACCTTCCTTGTTCACCACCACCACCAGACAACAGGGCTGTATTTCTGACTACATGTAATTTTTAGAATAGTGTATTTTCAGCTGAGATAGCAATCTCGGGTCAAGTCCTCCAAGTGCATGACTGGTAGTGACGCATGCCCACCATCTCTGAGCTTCAAACACCTCTCTGTGGGTCCCTCCTGAATTCACAAGGCTGCTGCCGGGATACACAGGCATCTGCCCCATCTCAACTCCCACTCTCCAAATGTTCTGAATGTTTGCTATCATGGTTTGCAAAATATTTTACCCCATATTGGCTATCCAAATTAAATATAACAAATATGTAAGGGCTTGCAGCAAAATTTTATTCAAGTAGTATCTGGACCAGATAAAAGGATGTAGCTCAGACTATCACCTTAGCTGATCACCCAACGTTTGTTTAGTGTGCGGTGTATTATCATATTGTCTTCCCCAGTTTACTATGTGAAAATGTCTCCAAAGGAAAAGGCCCATGAAACAAGGTAACTTTTCGAGGCCTAGGATGTCCCACTAGAAAAAAAAGGTGGGTGGGGGCTGAGCGCAGTGGCTCAAGCCTGTAATCCCAGCACTTTAGGAAGCCCAGGCGCACGGATCACCTGAGGTCAGGAGTTCAAGACCAGCCTGGCCAACATGGTAAAACCCCATCTTACTGAAAATTCAAAGATTAGCCAGCCATGGTGGCACATGCCTGTAATCCAAGCTACTTGGGAGGCTGAGGCAGAAGCAGCACTGGAACCTGGGAGGCAGAGGTTGCAGTGAGCCGAGATGATACCACTGCACTCCAGCCTGCCTGGACAACAGAGTGAGACTCATCTCACCAAAAAAAAAAAAAAAAAAAAAAAAAAAGAAAAAAAAAAAGGAAGTAATAAAGTTTACTGAGAAGGGTAGACACTGAAGATAAAATCCTTGCCCAGCATGTGTCCACCATTTGTGTGTCTAATGTTTTGCGCTGGGTGACAAGACTTGTGGAAATACTGTTGGTTCCAGAATGGCGTTCTTGAGCATGGTGTACTAAAGCTAGTGAAATTCTTGTGCTAAGGATGCCTGGCCAGTCGGCCTGATGCCACTGAGACAAAGCTGATGCGGCAGAAGGCTCTGAACACCACTGGAGAGCTGAAAAAGTGGTGGAGGAGAGATGATTTGGGGAAGGATTCTAGCTAATTTAAAAGCAAGTCTGGAAAGGTCAAGAGATAACCACCTAAACCTGATCATTTTGACGAGTATGAGCAAAGCAATTGCTACTCTAGGTGAGGCTGTACCATCTCCACAGTGAACTACGGGAAAACTCCTGCAGGTGGTTTTAACCACAGAGCAAATTTCTAATCTTGATGAACCTGTTTTTGGCTTGAAACAAAAAGAAATGCTATCTTGTACATTTCAGAAGAAAACATGTCAGGACATAAAACCTCCAAAGATAGGTGAATACTGCTGTTAACTGGAAATTGTGACAGTAATGTTAAATGAAACCCTTGCTAATGTATCATTCCAGAACCCAGGGGCCCCTGGGTGATGCTGAAGACTGCTCAGCCTGCTCTATGGTGTCCAAATTGTATACATGAAGAAAAGTCTTTCATAAAGACTTCCTTGACTAAAGATGATCCTTCTGGGGGAGGAAGGCAGCAAATCACACTGCCACGTGTGTACTTATGCAACAATCTTGCATGTTCTTCACATGTACCTCAAAACCTAAAATGCAATAATAATAAAAAGATGATCCTTCTGGACATTCTTCTAGAGATTTCAGTTGCAAATAATATTGGTATGGTCTTTTGGCTTTTCAATACCACATCACTGCAACCTGCATGCCCAGGAGTCACCACAACCTTCGGGGCATATTAGTTGATGATAAAGTATCTGATGTAGGTTGCTGATATTTAATGGAAGAATTTTTGTTTGTTTACCATAAAGAAGTGTCACCACAAATATGAATGAAATAAGGAAGAAAAGGCCCCTGATATTTTTTTGCTGACTATCAAGGTTTTGTGAAAATGACTCAAAGCAAAAAATCTTTGGCCTCACGGTAAGCAAGATAGACAGTAAAAATGTTGAACTACGGCATCACTAATGAGGAGCTGCACAGACACTCTTTCTGCTAAGAAACACTTCCAACTGATGGTTCCTTCTGGTTTAAGGCAGGGGAGGAAGGAGGTCCATAATTTGAACAAAATTTTAACTCCCCCCACCCTTGCTCCTAGAACTAAGAACACCTTTTAAAATATATTTATTTTTGAGACAGAGCCTCACTCTGTCGCTCAGAATGGAGCACACTGGCATGATCATGGCTCACTGGAACCTCTAATTCCTGGTCTCATGTGATCCTCTCAGCTCAGCCTCCTGAGTACCAGGTATTACAAGTCCATGTCACCACACCTTTCGATGCCTTTAAAATCTAGATCATGCAGAAAGAATGAGTTTGTTGTAAAGAGAGCAGGATCGTGGCATGAACAGAAGCACTAAATTAAAAATAACTTCAAGCAGAATCTTACGTTGCCAGGATTTCTAAAACCACAGGTCAAGGGAATGCGAACAGATGCCCATTTTGCTTTTTTCCATCTCATAGCTTCCAAAGATGGTTCCATCCACTTCTGAAGTCTTGAATGCTAAGAAGACTATCCACCAGTTTCTGGAATTTAGACACTGAATAAATCTCAGACATCTGTCTCTCTCAGGCCTTCACTGGCTCACTCCAGCTCTCGTCCCTCTACCACCAAAGAGTAACTATCCCCACTTCCATTTTCCATTCCCCTCCACCTTTTTTTTTTTTTTTTTTGAGACAGGGCCTTGCTCTATCACTCAGGCTGGACTGTGGTAGCACGACCTCTGCTCGCTGCAGCCTCTGCCTCCTGGGCTCAACTGATCCTCCCACCTTAGCCTCCTGAGTAGCTGGGATTACAGGCATGTGCTACGACGCTCAGCTAATTTTTGTTGGTAGAGAGGTTTTATCATGTTGCCCAGGCTGGTCTTGAACTCCTAGGCTCAAGCGATCTGTGCACCTGGGCCTCCTACAGCCTCCCAAGTGCTGGGATTATAGGTATGAGTCACTGTGCCCAGCCACCCATTTCCTTCCTCTTGCCATCAAATGCCCTTAGGTAACTTAAGTCTTCATGACTTTCTCACCAATTAAAAAAAGGCTTTATTACATTTTGCTAAGTGTAAACTGCTTTCATTATGTCTTCAAACATTATTTAACCACTCATTTTTATAACAAGTTCAGTGAAGATATTATCTAATATTGTACAACATTGTTGTGTTCTATACATAAACATGCCTAGCATTGAGTTCATTTGAGAATTACATAATCAGGTAACTGATGTCTTAAAGGCTTTGTGATAAAGAAATCCTTGGTAGGTACTGAAGGGACTTTTCAGTGTTTTGAGCTATTGGTTAAAGTTCTTGGATAAGCTGAGACACATAACTATTCTTTCCATTTAAAATAATGGACATGGATCCATGTAATTACTAAATCTGCTAATATTCTTTCAAGAACAGCTTAGATGTAGTTAACAACGGATGCCTGTGTATGAAAGTGCTTCATAAACTATACTGTATAAATGTAAACTACCACCATTTTCAGGTAAAATCAGAGAACAAATGTCCCTGTTGTTGGAAGAGTTCTCAGTACTCATCTAGTCCAACCTCCTCAGTGACCGGATGAGGGCACCGACTGAGGCCAGAGGCACGAGGCTCAGGGTTGGAGAGTTAGAGGCCATCGCAAGGACAGAACCTGCAGTCCCAGCACAGGGATCCTTCTCCTCCCCTGTGTAATTTATCTTGAAAAACACTGATAGTTTTCTGGCGCTGGGAGCACCATGCCCTTTAAAGCTTACAAATCAATGGATGATTACAGTAAACTTTTTACCTAGCCCTCAATAAATAGTTGTTGGTGAAATTAGAAATTTGAATTTCTAATTTCAAAGGTTGAATTGTTAAAGTTCGTCTTGGTCACTCCTCTCTCGTGAAGAAACCCATCGACTCAGAATCACCTCCTGCAACCAATCAAAATAAAAGACAATTTCTTAAAACGGAAATGGAAGACCATTCTGGGTAGTTGATACCACAGCTACATTTCACAAACACTTGTCTAGATAATGATGATACTGTTCCCATCTTTGTAACAGAAACATCTGGAAAAAATGAATGTAACAATATAAACCTTACGAGCAAATAGCATCCACTTTCACCAGGCAGATTTTAAAAGCTAAGCTTGCCTTTGCTGTGGTGTTCTACCAGCACATTTCAGGAACAGGTGGGCTGGATAAAAGACAGGATTTTACATTAGAGCTAGGTCTGTGATGGCGTTGCTGTAACTGGGCCAGCTACTGAGAAGGGAGAAATGAGGTTGAACAGCATTTTATGAAAAACTAGCCTAGTGGAGATAAGTGGGACCAACTGAAGGGAGGAGGTGCTGGCGCCTTGGAGACCGACCGGCAGGTCTGCAGGGGGCAGGGTGGTGTGAAAAGAAGAAAGGGTGACGTGTACAAGAGAGGATGACAACAATGACATACTTGACGTGGGGAGGAGCTAATAGCAATGTTAAGGCTCTACACACAGAAGGAGGGAATGCAGAAACATGGACACACTAGACAACTCAGCAAGACCAGAGAGAAACCAGCCAAGACAACAGGAGGTGCCTTAGTTCAATACAGAAGCCCCGAAGTAGAAGTGAGTCAACAGGGATACCTCCGGTCTCTGGGAATGAGACCTGTGAAAGGTCCTGGCCTGACCAGGAGGTCACAGGCTATCTGTGAGAGAGCAGTTTCAGCTGAGTGATGAGGACATCATAGGTAAAGAAGTGGGGAATTAAGGAATAGTGGAAGTCAGCATAGATTTTGTGTCCAATGGGTTCAGTGGGGAAAAGGTGACAGACTTAAAGAGCCTAAGAAGGCTCTCTATTACCAAGGCAAGACTATATTCATTTATTTGCTTGGGACCACATGTTCCAGTACACCATGATGCATAGAATCTTTGGGATGACACTGATTTCTCTGTTTACCCACCTGAACTTTAATTCTTTTCATACATTCTGGTGACTCCATTTCCTTGTCAGTCATAGTAGAGGGTTTAATCAAATAGCACAGCATAAGTTCCTATTGAGAAATGAAAAACCACTTCTGTATCCTACAAAATAATAGTAAAAATGTGGGTACATCAGCAGGAAATGCAGGTAGTCTCCAGACCTTCTCACTGTGCACTCCTGGAATCACCAAAAGTGAAAACTCACAGAGCACATCAGTGTCCTCCTGGGGACATCATAATTGGGATTTAGATTTTGACTAGGTACCTGCCATTTAGCAATCGCCAAACATGGCAAGAGGTAGAAGCAGATTCATCTATCATAAACACAGCATTAAGAATACAAAATATAGTAAGTTCTCACTTAAGGTCCTTGATAGGTTCTTGGAAACTGACTTTAAGCAAAACGATGTTGATATGGGTTGGCTGTGCCTCCACCCAAATCTCATCCTGAACTGTAGTTCCCACAATGCCCATGTGTCATTGGACGGACCTTGTGGAAAGTGATTAGATTATGGGGGCAGTCCCCATGCTGTTCTGGTGATAGTGAGTTCTCACGAGATCTGATGGTTTTATAAGGGGCTTCCTCCTTCACTCATCTCTCATTCTCGCTCCTGCCACCTTATGAAGAGGTGCCTTCCACCATGATTTTAAGTTTCCTGAGGTCTCCCCAGCCATGCGGAACTGTGAGTCAATTAAACCTCTTTTTTAAAAATAAATTACCCGGTCTTAAGTATTTCTTTATAGCAGCATGAGCATGGACTAACACAGTACAGCAGGTCTTCAAATAAACTTCAACATTGTTTTCTCATAATGATGTTAAGAAAAAATGGTTTTGTTACATGGCATTCGCTTAAAGACTGCAGTTTCCAAGAACATATCGGCAATGTTAAGTGAGGACATATTAAGTATATGCTGAGTTCCCTAAAGTGGGCATAAAAATACTGGAAACAGTATAGGCTCCCTAATTTTCTACAGGACCAAGCTAAAGCCTAGGCAACCTAACCTGCTCTCAAGGGCAGTCATCTCCAGCCTGGCAGGACCCTCTGGCCTCAGTCCCACCTCACCTCCAGCAGCATGAGGACGAAGTTGGAGGGTATCTACAATTTGTTCTCAGCCAGCAAATCACTGAGGAATGACAACACACACAGCTTTCCTTCTTGATAGTCCTTATATAAGCTGAGTCCCTCCTATCTCTGATGGCAACAGGAAGGATACAGTGAAACACAAGCTGGGGAGCCAGACAACTGTGAGTTTGGATCCCAAGTCTGCACATGAGCTGTGTGATCTTGGATTAGTCATTCAATGGCTTGGTTTCTCATACTCAGGATGAGAGTAACAACAGGGTAAGAAAGTGCTTAGCAGTCAGTACCAGGTCCCTTCCTCTCTAAGAGATCTGCAAACTTTCACTGTTTTGACTCCTTTGTGAATACATGGGTAAGTGAATGTTAAGCTGCAGTATGAACCAGGCCACACAGCAACAATACCGCTGGGAAGAGAGGCAAGGCCTATCTGGATCAGATCGCCACAGGAGACTTCAAAGCTCAGTCACTGAAGCTCAGCAGCAGTTGGGAAGGAGGACAACTTCTAGCGCATAAGGGAAGGGTCCAAATGACCCCAAATGTTCCAGCATGTCACTGGCAGGAATGTTATGAAGTTTCTACAAATAACTTTTTTGATTCTACATTTAAGAAAAACAAACGAACGAACGAACAAAACAAAATTGAGCCATTTAAGTGACACTCCAATGGCAAAGCTGATGTTATGTTACCTTAGAGACATTAACAGAAACTCTGCTCAAGGCAGCCAGGGACTTCCAACTGAATGGCCTGCGGAGAGAGCCTTCAAAATGGTCATCAACTAGCTCTATAATGACAGAATAACTGGAAAACACAGAAAAAGCATTTTAAAAGCATGAAATAAATCTGTTTAAAAAGAATTTGTCCTACCAAGAACAAAAATACAGAAAATACAATTTACATCATCTGATTCTAAATTCCCCTCGACTGCTATTGAGAAAATATTAATGAAAAATTCATACTTTAAGTTACAAACTTTCACGTTGATTCCAACACTTACAGAAAAAAAATGAGTATTTTTCCCCAATAGGAAAGCTGTCAATTCAAACAACTGTTTAGATACTAATACTAACTGATGTTAAGATGAACAATTATGGCACAGATTAACTCAATGTTTAACACTAGAACACATATGATCATAAACTACATATCATCCTATATATAGTATAGACATTAGTGTGTAAGGCATGAACAGACAGCAGCTATTCCTATCAGGCCAGGAAGAACAAACTTTTGTTCCTATGGTACCAAAAAATTAGAGTCCAGAAATTCCTTGTGTCCCTTTAACCCATTAATTTATTTAAAAATCACTCCAAACCTTGCATGGTAAAATGGAGGGCCTTTCCGATATAGCACTGCAAAGAAGAAAGAGAAAACAAGTATAACCATTCAAAATGATGAGAGAGGAATAAGACTCAATAAAAAGCTAGTTTTATTAATTTTTTTCTTCTCCAAAAGGAGGCAAATATTCAGTTACCTCTATGCAGACACATAATCTGCAATATGCCTTGTGGTCTATTTTTTCAGACAGGGTCTTGTTCTGTCAGCCAGGCTAGAGTACAGTGCCATGATCATGGCTCACTGCAAACTTTGACCTCTTGGACTTAAATGGTACTCCCCAATCAGCCTCCTGAGTAGACTGGACTACAGGCATGCACCACCTCGCCCAGCTAATTTAAAATTTTTTGTAGTGATAGGGTCCCACTATGTTGCCCAGGCTAGTTTTAAATTCCAGGGCTTGAGTGATCCTCCTACTTCAGCCTCCCAAAGTGCTGGGATTACAGGTGTGAGTCACCACACCTAGCCCCTGTCATCTATTTTAAAAATTCAAACTATCATTTTTTTTTTTTTTTTTTGAGACGGAGTTTCGCTCTTGTTACCCAAGCTGGAGTGCAATGGTGCGATCTCGGCTCACCGCAACCTCCACCTCCTGGGTTCAGGCAATTCTCCTGCCTCAGCCTCCTGAGTAGCTGGGATTACAGGCACGCGCCACCATGCCCAGCTAATTTTTTGTATTTTTAGTAGAGACGGGGTTTCACCATGTTGACCAGGATGGTCTCGATCTCCTGACCTCGTGATCCACCCGTCTTGGCCTCCCAAAGTGCTGGGATTATAGGCGTGAGCCACTGTGCCTGGCCCAACTATCTTTTTTTTAAAGATGGGGTTTCACCATGATGGCCAGGCTGGTCTTGAACTCCTGACCTCAGGTGATCCACCCACCTCGGCCTCCCAACATGCTAGGATTACAGGCGTGAGCCACTGCGCCTGGCCAAAATTCAAACTATCTTTTCCCTAAAACAAAGTGCAATTCGTAAAGAAATCTGTTGTCAAGACCCTAACACCTCATCTCACCCCACAAATAAATTCCAAAGTCAAAGTACAGGCAATCTTGCCTTACCTCTTGTCTTACATGATCCAGAGTAAGTGTGGATCATATCAGGAGTGTAAAATTCACAGATTGTGGACCAATATCTTGTTATTCATTTCAGATCAATGTAATGCAAAGTGTCTGACTCACTACTCTGGCCGACTGTGATAGGGGTTGGTAAAAGAGAGGAGTAAGACTCATGTCTACTTTTAAGAAATTCAAAGTCAAGTGATAAGTGATGGAAGTCATAACCATACATGCCATTCAAGTATCAGTCTACTCTACTATTGAGGACCTTAAGGAGATGGGGGAATTCAGTCTGTGGAGGTCAGGAGCCACTTAGTGAAGGAGCATGGGCCCAGGGACTCTGCCACATAGACATAGAATCTGGCAGAGAGCCCTTCAGAGGCACATGGTCTGTGGCAGGGACTGGCTAACTCTTCACAAACTCTACTTATTTCTCCCCCAGGTATGTGGCCAGACCACAGCTCTCAGTCTCTTGTACAGTTAGGTACGGCCATGTGTTGTGTGACACATCCAGGCTGACCCGTAAAATCCTCCCTTGTACAAACCCTCCTGGTGCCTCTTCCTTTCTGAAGGTGACCTTGGAAGCTGTGTGCTGAAGACTGGGAGCCACTAGGAAGCAGACTGGGTTCCTAAAGCATCTTTTGGAGTTGATCAGCCCGCCAATCAGAGACACCCGGGTTGGATTTCACATGAACAAAAATGAACTCTATTGTTAAGCCCCTGAGACTTGGGGTTTATATGTAACTACAGCTATGGGAATTGTCATAAGTAACACGATTACATCTGTAAGCTGTTAGCTGTCCTTTCCCTGGAGGAACTGGTAGAATTTTCCTTTTTGGACGTATCAATCCTGTAACTAATCATGTTTTTCTCTGGCTCAGGAAGCTCAGAGCCAAATCTGTAGCATGATTTTAGTAACTATATAGGACCCCAAGGACGACGTAGTAACCCTTCACTTAGTCTTGATTTGCATCTATATTTTCCATGGTCACATTTCCTTTCTGTATCTCCTATTTAAGTTATATTTAAAGTACTCGACAAGTCAGCTCAAATTCACTGTGGCACAAATTTAAATAACTATCCAAACATACAATTCTCAACTTTTTGAGATGCAGTATACTGGAAGGAAACCATGCAATGGAACGAAAGTGAACTCAGGAGTTTTGTTCCCTGACCAACGTTTGACTCTTCAAGTTGTGTGCCTTTAGGCAAGTTATTAACTTCTCTGAGCTTCAGCTTCCAAAATCCTAAAATGAAGACATGAGGAAACTGAGACCTTTTCTAGTCCTCAAATGGCATTACCTGTGATCAAACAGACATTAATCCAATATGCACCTGGAGCATTACAGAGCTTGAAAGCAGCTCACTAGGTAGGTCATTTCTGATGATGGGTTCCAACACAGCACAGCTTATAAGCCAGAACACTGGCAGCAGACAGAACTGAGGTCAAGTCAGCAGTGCCAAGACCACAGGACAACTCTGCATGTCAATTTCCTTATAAAGATGGGGGTTGAGCCACCCAGCACTTTGGGAGGCCAAGGCAGGCAGATTATGAGGTCAGGGGATCGAGACCACCCTGGCCAACATGGTAAAACCCTGTCTCTAATAAAAATACAAAAATTAGCTGGGCGTGGTAGCGCATGCTATAATCCCAGCTACTCAGGAAGGTGAGGCACGAGAATCGCTTGAATCCAGGAGGTAGAGGCTGAGGCTGCAGTGAGCTGAGACTGCGGCACTGCGCTCCAGCCTGGTGATGAAGTGAGACTGTCTTAAAAAAAAAAAACAGGGGTTATGGTGAAGGCCGAAGTATTAGCACAGTGTATGGCATATAGTAAGCATCATGAAATTACCTATGCTAGTAACGATTACAATCTGCGTGGCTTAATGACAAAGATACGTTCTAGGACATGAGTCCTTAGGCAATCTCCTTGTTGTGTAAACAAGATAGAGTGTAGCTACACAAACCTAGATGGTACAGCCCACTACACACCTAGTCTATGTGGGATCGCCTATTGCTCCTAGGCTACAAACCTGTTCAGCATATGACTGTGCTCAATCTGTAGACAATTATAACACAATGGTAAGTATCTGTGTATCTAAACATAGACTAAACACAGAAATGGTATAGTAAAAATACGGCATAAAAGATAAAAAACGTACATCTGTATAGGGCACTTAAGAATGCAGCCTGCAGGTCTGGAAGTTGCTCTGGGTGAGTGAGTGGTTAGTGAATGTGAAGGTCTAGGACAATACTGTGTGCTATTGTATACTTTATAAGCACTGCACACTTAGGCTGCACTAAATTTATTAAAAAATTTTTTTCTAGGCCGGGTGCGGTGGCTCAAGCCTGTAATCCCAGCACTTTGGGAGGCCAAGGTGGGTGGATCACAAGGTCAAGAGATCGAGACCATCCTGGTCAACATGGTGAAACCCCGTCCCTACTAAAAAGACAAAAAATTAGCTGGGCATGGTGGCGTGTGCCTGTAATCCCAGCTACTCAGGAGGCTGAGGCAGGAGAATTGCCTGAACCCAGGAGGCGGAGGTTGCGATGAGCCGAGATCGCACCATTGCACTCCAGCCTGGGTAACAAGAGTGAAACTCTGTCTCAAAAAAAAAAAAAAAAAAAAAATTTTTTTCTTTCAGCCGGGTGCAGTGGCTCATGCCTGTAATCCCAGCACTTTGGGAGGCTGCAGGTGAATCATGAGGTCAGGAGTTTGAGACCAGCCTTGGCAACGTAGTGAAACCCCATCTCTACTAAAAATACAAAAATTAGCTGGGTGTGGCATGCATCTGTAGTCCCAGCTACTTGGGAGGCTGAGTCAGGAGAATCTCTTGAACCTGGGAGGAGGAGGTTGCAGTGAGCCGAGAACGCACCACTTCGCTCCAGCCTGGGTGACAGAGGGAGATTCCGTCTCCAAAAAAAAAAAAAAAAAAAAAAAAAAATTTCTTTTTTTTTTTTTTTTTTGAGACAGAGTTTCGCTCTTGTTACCCAGGCTGGAGTGCAATGGCGCGATCTCGGCTCACTGCAACCTCTGCCTCCCGGGTTCAGGCAATTCTCCTGCCTCAGCCTCCTGAGTAGCTGGGATTACAGGCACGCGCCACCATGCCCAGCTAATTTTTTTGAATTTTTTAGTAGAGACGGGGTTTCACCATGTTGACCAGGATGGTCTCAATCTCTTGACCTTGTGATCCACCCGCCTCGGCCTCCCAAAGTGCTGGGATTACAGGCTTAAGTCACCGCGCCTGGCCTTTTTTTTTTTTTTTTTTAAATAGAACGACATGGCCTACCTATGTTGCCCCGGCTGGTCTTGAACTCATGAGCTCAAAGGACCCTCTTGCCCTGGACTCCCAAAGTGCTAGGATTACAAGCATGAGCGCCATGCCCAGCCTCTTTCTTCAATAATAAATTACCCTGGCTGGGAGCAGGCCAACAATACAATGAACCATGATGGATATGACTATGTTCCCATAAGATTATAATGGAACTGAAAAATCCCTATCCCCTAATGATATTGTGGCCATGGTGCTGTCATAGGGCAATGCACTACTTGCATGTCTGTGGTGATGCTGGTATGAACAAACCTACTGTGCTGCCATTTGTATAAAAGTTCTTTGACCAAAATGTTATGCAGCACATGACTGTATGATGGTGATAGTGTACTCAGGGGGAAAAATGAAATCATTTAACAAAAACACCTCCCAAGTAGAAAGATGAAAGCATAAGAAGTCTGAGAAATAGCGGGCATTTAAAAAAAGACCTGAGAGCTAGGTATGGTGGCTCAGGTCTGTAATTCCAGCACTCTGGGAGGCTAAGGCAGGGGGATCGCTTGAGGCCAGGAGTTCGAGATCAGCCTGGTCAACATGGTGAAACCCCATCTCTACCAAAAATACAAAAAAAAAAAAGTTAGCTGGGTGTAGTGGTGTGTATCTGTAGTCCCAGCTACTTAGGAGGCTGAGGTGGAAGGATCATTTTAGCCTGGGAGGTCGAGGCTCAGGTGAGTTGAGATTGTGCCACTGTACTCCAGCCTGGGGGAGAGTAAGACCTTGTCTCAAAAATGACATAAATAAATAAAAGTCAAAATAAGGCCTGAAAGAACACGGAATATAAAGAAAAGCTCTTTCTTAGAGAAGAATGCCAGATAGAGGTGCGGAGTGAATGACAAAATTAGAAAATGATTAGTGCAATAATTAAATCAGATACCCATTATAATTACTGGGGGAACAGCTATTTATGGTATCACTCCACGAATGACTCGTATTTTACAAAAGGAAAACTGAAATTTCACGACAGACATTAGCCACTATCAAACTTAGCATCACCATAGCAGGAAAACCTGTTATCATGCACCTCCTGACACATATCACCTATGTGTGCCAAGAGAACCCAAGTTTGAGTCTAATCATCAGAAACAATCAGACATACAGAGAATGGGGAACATCCTATAAAACTTTGAAAAAAGTCAACATCATGACAAAACAAGAAGGTAGAGTGACTGTGTCAGATTAAAAGAGGCTGGGCGTGGTGGCTCAGGCCTCTAATCCCAGCACTTTGGAGGCCAAGACAGGCAGATCACCTGAGGCCAGGAGTTCAAGACCAGACTGGCAAACATGCTAGTTTTGTACTAAAAATACAAATGTTAGCCCAGCGTGGTAGCTGGTATCTGTAATCCTAGGTACTTGGGAGGCTGAGGCAGGAGAATCGTTTGAACCTGGGAGGCAGAGGTGGCAGTGAGCTGAGATCATGCTACTGCACTCCAGCCGAAGTGACGGAGTGAGACTGTTTCCCAAAAAAAAAAAAAAAGAGAGCAACGGATTGCAGTGGGTTTAATGGCAGCTCCCAAAAAGATATATTCATGTCCTAATCCCTGACTTGTGATTGTGACCTGTAATGTGGAATGTGACTTGGAAAAAAGAGTCTTTGCAGATATAACTAAGCTTAGAATTCTGAGTTGAGATCATCCTCAATTAGCTGGATGGCTCCTAAACCCAATGACAACTATCCTTATGAGGGAAAGGGAATGTTGACACAAACAGACAAGGTGGAGACTGGAGGGATGGTCACCAGCCACAAAATGGGGCCACCAGAATCTGGAAAAGGCAAGAAATGGCTTCCCCCTCAGAGCCTTTGGAGGGAGCCTGGCCCTGCTGACACCTCAATTATAGACTTCTGGCCCCTAAAACTGTAAGAGAATGAATCTCTGTTGCTTTTAAGCTACCCAGTTTGTGGTAATTTCTTATGGGAAACTAAAAGGTAGCTATAACAATCAAATGTGACTGTATCAAGAAAATTAAAGCCAAAAGCCTGCATGGTGGCTCGTGTCTATAATTGTACGCTTTAGGAGGCCAGGCAGGAGGAAGGCTTGAGCCCGGGAGTTCGAGACCAGCTTGGACAACATAGAGAGAGACCCCATCTATATTTAAAAAAAAAGAAAAATTACAACCAAAATAGCCACAAAAGACATTACCAGGACACTGGGAAGAGGTAAGTATAGATTGGATATTTGGATGACATTAAGTAATTCTAATTTTTCTCAGGCATTATGTGGTATGTAGGAGAATGTCTGTATTCTTTGTAGGTACACATGGAAATACTTATAGATTAATACAGATTATGTATGTAAACATGAAGAATGTTAACAAAAATATATAAAACGTTTGACTAGGAAAATAAGACAGGAGGTGGCTTAGAAAAGAATCAAAGGGCCTGGTGCCACGCCTCAGGCCTATAATTCCAGCACTTTGGGAGGCTGAGGCAGGGGGATCACTTGAGGTAAGTAGTTCGAAAGAAGCCTGGCCAACACGGTGAAACCCCATCTCTACTAAAAATACAAAAATCAGCTGGGTGTGGTGCTGTGTGCCTGTAATCCCAGCTACTTGGGAGGCTGAGGCAGGAGAATGGCTTGAACCTGGGAGGTAGAGGTTGTAGTGAGCAGACATAGAGATCGTACCACTACATTCCAGCCTGGGCCACAAAGTGAGGCTTTGTCTCAAAAAAAAGGGAGGAGCGTTCGAAGAAGACACATCTCCTTGTTCTGTGACAAATAGCTGCCTGCTGACCTCCAACCATTCTGGAGAACTGTCAGTCTCTGGGCTGGACGTCACGACAAGTCAAGGTTCCTTCTGGGCCAGGAAACTCTATAACTCTGCTAGCTTTCAGTGGCTCCTGCCATTCCATTTGTGCTGAAACTTCTAATTTGCAGAGAGCTCAGAAATCATACTTAATCAGTTAATGCAAATACCCAATTGGGCTTGGCTGGGAAGGAGGCTTAGGAGTAACCAGACCTTTGGGTCACGCCAAATCAAATCAAACCTTAACTGTGTACATAAGACAACAATATAAACCCTGAGTTAGTTTTTGGCTTCTTGGCAGGCAACATGACTTAGGTATGCTGGGAGGACAGGGAGGACAGACTCACAGAGCCCTACTCTGTGTACTTAACGAGGTATTAAGCACTCCAGCAATTTACCTAACCCTTCTAAACCTCAAACTCCTCTGCTACAAAAGGAAGCTACTAATACAGGCCTCACAGGAGTGTGAAGATTAAATGAGACAAAAGAAAGCACCAAGGCAAGGTGCCTGGCTGGCCCCAGGAGTTGGTAGCCAGGGGAGCTGCTGAGTGGGGAGTGTAAGGAAAGGCTCCCTCTTGGCTTCTGGCCTGGCTCCCCCAGTAGGCGATCAAGGTCAGCTAGCTTGGCAGCTGCACTTCATTTGAGACCCATATCACCTCTTCCAAGTACTGCTCCTGGAATGAAATCTGCTTCCAGGTTTCCCTGATAAGATGTGAATTTCACGATGGTCTTATGTTACAAGTCACTACCTCTCTAAGGAAAAACAATTGTTAAGAGTTTAACCTAGCGGCCGGGTGCGGTGGCTCAAGCCTGTAATCCCAGCACTTTGGGAGGCCGAGGTGGGTGGATCACAAGGTCAAGAGATCGAGACCATCCTGGTCAACATGGTGGAACCCCGTCTCTACTAAAATACAAAAAAAAAATTAGCTGGGCATGGTGGCGTGTGCCTGTAATCCCAGCTACTCAGGAGGCTGAGGCAGGAGAATTGCCTGAACCCAGGAGACGGAGGTTGCAGTGAGCCGAGATCGAGCCATTGCACTCCAGCCTGGGTAACAAGAGAGCAAAACTCCATCTCAAAAAAAAAAAAAAAAAAAAAAGAGTTTAACCTATGTTGGCAGTTCTAGGCTTCATGTGATTAGGTCACTGGCCTTCAAAATTAAAATAATACCATTAAAAAGCAGCAGGAAATATGCAGCCATGCTTGAGGAAGAGGTACAGTTTAGGAAGCCACCCCTCATATCCCAGGCTAGCATTGCTCAAGAACCTTTGCTAACACAGAGAATGTGAAGACGCTTTTAACACTGATGCTGGGCCAGTTTGACTCTGTGTGTGGGTCAGAGACCTGGTCCCACATTAACTGTACGAGGAACTAGAAAAAGATTATATGTCCCAGTGGGGGCAAAGGCCTCCAGGAGAGTTGTAAATTGAGCAGTTTATCTTTTTTGTTTTCAAAATTCTATCTATCTGCCCATCCAGCTATCCATCTGTCCAATCATCCTCATAAAACAGAGTATCTTTAAATTAAGGAAGTTTTCTCTCTGCACCATCCAAAGTATAACTTGATTGTTAAAATAAAGTTGCAGGCAAAAGGGCTACAGTATGCGATTAAGAACATTAATAATAAAATAGAACAATTATAACAATATACTGTAATGAGTTACAGGAATCAGGATCTCTCAAAATATTTTTAAAAAAAAATTTCTTTTTTTTTTTTGAGACGGAGTTTCGCTCTTGTTACCCAGGCTAGAATGCAATGGCGCCATCTCGGCTCACCGCAACCTCCGCCTCCCGGGTTCAGGCAATTCTCCTGCCTCAGCCTCCTGAGTAGCTGGGATTACAGGCACACACCACCATGCCCAGCTAATTTTTTGTATTTTTAGTAGAGACGGGGTTTCACCATGTTGACCAGGTTGGTCTCGATCTCTTGACCTTGTGATCCACCCGCCTCGGCCTCCCAAAGTGCTGGGATTACAGGCTTGAGCCACCACGCCCGGCAAAAAATTTCTTTTTTTTTTTTTTAAGAGCGTCTTACTCTGTTGCCCAGGCTGGAGTGCAGTGGTATGATCTTGGCTCACAGCACCCTCTGCTTCCCAAGTTCAGGCAATTCTCATGCCTCAGTCTCCCAAGTAGCTGGAGTTACAGATGTGCACCACCACACCTGGCTAATTTTTGCATTTTTAATAAAAACAGGGTTTCACCACGTTGGCCAGGCTGGTCTCAAACTCCTGACCTCAGGTGATCCACCTGCCTCAGTCTCCCAAAGTGCTGGGATTCCAGGCATGAGCCACTGTGCCCAGCAGGTATCTTAATATTTTTGGACTGCAGCTGACCTTGGGTAGTCTTTACTCTACTTTTTCTTACAGTGCTTATCAGTCCCTGAAACTACATTATGTAGTCATTTGCTTATGTGTCCCTCCCCATCCCCCCAGAATGTAAGCTCCACAAAGTCAGCTCTATTTGTCCTGTTCACTTCTGTATTCCTGATACCTCAAACAGTACCTGGCCCACAGCAGACCCTTGGTCATTATCTGCTGAATGAGGAACTCACTTGGTCCAGACTCCCACTTTAAGATCAGGGGACACAATGGAATACTATGCAGCCACAAAATGGACAAGATCATGTCTTTTGTGGGCACATGGATGGAGCTGGAGGCCATTATCCTTAACAAACTAACACAGGAAGAGAAAAAACCAAATACTGCGTATTCTTTCTTACAAGTGGGAACTGAATGAAGAGAACTTATGAGCACAAAGAAGGGAACAACAGACTCTGAGGTCAACAGACACTTGAGGACGAAGGGTGGGAGGAGGGAGAGGAGCAGAAAAAATAACTAGCGGGTACTAGGCTTAGCATCTGGGTGATCAAATCATCTGTATAACAAACCTCTGTGACATGAGTTTACCTATATAACAAACCTTCACATGTGCCCCCAAACCTACATTTTTATTTATTTTTTTTTTTTGAGGTGGAATCTCTGACACCCAGGCTGGAGTGCAGTGGCATGAACTCGGCTCACTACAACCTCTGCCTCCCAGGATCGAGGAATTTTCCTGTGTCAGCCTCCTTATAAGTCTTTGCTACCTCGCCCAGCTCGTTTTTGTAGTTGTAGTAGAAAAGGGCTTTCACCATGTTGGTCAGACTGGTCTCAAACTTCTGACCTCAAAGTGATCTGGCCGCCTTGGCCTCCCAAAGTGCTGCGATTACAGGTGTGAGCCACTGCACCCGGCCCTAAAATTAAAGTTAAAAAAAATTAAATATTGATTTAATTTAAAAAAGAAAAGATCGAGGGAGGCCGTACTGTTAGACATTTCTAAAAGCCTGAGCTCCAGAATTCAAAGCCCAGCTCTGCAAGTTACTGGCCCTGGAAACTATTACAGGCAATGACCTATTTTCTCAAAACTGCAGTCCAACTATCAGAAAACGAAGACATTAAGAGTCTCGACTACACAGGACTGCTGTAAAGATTAAACAAGATGATGAATGTAAAATACTTAGTAAAATGCTTCGCACATGGCAAGGGCTCAATGATGGCTGTGGCAATTATTATAACTTCATGATTGTTTTCACTTGGCAGATGAGGCCACTGAGGCCTAGGGATAAGGGACTGTCCCTGATTACCCAGTCTCATAGCTAATGAGACATGGGGCTGGGTGCTATAGAACGCTTTTCTAAGATTACAGGGCAAACAAGAAGGAAAGCCTGAATTGGGGTTCCAAGCTTCTCCTCCTATGCTTTCTCCCTAAACTATCTTTTCTCTTTTTGCACTTACCCTTACCCCAATCCAAATATCCAGTAATCTTATTTAAACCCAAAGGACACCTTTTTAGAAAACATCAACAGCACACATGACCCATTTGATGTTCTGGGGTGAATGTGATACAAACACTGTTTTCACGAGTACCACACCAAGAATTACTTACATAAATCTGTCCCGTACTTGAGTCCCACTTTGGGCACCCAGCCTTTGCTTCGGAAGTAATGGTAGGCCATGTAGGTGGTTCTGAATGTGGGCTGAACTACAGTGAAAGCTTTCCAGATCTTCACTATAGTTAAAGGCTCCTAAAGTTATTTGCAAAAAACAAAAAGCATTACATTCACTCTCCATTCAGCCAGCGTATCAACATCTACACTAAGTGTGAAGCTGAAGCAGCAAAAAAGCAGTTCCTCCAGCAGAGCAACTTATCTATTTTATTTTGAGACAGAGTCTCACTCTGTCACCCAGGCTGGAGTGCAGTGGCACGATCTTGGCTCACTCCCAGCAGAGCAAATTTAGCAAGAAAGTCTAGCCCTGCACTGTTCAATGTGGCAGCTGCCAGCTGTACATAGCTAGTCTGAACTGAGAGGGGCTCTAAGTGTAGAAAACATACTGACTTCCTACTCAGTATGAAAAAAAAAAAAAACATAAACGATTTCAATAACTTTGAATATGTTGGGTCAAATAAACTATGTAATGTAGTATTAAAATCCTGCCTCTTGCCGGGTGCGGTGGCTCAAGCCTGTAATCCCAGCACTTTGGGAGGCCGAGGCGAGTGGATCATGAGGTCAAGAGATCGAGACCATCCCGGTCAACATAGTGAAACCCCGTCTCTACTAAAAATACAAAAAATTAGCTGGGCATGGTGGCACGTGCCTGTAATCCCAGCTACTCGGGAGGCTGAGGCAGGAGAATTGCCTGAACCCAGGAGGCGGAGGTTGCGGTGAGCCGAGATCGTGCCATTGCACTCCAGCCTGGGTAACAAGAGCGAAACTCTGTCTCAAAAAAAAAAAAAAAAAAAAAATCCTGCCTCTTTTTTAAAAAAATGTTTTTAATGTGGCTACCAGAAAATGTGAAATTATAATACATGGCTCCAATCTGAGGCTCTCACTGTCCTTCTATTGTGCAGCATTGCTCCAGAGGACTTAGAAAAGGTAGCATTTGAAGATGAGAAGTTGTGAAGGGAAATGAGCTGGAGGCTGTGGAGTGGGTGGTGGTAGGCTAGGAAGGACATTACAGGCAGAGGAATCAGCGCATGCAGGGGCTCACTGTAACAAGCCCACCAAAGCTGGAGGGCAGCTCGTGACAACATTTCACAGATCCTTAAGAGTAGCTACTCTACGTCAGGTCACGTTTCAGAAAAACAAAAAATAATTTTGTAGTAAAATTTAAAAAAAGATCCTCCATCACTTTGGGAGGCCAAGGCGGGTAGACCATGAGGTCAAGAGATCCAGACCATCCTGGCCATGGTGAAACCCCGTCTTAAAAAAAAAAAAAAAAAAAAAAAAAATCCTCCATTTAATGTTTGAAACTAGAGAATTTGTTATCTGATGATACAAACTAATAATTCACTGCTTAAAAGAGAATTTTGTTTTTAATGTGGAAGTCAAAGAGCATACAAATGGTTTGGTCTCGAGAATATTCTGATGTATCATTACCAAAAATAAATGATTACAAAATAACTAGGTAAGTTTGGAAAATTTTTGCTTCATTTCAGTAGTTACTGAAACAATACATTCTTCAGTTGGTTTAAGGCTCAGTCACTCATGAGACTGGCTCAGTTTGTCCCAGCTTAAGATTATAATACCATAAATAGGCTAGAAGTTTTTTGGTTTTTTTTTGTTTGTTTGCAGTTGTTCCTAATGCAAAAATTCCATACCTGTGTGACCCTGAGATCTCACTGTAAGTAAACACTCAACACCCTCCTCTAACAAGCAATAGTCTCATAGAGCAGGTTGAATTTCCAACACAGCCCAATGTTGTCGAGATGTTGAGGCTTTTATGTCACAGCTGTAACATTCTGACAAATTTCAGCTAAGGCCCATGAGAGGAAGCAAGGTGGGGCTAAGAATGGCCATCATCTGGGAAAATGAGCCATTTGTCAGGCAGACACTGCTTCCAAACTGCTGGAATACGCACGAACAAGATTTATGCAATTAGAATTTGGTGAATGATAAAATTATGTGGCTCTCAAGAGCCAAACAGAATATATCTTTTCTGCTCCATGTACTGTTCTGTTTACTTTTCAATTTTATTTGCATTATTTTGCATAGATACTATATATACATGTGGTTTGAAATTTAGGAAAGTACAAAAAATGTCCAGTGAAAAGTCTTCCACCTTCCCGTGTCCCTAGCCCCCCAGTTCCTCTGCCTGGAAGCAAGCGATGGTATTACTCTCTTGCACAACTATCTCTCTTCTAAAGGTAGCAGGCTACAGCACCAAGTCACGGGCTTTGGAGTTACTTGGACATTGGTTTGAATACTTATTCTTTTTTTTTTTTTGAGACGGAGTTTCGCTCTTGTTACCCAGGCTGGAGTGCAATGGCGCGATCTCAGCTCGCCGCAACCTCCGCCTCCTGGGTTCAAGCAATTCTCCTGCCTCAGCCTCCTGAGTAGCTGGGATTACAGGCACGCGCCACCACGCCCAGCTAATTTTTTGTATTTTCAGTAGAGACGGGGTTTCACCATGTTGACCAGGATGGTCTCGATCTCTTGACCTCGTGATCCACCCGTCTCGGCCTCCCAAAGTGCTGGGATTACAGGCGTGAGCCACTGCACCTGGCCTGAATACTTATTCTAACCAGACTAGCTGTGTGACTTTGGGTACATTACTTATTTTCTCTGAGCCTGAGTTACCTTATCTGTATATTCTTACCAGGTGGAGGTAAGGACTGGAAATATAGCATGTAAAGTACCTAACATAAAGCTTCTACCACACATAGTAGGTGCCAAATACTGGTAGGTTTTATTTTTGTTAATTTTTAATACTGTTCTGACACAGATTTCCTAATCATTATACAGTATAAGATACTGTACCTCTCCTAGTCTCAAAGAATAAAATGCAATCCGCAAGGGTCAAAGACGCCTATTGCTCAAACAGTCCTACTTCAGGACCCAAATCCAAAACTTAGAGAAAAACTCCACTCCTATTTTATTCAGTAAGAGCAGAAACATTTGTATTAATGCAATACAGAAATTAGTACAAACTGCTTTTAACAACAGGGAAATTTTAAGTGGGCTGTATGTAAACAAAGCATCTTACCTTCTCATAGTAAATACTTAAACATCCCAGAGCATAGACCAAGAAGAAGGCCTGAAGATAGAGCAAGCAGAAAATACTCATTACAAATAATTTCACATTATTGTTAAATTATTTTACAGATTGATCTCTTTTCACCTCAAAAATTAACGCTCTTAAGTCACCATCAAAAAGGTCACATATTTTTAATATAAATAATTCATTAGAATGTCTAAGATTTTTTTTTTTTTTTTGAGACGGAGTTTCACTCTTGTTACCCAGGCTGGAGTGCAATGGCGCGATCTCGGCTCACCACAACCTCCGCCTCCTGGGTTCAGGCAATTCTCCTGCCTCAACCTCCTGAGTAGCTGGGAGTACAGGCACGTGCCACCATGCCCAGCTAATTTTTTGTATTTTTAGTAGAGACGGGGTTTCACCATGTTGACTGGGATGGTCTCGATCTCTTGACTTTGTGATCCACCCGCCTCGGCCTCCCAAAGTGCTGGGATTACAGGCTTGAGCCACCACACCGAGCTGTCTTAGATTTTTTTAAAATCTAAGAAAATACAAATGTTACAAACTGGTTTAAATCAATTAAAAAAAAATTTTCACTAAAAAAATTAGCTGGGCATGGTGGCGTGTGCCTGTAATCCCAGCTACTCAGGAGGCTGAGGCAGGAGAATTGCCTGAACCCAGGAGGCGGAGGTTGCGGTGAGCCGAGATCGCGCCATTGCACTCCAGCCTGGGTAACAAGAGCGAAACTCCGTCTCAGAAAAAAAAAAAAAAAAAAAAAAATTTCATGAATGTTTCCATATTTCTTCCCTAAAAATCCTATATAACTGAAGAATGATGTTAACAGCTGTAACAACAGAAACTTGCTCACTGGAATTTCTTCCTGTAAAATCAAATAATCATATTTAAATTGAGAAAAATATATGTAGTGAAAAGTGTGGGGCAGTGCTGATTTTGCTTACCTAACGAAATATGAGTTTGATCTCAATCATCTTTGGTGAAGAGCTCTATGTTTGCACTGACCTCATATAATAAAATGTTTTACTGTATGGAGGAAGCTGTAGGAATGGCACAGAAAATTGGCCCCAGTTCAATATAATCACACTTAAATGGAAATGAAAATGGCTTTCTGTTAAAAGAATACACTGCCAAACACTGACACCACCCAAAGAGCCATGTGTTATTGGCTCTGAAGAGAATCCCATGAGATTGGCGCATAGCAGGTAGTGACCAAATGGTGGCCAGTAGTAAAATGGGGTTACATTTATTTATTTATTTTTTTTTTTGAGATGGAGTTTTGTTCTTGTTACCCAGGCTGGAGTGCAATGGCGCAATCTCGGCTCACCACAACCTCCGCCTCCCGGGTTCAGGCAATTCTCCTGCCTCAGCCTCCTGAGTAGCTGGGATTACAGGCACACGCCACCTGCCCAGCTAATTTTTTGTATTTTTAGTAGAGACGGGGTTTCGCCATGTTGACCAGGATGGTCTCGATCTCTTGACCTCGTGATCCACCAGCCTCGGCCTCCCAAAGTGCTGGGATTACAGGCTTCAGCCACCGCGCCCGGCCGCACCATTATTATTTTTAAACATGTTAAACAGATACTCAGGACTTTTAAAAAAATTTATAATTTGGTAAACACTGACAGACATGAAGGAACACTAATTTAGTTTTACCCAAATCCAAATCTAGAGCGTTTCTGGAGATGAAGGTTATCACCTTCTATTCCACTTTTTCCTACTGCCTTCCTGGTCCCAGCCTGTGGTGGCTCCTTCCTGCCTCCTGTGACAGCCTCCCTGTTCTGAGCCCTCTACAGTCCCTCTCCACAGCATCCAGATTCATCTTCTCGGCACATGAAGATCATGTCATTCCCCTAATTAAAAACTTCCAAACAGATTTCACTGCCCTTAGAATAAAGTCTAAACTGCTTGCCACCAGCTCTAGGTCCCTGCATGGTCTCCCCACTGCTCTTTCCAGCCATCCTGGCTGTACTTCTGTCTCCTGAAGATATTAAGCTCATTCAGGCCTTTGCCCCTGTAATCGCTACTCCCACTATCTGGCATGTGCTGCTTCAGACTCAAAGGTCGCTTCTCAGAGAGGTCTTCCCTAGCCACCAAGTCTAAGCAACCCCCATCCCGATCAGCTTCAGAGTATTTACTTTTATCTGAAAATCTTTCTCTTACATGTGTTCCTGACTAGAATGTAAACTCTGGCAGAACAGAAACTGCCTGCTGTTCCCCTGGCCTAGAAGGGGGCCTAGCACATGTTGGGTGTTCAAAGCTTGTGCTCAAAGACAAAAAAGACAGGTCCCCAATCCTGCCCTTGGCTTAGGCCCGGACGTCCAGAGCCACCGTACAGCAGGTCTCTGCGCCTCCCTCAGCTCATCTCTTCTCAGTGTGAACATTGTGTTCTACTTCTTTCACTGCTGTTGACAGCCCTGCCTAGTGGTCCACAATCTTATTTTGACCTTTTCTCTTTCCGTCACTCACTACTAATTAATACAGAATACTACTGTTTTTCAGATGGACTACAGGCCAAAAGGTGCAATGGAAAAGACAAAGTTGTTTCCTCAAATGGCCGAGTCCCTTGTATTCTGCACAATTTGCACTACTTGGTTCAGAATAGTGTAACACAAAGAATGACATTTGAGACCTGACAGACCTGAGCTCAAATCATTATTGTTAGGTAGGGCTCTGAAATTATCACTTAAATGCTCGATGTCTCATCTATGCAATGGGGATAATAATGCTTTCTTAGCTAAATATTTAATAAGATTAAATCACATAAAGATTTAATAAGCTATGAATAGTACCTAAGAGCTCAATTAATTTTAGTTTTCCTCTTTTCTTGAACTCCTGACCTCAGGTGATCTGCCCACCTCGGCCTGGGATTACAAGTGTGAGCTACCGTGCCCAGCCTTAGTTTTCTAATAACTGGATAGCAAAGCCTGGGAAAAAAAGTTGAATCCAATCCTTGCCCAGTAAGAGATTTCCTGATGTCTGTTAAAATGTAAGTTCCACAAAAACTAATGTGTTTTCTTTATCAGCAAGCATACATTTCCCTAAGAGTGAATAAAACCAGTATCTCATTTTTATTTGCCTAAAAGGGTGATTGGCTTTTACCAATTTATGCACTAGGCACTTATTACAGATGGAGGGGATCTTAATTCAATTGAGTTGGTTTTATTTAAAATTAAATTACTTGCTGGGCTCTGTGGCTCACACCTATAATCTCAGCACTTTGGGAGGCCAAGGCAGGCAGATCAACTGTGGTCGTGAGTTCAAGACCAACCTGACCAACATGGTGAAACCCCATCTCTAATAAAAATACAAAATTAGCCATGCATGGTGGTGCATGCCTGTAATCCCAGCTACTCAGGAAGCTGAGGGAGAATTGCTTCAACCTGGGAGGCAGAAGTTGTGGTGAGCCGAGATTGCACCATTGCACTCCAGCCTGGGAAACAAGAACAAAACTCCACCTCAAAAAAAAAAAAATTAAATTAAAATAAATAAACAAAATAAGCAGTAGACTGGAGAGGTCTGTAGAGGCTGACAATCATATTCCCTCCAATCTCATTAGTAAGTTTTACTTTCACAGTACTAATAAGATGGAAGGATGTGTTTAACGATAGTTTTTTAACATCATATTGCTGAATGTAGTTAGTGTTGTAATGGAAAAATAGATCTCAATAACAGATCCCTAAGAAATAATGGAATACATTATTAGCTAACTGTCATGGCAATCTAATTATCCCTGAAATGAATACTCATATAGAGTGAACATTAAATTGCCACGATGTCCAGTTCACAAAAGATACCGGTTAAAATGTCACTGGCTAAAAGCAGAGGTAAGGAAGATGCTGCATGTGCAATATGCTATCTAGCATGTGTGAATACAGTTGTAGGTGCCTAACCAGGAAAAAGATGTATTCTACTAATGTGCTCTAGTCACTGTGTGTGTGAACGACCTAGTCACTGTGTAATACTTCCACTATTTAAGTAAATGATCTATCTTATGATTATTATCAACAATTTAGAGACAGAACACATATGTGCTACCAGGGAGAGAATAAAGGTGGGAATGGAACAAGCACCTATTACAGATGCAGGAACTGTGCTGGTCGTTGTGTATAATCACTGAATGTCATTAGATAGAGCTGTTATAGCCGGGCGCGGTGGCTCAAGCCTGTAATCCCAGCACTTTGGGAGGCCGAGGCGGGTGGATCACGAGGTCGAGAGATCGAGACCATCCTGGTCAACATGGTGAAACCCCGTCTCTACTAAAAATACAAAAAAAAATTAGCTGGGCATGGTGGCACATGCCTGTAATCCCAGCTACTCAGGAGGCTGAGGCAGGAGAATTGCTTGAACCCAGGAGGCGGAGGTTGCGGTGAGCCGAGATCGCGCCATTGCACTCCAGCCTGGGTAACAAGAGCGAAACTCCGTCTCAAAAAAAAAAAAAAAAAGATAGAGCTGTTATATCAATTCAAGCAAAAATACAGCACAATCTCCAAGAAGGGTTTTTTCTTGTGAGTGCTAGGCCTCCCTTAGCACACATGTGTCTTTCTCCCAACTGCCCACAAAACACATTGCATTGAAGTTCATTTTAAATTTACAGAAAATGCATTCATTTAAAAATATCTGCCATTTCGTGAACTAAAGCTTTGTCTTCACTCCACCCAGGGAAATTGGCTAGCATGGAGAGGGATGGGAACACAACCAGGAATACACATTGCTAAGTGTCTTCCAGGATACAGACCTTACACATATCACACTACATTCAATCTTCACTATCTACCTTGGAAGGAGGTGATAGTTGGAATATCACATCTGAGGAAACTGAGGAATGCCAAGAACGCTGCCTATTGTGTGTTATACTGCATGCCGCAAATATTTTCTTCCCATTTCATCTTTTGCCTGTAATTTTGCCTTTGTCTTTAACATAGTTTTAAATCTCTAAGTAATGAAATCTATATATTATGACCTCTTAGAATAACTTATGCATATCTCAAAAATACATACAAGCCAGCCACGGTAGCTCATGCCTGTAATCCCTGCACTTTGGGAGGCTGAGGCAGGTGATCACTTGAGCCCAGGAGTTCAAGACCAGCCTAGACAACATGGCAAAACCCTGTGTCTACCAAAAACCCAAATATTAGCTGGGCATGATGGTGTGTGTCTGTGGTCCTAGTTACTCAGAAAGCTGAGGTGAAAGGACTGCTTGGGCCCAGGAGCTGCAGTGAGCCAAGATTGTACCACTGAACTGCAGCCTAGGTGACAGAGCCAGTCTCAAAAAAAAAAAAAAAAAAAAAAAAAAGAATGCATAAATAATTTAAATTTCCCCTTATATCTTTAATTGACCTGAAATTTATTTTGGTATATTTTAGGAGATGGGATTTTTAGCTTCATCTTTTTCCAATTGGCTAATTAGCTGTCCCAACACCATGAATCTTTTCCTCATTGATATGAAATGCTATTTTTATTTTACCCTGAATCCCATCTATAAATGGGTCTATTTGTAGACTCCGGCCCCATCTTTCCTTTCCTATACCAAGACTATATTGTTTTAATCGTTACTTTATGTTTTTATTAACAGTGGTAGTAAAATCTCCTTTTCTTCGCTACTCTCATGATTCCAAATGAACTTTAAGAATTAATAAAGCCTACAACCCTACCCTGAATGTGCCTGATCTTGTCTGATCTCAGAAGCTAAGCAGCGTTGGGCCTGGTTAGTACTTGGAGGGGAGACTGCCTGGGAATACTGGGTGCTATAGGCTTAAAACAAGGGTCAATGAAACAAACAGCAAAACTGCAGTTCTTTTGTCTCCTGCCCAATAGCTCATAAAGGCTTTTAAAACAAACCAGATCCTCAGAGCAGTTCATCTGAAGTTTCCTGTGTGTCTGAGTATATAAGCAGAATATAAATATATTTATAGAGAAAAATTAGAATAGTTTTTCAAACTTTAATCAAAAGGTTCTGCTGTAAATATACATTCTTGCTAAAAGGCCCCAAACTGCCTCACAGTTGAAGTCTCTGGAAGGTTTTCAGAAGTTTAGATAGAAGGAAAGTCACTGACCTATTGCAGGGGAGGGAGACTAGTCACAAATAAGACAGCAGTAAAAAAAATTACCGCAGGCCGAGCATGGTGTCTCACAACTATAATCCTTGCACTGTGGGACACCGAGGCAGGTGGGTCACCTGAGGTCAGGAGTTTGAGACCAGCCTGATCAGCACGGTGAAACCCCACCTCTACTAAAAATACAAAATTATCCCAGTGAGGTGGCGCACGCCTGTAATCCCAGCTACTCAGGAGGCTGGGGCAGGAGAATCGGTTTAACTTGGGAGGTGAAGGTTGCAGTGAGCTGAGATTGCACCATTGTACTCCAGCCTGGGCAACAACAGCAAAACTGCATCTCAAAACAAAAACAAAAACAAAAAAAACCTGCAAAATTCTAGGGAAGAATTTTAGACATTCTAATCACTGGATTCTTATACTTGGAATCCATATTACGGACACTAAGAAAGGAAAAAAGAAATGTGGGAAAAAACAGGTTGAGGTACAAAATGAAAGAGCCGGGCACGAGATGCATAAATGAGACCCAACTGAGACTGCTGTCACATATGGAGAGCTGCCACCCGCCTGACTCGCTGCAGTCATCTGACCCTGCCGTGCACCTTTGTTTCCAAGCATTTCTACCAAGTCCTCCTGTGTGGGGACCATTTTCTTTATTTTCTAAATAACAAAAATTTTCTCATGCCCTCTAAAAGTTTTATAAGTATATATGAACAATACACAGAAGCACCAGTAAGGTACCCTCCAAAACTGGAGTTAGACTAAGAAA
This sequence comes from Saimiri boliviensis, assembly GCF_048565385.1. NCBI lineage: Eukaryota > Metazoa > Chordata > Mammalia > Primates > Cebidae > Saimiri > Saimiri boliviensis. The sequence continues at coordinate 83,798,849 of NC_133456.1, forward strand.
TCAGCATGCATTGGCAAACTCAGATAAAGCCATAACCGAATGATATTAACAGTTTAAAAATTTGACACAGAGTGAGGAAACTCAGCAAATGGGGAGTCAGGCGACAGTAGCAAGCTTTTTGCATTGCGCAGAGGACAGGACTCCAACCCAAGGGTTCACTGGCAGACCAATGCATGCACCACTACCTCTAGTTTAGATGTTAGCAGCTTTGTTTGATATACCTCAATTCAACAGTGGCTTTTCCAGAAAAAGAATAAATGCTACCACATTAAGTAAAATAATTAACGGAAAGACACACAGCAATCTCAGAATCTTCTACATCAAGTTAAAAACCATTTATCCCTCCTGGAGAGAAGGACATGAGAGCCTGACATCCTTAAGCATTTGGATTATCCAGCTCACTCCACATAGGCTGACTCTGTGCTCACCAAGCAGTCTTCCACCTGTGTTACCCTTCGGCATCCGAATTTTCTACATGAAGAGAACGTGTCAGTCTGGAAAGGTGCGTGACGAGGCCTTCGCTAATGTTAATAAACTGCCACTCTGGTTTATTCCATAGGCACTTGTGAGCACACTTGGCCTGAATACTGTTCCTAGAGCTCAAGTCATTTTCTGTGCTCTAACAAATCTGAACTTCTTAGTCCCTCAAGCAAAGGATTAGACCTGGAATGCAGGGCTCTACTGGGGTGCTGCCACGGAGGGAATCTTTCTGGGAATGCATGAGCTGGTCTGTACCACCCCTATCCAATCACCTCCCATTAGTTTCCCAACAGCATACACAGGGACAGTAAAAATTGAACACATCAACTTCGAAACTTGGAAATATAAGTTAAATCTCTTTAACCTTCAAAAGTTGACTTCATAATTCCAGCACTTTGGGAGGCTGAGATGAGTAGCTCATTTGAGGCCAGGAGTTTGAGACTAGCCTGACCAACATGATGAAACCCCATCTCTACTAAAAATACTAAAATTAGCCAGGTGTGATGGTGCATGCCTGTAATCCCAGCTACCAAGAGGCTGAAGTGAGAGGATCACTTGTACCTGGGAGGCAGAGTTTGCAGTGTGCTGAGATCATGCCACTGTACTGCGGCCTAGGTGACACAGCGAGATCCTGTCTCAAAAAAAAAAAAAAAAGTTTACTGCCCTAACTTTATGACAGCATTATGCAACTGCTTTTAATTTACAGTGAAATCAACTTTGATTTAAAATAAAATTTGCTCCCCCAAATCAATCTATTTTTCACTGGATCTTGCTAATCAAAAAGCATTTGATTAAAAAATTAGCCAGACATGGTGGCATGCACCTATAGGTCTAGGTACTCAGGAGGCTGAGGTGGTAGGATACCTTAAGCTTACGAGTACAAGGCTTCAGTGAGCTATGATGGTACCACTGTACTCCAGCCTGGGCAACAGAGAGAAACCCTGTCTCCAAAACAAAAATTAAAATTAAAAATTAAAAAAAAAAAAGCAAAGCATTTGAGCGTTTGCATGTGTGCGTGTCCACTGAAGGATGCAGATACTGGATGGAGACAGATGTCTTCAGAAATAACTATTCAGAAATAACTGAGGTAAATATAGTTCATAGCTCTTCGATTTTTCTATCAAAATGTCCAAATCTCTGTTCTGAATGAGTCAAGGCAAAGGCATGAAAACACCCCTACAAGGCTGCATGTCCACATCTGTGGTAGGTTACAGACCAAAAGCTTCCCATGTCAGTCCTGAGCAGACTTCTAAGTCAGCTGTGTATTACCACTCTGAGTCCCTCAAAAGAGCTGCCGTGAATTGCCACAGCAGGGGTGAGACCCCCTTGTACCTCCAACAGTTGCCTATGTTCCAGACTGACATTCACAGAAACACTCAGTAGGTACATGCAGTGCGCCAAACATGGGTGATTCATTCAAAAGAAATCTGCCAAAACGGAAGTAGAGCTAGGTTTAACGGTATGCTCCCTGAAAATTTCTGCAACACATCTCTGAAATGTTCTCAGGTGCCCGGCAGCTTCTAAGAAGGCAGAGTAACCTCATCTCCTGTCTCCTATTACTCTTGCCTTTCATCAGGGAGTGTTTGAGAGGAGGTAGCAGGCAGCAGGCAGCAGCAGCCTTTCAACGATTCGTCAATAAAAGGCAGAAGCTGGTTAACTGGAACAGTGAGGCTGAACTACCAGCATGTGACACCTAATACCTTTCACCTTTGGCTGCCACTTCCCAGGCCACACCTCCAGCCCACCCTCCATACTAATGCTACCTCTGGTCGCTACCACTCCCCTATGGAAACCCCTGCAGTGCCCTGCTGCCCCAGGACCAGGCCAGACCCTGACTCATGGACACACCCTCCCCAATCTGTTCCTTTTGGCTGAGCTGTCTGGAAGAGCCTATGCTCCTCTGTGTCCATGTGGCAAGCCCCATTTATCCTTTACCATACTCAGCTATCACGACTATAAAGGCTTTCCACCTCAGCCCTGCCCGATGGTCTCCACCAGCTTCTGTGCAAATTCCCAACCTTGTACATTCATTCATTTAACAAATAATTATTACTCAACTAATAGATGTCAGGCATTGGGCCCAAGGAAACAGGAAGAGTGACACTGACAAGATCCATATGCCACACTGTGCTTATCACCCTGAACTGTAATGATTTCTGGGCTATCTTTAAGACCACAGTCATGTTCTATTTATTTCAGTATTGGTAGCACTTAGCCCAACACCTGGCACACAGTATGTACCCACTGGACATTTTTGTGATTGTAAAAAAGAAAGTTCCAACTAGAGCTAATTAGCTTTTACAAGTAACTGAATAATGACAAAAGTAGCAGGCACTAACATTTATTGAGCATTTACTATATATCAGGTACTGTCCTGACCCAATTACATGTATTATTTAATATCCAGAACATCCTATGAACAAGATGTTATACAGCCCCCACTTTACAGAGAAGAAATCTGAGGCTCTGAGAGGCCAAACACCTAGAGAATGGGTACCCACAGGCTGTTTGATAAAGGTCTCCACGATGTTGGGAATGCCTGTACGTGTGCAGTTCAATACAGTAGCCAGTGGCCACACGTGCCTGGTCAGTGTTTGAAAGGTGGCTGGTGCAACTGAGAAAAGGAATTTTGAACTTAGTATTTAATTTGAATTAGTCACATGTGGCTAGTGGCTCGTGTTTCATGGCAGGCAGACTAAGTGATCTCATTTGTAAAATGAAGAAATAAAGTAAATCATTCAAATATCCCTTCCTGCCCTGAGAGTCTGAGCTTTGTACCACTGGCCTCTCTGCAAGGAAGGAACACAGACCAAAGGACAAAGGGAACAGGGAGATGCAATTACTTTCCTGTGGTCTCAGCTATAAAATTACCAACACAGATGCATTTCATAGCACTTCCTGGGACCTACATGTATGCCAAGAACCACACCGGACACTGCAGGAGCTATCAAAGAAAACCATCACAGAGCTCCCGAAGGAGAGGGGAGCCCAAGAAGGGGTGCTAGCTTCAGAGGCAGAAAGGACATTTCTGTGTGCACTATTAACATAAGCAAGAAAGTAGAGCTTGAGCATAAAGTAACCACAGGTTAGAGGAACTGCAAATCACTGGGACAATACGATGTAGTTTATGGAAGGTCATTTTTAGCCACTTTTTTTTTTTTTTTTTTTTTTAAACAGTGATCCTGGGCTCAAGCGATCCACCTCTGCCTGTTTAAGTGCTGGGATTACAGGCATGAGCCATTGACTATATGTGGCCTGAGGTAAATTTTAAGTAAATAAATTTTAAAAAAAGAAAAAGAAAAAGAAACAGTGTTCAGCTTGTGCAGTGGCCCAATCTTGGTTCTTTAAAGCCTCAACCTTTCAGGCTCAAGCAACCCTCCCCCTTCAGCTACTCAAGTAGTTGAGACTACAGGCATGCACCATCACATCTGGCTAATTTTTATATTTTTTGTAGAGATGGGGTTTTGCCATGTTGCTTAGGCTGATCTCGAACTCTAGGGCTCAAGCTCTCTGCCTGTCTCGGCCTCCCAGAGTACTGGGATTACAGGTGTGAGCCATGGCACCAGGCTCAAGCTAACTTTAAAAAAATGTAGCTACTTATAGGCCGGGCGCGGTGGCTCAAGCCTGTAATCCCAGTACTTTGGGAGGCCGAGGCGGGTGGATCACGAGGTCGAGAGATCGAGACCATCCTGGTCAATATGGTGAAACCCCGTCTCTACTAAAAATAAAAAAAAAAATTAGCTGGGCATGGTGGCGCGTGCCTGTAATCCCAGCTACTCAGGAGGCTGAGGCAGGAGAATTGCCTGAGCCCAGGAGGCGGAGGTTGCGGTGAGCCGAGATCGCGCCATTGCACTCCAGCCTGGGTAACAAGAACGAAACTCCGTCTCAAAAAAAAAAAAAAAAAAAACAAAATGTAGCTACTGCATTAAGTGGAGGGATCCTGAAGAAGGAAATAAATCCATTTACTTAATTAGCAGTCACTACATGATCTGAATCATGTAGCATCACATACGAAAAGCTGGTGAAACCCCGTGAATATACCAAACAAAAGTGACTTGTACTCTTTAAGTGGATAAATTATATGGTATGTGAATTATAGTACTTTTCAAAAGCTTGTGAAAATTAGTAACAAAAATATTCAGCCAATCTGAAATCCATTTCTTTTTATTTCCACCCCCTCCCCCACCCCCACCATCACCAGTCAGCATCTGTTAACAATCCAAAATCTTTTTATTCTTTGTCTGACACAGAGTCTCATTCTGTTGCCCAAGCTAGAGTGCAGTAGTGCAATCATGGCTCACTGTAGACTTGACCTCCTGGGCTCAAACAATCCTACCACATCAGCCACCCAAGTGGCTGGACTACAGGCATAAGCCATCATACCCAGCCAAAAATCTAAAATCTGTTTTGTCTTTTTTTTTTTTTTGAGATGGAGTTTCACTCTGTCACCCAGGCGGGAGTGCAATGGGGCGATCTCGGCTCACTGTAATCTCCGCCTCCCGGGTTCAAGCGACTCCTGACTCAAGTCTCCTGAGTAGTTGGGATTACCAGTGTGAGCCACTATGGCTAATCTTTGTATTGGTAGTAGAGACAGGGTTTTACCACGTTGGCCAGGCTGGTCTCAAACTCCTGACCTCAGGTGACCTGCCTGCCTCAGCCTCCCAAAGTGCTGGGATTACAGGCATGAACCACCATGCCCAGCCTACCACTCCAAAATCTTTTTTTTTTTTTTTTTTTTGAGACGGAGTTTTGCTCTTGTTACCCAGGCTGGAGTGCAATGGTGCGATCTCGGCTCACCGCAACCTCCGCCTCCTGGGTTCAGGCAATTCTCCTGCCTTAGCCTCCTGAGTAGCTGGGATTACAGGCACTCACCACCATGCCCAGCTAATATTTTTTGTATTTTTAGTAGAGACAGGGTTTCACCATGTTGACCAGGATGGTCTCGATCTCTTGGCCTCGTGATCCATCCGCCTCGGCCTCCCAAAGTGCTGGGATTACAGGCTTGAGCCACTGCGCCCGGCCAATCTAAAATCTTTTTTTTTTTTTTTTTTTTTGAGACGGAGTTTTGCTCTTGTTACCCAGGCTGGAGTGCAATGGCTCGATCTCGGCTCACCGCAACCTCCGCCTCCTGGGTTCAGGCAATTCTCCTGCCTCAGCCTCCTGAGTAGCTGGGATTACAGGCACACGCCACCATGCCCAGCTAATTTTTTGTATTTTTAGTAGAGATGGGGTTTCACCATGTTGACCAGGATGGTCTAGATCTCTCGACCTCGTGATCCGCCCGCCTCGGCCTCCCAAAGTGCTGGGATTACAAGCTTGAGCCACCGCGCCCGGCCGCCAATCTAAAATCTTAATGAGAAAAGTAGTACTCAGAAAAACCCCTCTAACCTGCACATTATTGCAAACACGTATCTTGGAACTGATGAAATAAAGGCTGAGGAATGAAATTTGGGCAGGCCTACTTTGGAAGCTGCCCATAGTGATTTTAATACTGAATTAAAATATTCAATAATTGAATTACATACAGAACTACATTGTGAGGTAGGTTCACATATAGCGTAGTTCAGGCCCAGAGACCAACAGCTGAAATAATAACATGTTGAAAACATACCTCTTCTAGGCTAAGCTGCAAATACTCAAAGATCCTGTATGGATTTCTTTTGCATATTAGTCTCCTTCTTTGCACCAACTAAAGAGAAAGAAATACAATATATTCAGAACAAATGGAAGCACTACATGTCATAGAGAAGAGACTGTATTTTAAAATGAACATTTTTCTTATGAATTCCCAGGATTCACATTCTATTGTGTTAGTGTTATGAAGAAATGATTAAAACAAAATTTTATCAAGACAGGCTCTTGCTGTATTGCCCAGACTGGAGTGCAGTGGTGTGATCACAGCTCACTGCTGCCTCAAATTTCTAGACTCAAGTAATTCTCCTGCCTCAGCCTCCCCAGGAGCTGGACTACAGGTACGTGCCATCATGCCTCACTAATTTTTTTGTAGAGACAGAGCTGTCCAGGCTGGTCTTGAACTCATGGCCTCAAGCAACTCTCCTACTTCATCCCCCAAAGTGTTGATTACAGCTGTGAGATACCACATTTGGCCAAGAATGTGGCCAAATTTTTTTTATTACTTGTGTTGAAAAGAAAGTTTTAATTTTTCCACTACTAAGATTCTGGTTTATTTCCTTTTTCTCCCATGAATTTTTTCTGCAGTTGTAATTATTTTGAGATGAATTTTGTTTTATGTGTTGCTTTTCTCATCCATTTATACCTAATAAGCATGTGCCTGTTTTTCTTCTTTTGAGACAGGGTATCACTCTGTTGCCAGGGTATCACTCTGAGCCTGATATCCCAGGCTCAAGTAGTCTTCCTGCCTCAGCCTCTTAAGTAGCTGGGACTACTGGCATATACCACCACACCCAGCAATTTTTTTAAATTTTTAGTAGAAATTAGGTTCTTGCTATATTGCCCTGGCTGGTCTCGAACTCCTGGCCTCAAGTGATCCTCCTGCCTTGTCCTCCCAGAGTGCTGGGTTTACAGGTGTGACACTGTGCCTGGCTTCTATGTTCTTAATATGACTTCATAAACCTCATTCTAAGTCTACATGGCATTTCTTTGAATGGGTATCTCACATCCCATTTAGCCATTAGACTGTTTCTAATTTTGAGCGATTCCAGACAACTCTAGGGTAACTCTCTCTGACAGCAAGTCCCTTAATGACATAGCTCTTACCCAGCATCCCTAGGCTTTTCTCATGATGGCTGACTTCCACAATGTGAGCCCTTCTTGCTCAGCTATACTCAAGATGACATGTAATTATCACCCCATCTTGTTTTCTCCCAAATAAAGGAGAGAATACTATTGGCCTTGCCTTAATTTTATAAAATTTTTAAAAGTTATTCACCAACCTTGGGGTTTTAGTTGAAAAGCCCCTCATAGGCCAGGCCTGGTGGCTCATGCCTGTAATTCCAGCACTTTGGGAGGCTAAGCCGGGCAGATCACAAAGTCAAGAGACTGAGATCACGGTGAAACCCCGTCTCTACTAAAAAATACAAAAAATTAGCTGGGTGTAGTGGCGCGCACCTGTGGTCCCAGCTACTCAGGCGGCTGAGGCAGTAGAACTGCTTGAACCTGCGAGGCGGAGGCTGCAGTGAGCCGAGATTGGGACATTGCACTCCAGCCTGGCGCCTGGCAGCAGAGCAAGACTCTGTCTCAAATAAAGCAAAAACAAAAACAAAACAGAAAAGGCCCTCACAGCTGCTGTGGCCCAGACTCAGAGCCTGCTGGTTCCCTTGGATCTTACAATAGGCCAGCCACTAGCTGCAGGCAAAAGATATCCCCGTTAGCCAGTATCTCCAGCTCCAGGAGCAAATGGCTTTGGAGGAAGCAATTTATGTTCTTCTACTTACTTCCTCATTTGGGGCATCCTCCCTCTTGCTCACAGCACACTCCTCTTCCTCAACCAGCACATACTCGTGGTCAGGCCCTTTGTCCCCAGCATGCAGGAGACTGACATGCTGGCTGTTGTCCTCAAGGTGAGGTCCATGCTGGAGGATGAGGGCATCTTGTTTGCAGCAACAGACTTGGAGCAGAGGTGAAGAGTCCTCTCCCACACTTTTCTCAAAGCCATCTGTTGGTGGGTCGCACCCAGAGCCCTTCTGCAGGCAGCCTAATGGCTCACTGGGATCGCCCATACCACCTGACTTTCCAGAGTCCCTGTTTACCACAGAAGGTGTCTCTCCCCGCTCTGTGCCTTCCATGTTGGAAACCATTCCAGAGTTAAGCTCGTCATGCACTTGAGCCTCTTCATTCCTTTGCACAGGAGGATGCTCGAGCGGTTTCGTGTAATCCTCGAGGATTCTGCACACTGTACTTTCATCCTGCCCCTGTCTACGCATCAGCTCTGCCGCCCACTCAACACTACGCTGATACCTGCAAGACAGAAATACTGTTAGAAATAGCACTCGAATTTAAAAACTGAAAAAAACAACAAAGTACATGAAAAAGACTGGAAGGTAACACACCAAAATGTTCACAGCAGTATTACTGAGTGTGCTGCAACAAGCATATATTACTCCTTGTTTCTTTGGTTTTACTAACATATTGGGGGGGAAAAAAAACCCTAACCCCCTTAACAAACTATGAAAATTTATCTATTTTAAAATTGGTAGATTAAGTGATTTAATAAACAAAAAATGGCTATTCTTTATCAGGATTCGTTTCGTGTTATCATTATTTTTGCAATGAAGTCTCGCTCTGACACTGAGGCTGGAGTTCAGTGGTACGATTTCAGTTTACTCCAACCTATACCTCTCACCCAGGCTGGAATGCAGTGGTATGATTTTGGCTCATTGCAACCTCCACCTTATGGATTCAAGTGATTCTCCTGCCTCAGCCTCCCAAATAGCTGGAATTACAGGCTCATGCCACCACACCCAGCTGATTTTTTATATGTTTGGTAGAGTCAGGGTTTTACCATGTTGGCCAGGCTGGTCTCAAACTCCTGACCTCAAGAGATCCGCCTGCCTTGGCCTCCCAAGGTGCTGGGATTACAGGCGTGAGCCACCGAGCCCAGCTTGTTTTGTACTATTTTCAATTCTGAATCTTCTTATAATGTCTCCAGATAGATACGCCATTCACAATACAAAGAGCTTTTGTTTAGTATTGGAAAGCAAAATGAGAATTTCAGTAACTATTCATCACAGTGCCTACTAACCGCTTCACAGGATAAGGAGAGAAATGATTTGGCTAATGTAAATACATTCAAATATTCTAACAGAAATGGCCCTTTTCCCCACAATACTTTTCAGAGTAGATTTTAATGAGAAAATTCATATTAAGTTTCTAAAACTTGAAGCTAACACCCAAGTTACTAAACACTTCCCAAGTTACAAAAAAATTATAGGAAAAACAACAGGGCAAAGCATTTATGCCTAGGCTGCTGGGATGTGTTCATGTGATGTGAGGACTACCACAGGCTGGATATCTGAAGATTAGAAGGTCAAAGACATTGTGAAACTCAAGTGCTTTTTGCCTCTACCTACGGTGATCAGTCTGAAAGGCATCCAAGACAACACATGGCTTGTGAGAAGGCAGACGTAATTTTACTTTTCACCTTCTTTTACCTGAATAGATGAAAACTGAACAGTGCTCGATTTGGCAGCATGTATACTAAAATTGGAACAATACAGAGAAGATTAGCATGGCCCCTGTGCAAGGATTACACACAAATTTGTGAAATGTTAAAAAAAAAAAAAAAAAAAAAAAAAGACTGAATATGTCATAGTTTGTAAACTGCTGTATCTTACACAATTCAACAAGGACACTGGCTTCTGCTATACCTAAAAAGAGACTAGTGGTTGCTTAACCCTGATTCCTGAGAATCCCAAAGCTGTCCACGCCCCGTTCACTCCACATGAGGATGAACATCAGGGATGCCTCCCTGTATACTGGGAATTGTATCCTAAAGATTAACACCTGGTAAGGCTACCCTAATACCCGAGAGACAGTACGGTGCTGTGACTTTGGTACTGCACATTTTCTGTCCAGCCCTGTTACTTTTAACTGTGTGGCAATGCAAATTACTTCTCTGTGCTTTAATTTTCCCACCTATAAAATGTAGATATTAGTACTACCACCTCAAAGGCATCTTGCTATGCATGATTTTTAATTAGGAAAAAGAACACAGCTGCGCCAAAACCAGTAGGGTGTCTTACCTGGAAGATGGCCACCCATGCTTACATTTAAAAGAACTTTCATGTGAGAGATCTAAAAAGAATCTTACCTCTTCATTATCAACAAAAGTATTAGCTCTACAGGGTCCATAAATTTCCTTTACTTGAACACAAATTTTTGTGACCATGTATATTTTTCTGGGGAAGGGACCCACAACCTTTGCCAAATTCCTTGACTCAAAACATGTGAAAAAACCACTGAATTAAAGGTTCAACAGTTCCTCCTTTGACCAGAAGACCTGGAAGGGAGGGAGCACACAGAGGGCACTGCTCTGCTCTTTGCAGCAGAGCAGTCAAGGCAGATGTGGGTTCCAGTCCTTGGTCCAACATGTTCTCATACTAGCTACATGACTCCACCTCTCTAAGGCTCAGCAATCATCTACAAACCAGGGATAATTGCACCTACCTCCAGGGGTTGCAGCAAAAATTAAATAAAACATGTAAAGTGCATAGCCCATAAGAAGTGTTCGATCAATACTGTATTTGCTACTAATCATTGTAGAGATTTTAGAAGTGGCTTGGAAAATAAATCAGACTCAATATTTTAAAAGATGTATATTTAATAAGTATATTTAAAAAGATGATGTTAATAAATGGAAATGTCTTAATTCGCTGTTCTGTGAGAGCAGAGGCAGCAGTGTGGGAAAGAATGCTGCCTCAGGAGGTCTAGGTCCTGGGGTTGGCTCTTCTGTGTGGCTCTGAGCCAAGCCACTTAGCATCTCTACCTCTGTGCTCTTCTGCGACACACCAGAACCAGGCCGCACCAGTGTTCCCTTTTCAGGATCTCAGAGGATCACTATAAAGGTCAAAGGAGACTGAGGCTCCAAGAGCACACAGAAGAAAGCCTCCAAGTCAGACATGATGAAAAGAGCCACACATACAAATGACTAAGACAACGATATATGGGTCAGAGCTGAAGGTGTCCTCTTGCTGGCTGGCAACACCTTAAAAAGCCAAGTCCTGCTGCCATCAATCCCAGATGCTGGAGGAGTTGCAGGAAGAGAAATGAGAAGTTAAAAACAGAAAGCAAAAGGGGGAGCATGGTAGAGGGACCAGGCAGCAGCCACGACTAGAAGCAGTGACAGGACTGGGGAAAGTAGAATCATCCAGGACCTCAAGGACACAGGACGTGCCCATCCGAACACACCATGGCTTCTCATGCTCCTGCACCCTTGAACACACACCTCTCCTATTTGCACAGGGTACTGTTCCCTATCGTACTGATGAATGCCCATTTATCACTGGAAGTACACGGCAGAGTGGTTTAGAGCAGGCGTCCCCAAACTACGGCCCGCGGGCCGCATGCGACCCCCTGAGGCCATTTATCCGGCCCCCCGCAGCACTTCAGGAAGGGGCACCTCTTTCATTGGTGGTCAGTGAGAGGAGCACAGTATGTGGCGGCCCTCCAACGGTCTGAGGGACAGTGAACTGGCCCCCTGTGTAAAAAGTTTGGGGACGCCTGGTTTAGACTGATTAGTGCACACAGGTTCTGGGGCCACAGTGCCTAAGTCCACGTACTGACCCTGAGCAAGGAGCTTCACTTCCCTGTGTTCAGTTCTTCCACTTGTTGAAGATGGAGAAGAATGGGACCCACCTCATGGGAGTGACGTGAGGACCTGAGATGAGACACAGGTCCATCACTGGCAGAATACTTAGCCCTGGAAAGGTGCTCAGGGAGTGCTGGCATGCACACCCAAATCAATGCCTCCCAGGCTCTGGCGCTGAGCCCATGTCATCTTGGGCAAGCTACTGAACCCTCATCCAAGTCCCGATTTATAAAACAGGAACATCTCTAGTATCTACCCTTGAAGGTTTCTTGAGAAGATGAAATGAGGTAATGCAGGCAAGCTCTGAGACTGGGACTCGCACTGCTGGAGCAGTCGGCATTTGTTGGCTCTGATGGTGATGGTATCTCTACAACACCTACTACAGAACAGCACAACTGTTCACTTCTCTTCCTCTCTCACTAGACTGTAAATCCCTCAAGAAAGGGGACTAGGTCTTTTCCTTGCTCTTGGGTCCCCAGCACCTACCTAATGCAGAGTTCACACAGTAAACTCTGGCAAAATAAAGGACCACAACAGGGTGGGGGGACCAGCACGACCATCAGGGGTGGTCCTTCAGGGACATATCCCTACCTGTGTCAATTCCCCAAAGGCATCACAGAAGGGTCCTGACACTTACCTTCAGAAAGGGTTATGCAGAAGGTGTTCTTCACCCAAGGAAAACTTTTGTTGGAAAAAGGTCAATTTGAGTGAATCCACTTGAAACAGAAATCAGAATTTCAGAGGCACCAGTAAAGAAACAATTACGGCCAGGTACAGTGGCTCACACCTGTAATCCTGATGCTTTGGGAGGCTGAGTGAGAGGATCACTTGAGCCCAGGAGCCCTAGACCAGCCTGAGCAACAAAGCGAGACTCTGTTTCTACAAAAAATATAAGCAATGATTATGACAAGTATTTAAGTTGAAAAATTAATCTAAAAATATGAACATGAATCAATTTGTCTTATATTTAACAAAATTTAGACTGTGATTCCAAGTGTTATCAACAAGCAATAAATCAAGTGTTGGTTTTGGTTGGGGGACATATGTAGCTTGCTGATAACATCTTTAAACATCCTTAGGTTCACAGAGGGAAATGAGTTATAATCTGAAAATTTCTTATACAAAACTAATCCCAAGCATACCTTATTCAAGCAATATTCCTGCACTGTCACTATGTGTCGAGTCTATGTCACTTTGTCCTTTGTCATTTGTAATGTAAATTCAATGTAAATCGATGGCAAATTGAACATTTAAATCTTGCAAAAAAGAAGCAGGATTCATGAAGTCTATGAAAGTGATCAAAGTATGGCTAAGGGATTAGAAAATGAAAATCTGGCAGTTAGACTACAGTTAAAGGAAAAATCAGCTAAGGTGATACCACAATAAGGTATATCAAGAGTGTTGAGGATGTAAGAGAGAATGCTGAATGCAGAGTGAGTTCATGTGAGGCCTGCTTATTGGTGAATAGTTCATGTTACAATTTTCACTTCTTTTTTTTTGAGACGGAGTTTCGCTCTTGTTACCCAGGCTGGAGTGCAATGGCGCGATCTCGGCTCACCGCAACCTCCGCCTCCTGGGGTCAGGCAATTCTCCTGCCTCAGCCTCCTGAGTAGCTGGGATTACAGGCACGCGCCACCATGCCCAGCTAATTTTTTGTATTTTTAGTAGAGTCGGGGTTTCACCATGTTGACCAGGATGGTCTCGATCTCTTAACCTCATGATCCACCCACCTCGGCCTCCTAAAGTGCTGGGATTACAGGCTTGAGCCACCAGGTCTGGCCCAATTTTCACCTCTTAATGCAGCTCTGTAACTGTGGGGCCTTGAGTAAGGAATAGTAGGACAACATAAACCTTCCAGACTATGTGCCTCAGTCCCTGCAAATATGACTTTATCTGGAAACAGGGTCTTTGCAGATGAAATCAATTTAATGAAAGGACATAGTGACTGGTGTCCTTAAAAGAGGCAAAATATCACATGTACCCATACCCTGAAAATACATACATCTATTATGTATCCATTTTTTTTAAATGTGGAAAAAAAAGAGGAAAATCTGGACAAAGACACACAAAAACACACAAGGGAGAATGCCACATGACCACGAAGGCAGCGATTAGAGCGATGAATCTGCATGCCAAAGAATGCCAAGGAGTGCCAGGAGCTGGCAGAAGTGAAGGCAGGCAAGAAAGGATGCCCCGAGAGCCTTCCAAGGGACTGTAGCTTGCTGACACCTTGAGTTTGGAATTCTGGTGTCCAAAACCATGAGAGAATAAATTTGCTGTTTTAAGCCATTAAGTCTGCGGTGCTTTGTTACGGCAGCCCTAGGAAATGAATACAAGGGTCAATGAAACTTCTTGGAGTGGGATACTGTAGTGCTTACAAGGGGATGTTCTTCAGGGAGGTTGCTGTCTCCCTGTGCAGAACCTCTAAACTGGCAAGCTGGCTTGTCCTCAGGTCACGCTACGGCTAGCCTGGCTAGAATGCAGTTCTGACAGGTGAGCTCCCACTATTTCTGACCCCTAGGCTCTGTTGTGGCAACCTGCCTGTACTGTAGCTCCTCCAGGGCTGGGGGCTCTGCCAGCTTCTTAGCAGGTCCCTCCCAAACACCAGAAGCCCACTCCTGATCCCAGCCTGAGGTTATAGCCAGAACTGCTATTGAGATCTCCCAGGTGCCACCACCTCCTTGTCACCCTGCTGGCCATGGGGCTGCCAGGCATGTAACCCAAAAGGAGCTGCTGGATTCTGCCTATATGTGCTAGAAGCAAGATGAACAAAATCACTGGGGACTTGAGAAGTTTTATAAGGTTTCATGGAAGAGCTGAGACGTGTACTGTTCCACAGGGACAAGAAGGTTGGGGATGGATGGAGACAGTCGACAACTGTACCAAGGGACCACAAAGTATGGAGGTGCAAAGAAGAGAAGGGCCTGGTCCCTGCTCTCCGAGAACCAACAGTCTCTGACAGTCTGAACCCATGTATGACAGATGAGGAGAGTGCTGCACGCCAAAGTGGACTGTGGGGACCAGACAGGGGGACGGTGGTAAGGAGAGAAACCCAGGAGAGGTCATGCATGAGCAGGACTGAGGACATGCAGGAATCAGCCAGGCCCAATGTGTGTGTCTGGGGAGTTAGGGAGAAACGTCCCGGGAATGTCTAGGAGTAAATGAGGAAGGGCCTCTGTGAAAGCGTCTTTCTCTGACCCTACAGTGTAGCTTGAGGAAGCGGGGCAGGACCATCTGTGCCCACCAGGCAGAAGCCTGGCTCAAAATCTAGGCCCAAGCATATGAGGACTTAATAACATAGCTTTTACAGGATAGTATTCATAATCTGGAAAGAATTCAACTGGCAAAATAGTATTTAAACAAACTCACATAAGGCATTTCAAAAATGATTTGATTCACATTAAATTCAGACATAACTTTCAAGAATACATCTACTACAAAAAAAGAAAAGAAAGAAAAAAAGGTGTGGACTGGACTGCTCCATGGGATAAGGCTACCTAAAAACATCTGACTTAAACCATAATTTTTACAGAAGCCAAAGTTCATTATGACTTACTTCTTTGATGTGATGATAGGCATGTTTGTCTTCACATCTGGAACAAAGAAGTTCTATTAGTTTCAGGCAAATTTCCCATAAGGGGAGCAAACACTAAAAATCTAGGAAAGACTGAGAATTTTAAGATTCACAAAATCATACACCTAGAAAGTTAATATAATACTGTCCAGTCAACAATGGCAAAAACATGCTTTCTATGCCTCAGCCTCCCGAGTAGCTGGGATTACAGGTACCCTCCACCATACCTGGCTGATTTTTGTATTTTTAGTAGAGACAGGGTTTTGCCATGTTGGTTGAATTCCTGACCTCAGGTGATCCACCCGCCTTGGGCTCCCAAAGTACTGGGATTAAGGTGTGAGCCACCATACCCAGCCAAACTTGTTTTATAATTATGTAATACATTAATATGGTTTCAAAGTCAAATCTATAAAGTCTTACCTCTCTCCTCATCCTGTTTCATCCCTTCCTACTGGGATTTTTAAAAATTATGGGTTACCCTTCCATTTAAAAAAATTGGTTGAGTGTAGTGGCTTGTGCCTGTAATCCTAGTACTTTGGGAGGCCAAGGCGGGCAGATCACTCGACATCAGGAGTTCGAGACCAGCCTTGTCAGCATGGTGAAATCCTGTCTCTACTAAAAACACAAAAATTAGCCAGGCGTGGGGGTGCACGCCTGTAATCCCAGCTACTCACTCAGGAGGCTGAGGCAGGAGAATCGCTTGAACCCAGGAGGTAGAGGATGCAGTGAGCTGATTGCAGATTGTACTACTGTAGTCCAGCTTCAATGACAGAATGAGACTCTGTCTCAAAAAATAAAATATGTATTTTATATTTCCATCTTTTTAGATAAACCACAGCACAGCATGTACTTTCCTTTACATTGCGCTGTCTTCGCTCACCAGCATATCCTATTGATCCCCCATTTCTGTCTCAGCTCTGGAGTCCTTCATTATGTGGACTAATCATATAAATGTGGTTTATTCCTCTGGTCCTCTCCTGATGAACATATATATAGGTTGTTCCAGTCTTTGGATATTACAGTGTTGCATGAATAGCCCTGTGCTATTTCTTTTCATATTTTGTCAGTGTATTGTTAAGACAAATTCCTAGAAGTGGGATTGCTGGATCAGAAGTAAATGCATATACTAGGACAACTGGATATCCACAGGCAAAACAACAAAGTTGGACCCTTACCTTACACAGTATACAAAAATTAATTCAAAACGGATCAACAACCTAAACTTAAGAGTTCAAACTATAAACCTCTTAAATGAAAACACTGGGAAAATCTGCATGATTTGGACTTGGCAATGGTTTCTTAAATAGATACCAACAGCACAGGCAACAGTAGGAAAATAATAGATAAATTGGACTTAATTAAAATGAAAAAAATTTCTCATTTTATACTCATTAGGATGACTATTATTATTATATAGTTTTTTAAGAGGGAGTCTCACATCGTTGCCCAGGCTCAAGTGCAGTGGCATGACCTTGGCTCCTGCCAACTCTGCCTCCCAGGTTCAAGCAATTCTCCTTGCCTCAGCCTCCCGAGTAGCTGGGATTACAGGCGACCGCCACAACGCCCGGTTAATTTTTTTGTATTTTTAGTAGAGATGGGGGTTTCACTACGTTGGCCAGGCTGGTCTCGAACTCCTGACCTTGTGATCCGCCAGGCTCAGAGATTACAGGCATGAGCCATAGCGCCTATTTTTTTAAATGTGTGTTGGCAAGGATGTGGAGAAATTGGAACTTTTGGTGGGAATGTAAAATGATGCAGCCAATGTGGAAAAGAGTTTGGTTATTTCCTAACATTCCATTCCTGGGTATATATCTAAAACAACTAAAAACAGACTCAGATACATGTATGCCAATGTTCACGCCAGTGTAATTCAGAAGAGCCAAAATGCAGAAACAACCTAAGTATCCATCAGCAGATGAGCTAAAGGAACTATGTCCACACAATGGAATATTATTCCACTACAAAACAGAATGAAGTTCTGATATATGCTATATGGCAGGAATGAACCTCAAAAACATGCTAAGTGAAAGCAACAGACACAAAAGGGCATATATTGTATAACTGCATTTATATACAGGAAATATCTATAAAGGGTAAATTCATAGACAGAAAACATATAAAGGTTACCAAGGACTGAGGGGAGAGAGGAATGAGGGAAAAGAAAACAAAGTAAATGCATACATAATTTTGCTAAACATCGCTAAATTCACCTCCATACGGGCTGTACCACATGCACACCACCAGCAATGCAAGAGAAGGTCTGTTTCTGAAGTCCTCACCAATGCAGTATATTGTCAGACTTTTGGATTTTTGCCCGACTGTTGAAATGGTATCTCAGTGCAGTTTTAATCTGTGTATTTTATATATACATTAAAAAAATCCTTTCTAATCCCAGCACTTTGGGAGGCCGAGGCGGGTGGATCACGAGGTCGAGAGATCGAGACCATCCTGGTCAACATGGTGAAACCTCGTCTCTACTAAAAATACAAAAAATTAGCTGGGCATGGTGGCACGTGCCTGTAATCCCAGCTACTCAGGAGGCTGAGGCAGAAGAATTGCCTGAACTCAGGAGGCGGAGGTTGCGGTGAGCCGAGATCGCGCCATTGCACTCCAGCCTGGGTAAAAAGAGTGAAACTCTCTCAAAAAAAAAAATAATAATAATAATAATTTGCATAGTGCCACAGGTGAGCAGGTGCTTAACTACCAGCACCTGCCACAGCCATAGTACTCTGCTAGGCAAACACTCAACAAAAAAGCCCAATTAACACTTGATAATTCTAGAAACTACACACATTTTCACCCAATCATAACCCTTTTGCTTTGATTGGAATTATTCTAGGTGTTAACTTTGGTAGTAAAATTGCCTGTGTACATGATACTTCTCCAGAATTTGACTATATAACCTGAGGCATAAGAACAAACATGAAGGAAAATGATAATTTGTCAAAAGAATGATGTAACAACTTTACCTTTCCATTTAGCAACCACTTTAGGATCTGAAATTGTGAAGCTTGGACGGCTTCTTGAAAGAATACCTTTTCCAAAATAACCCTTCCAGGAAGAGAGAAAGCGAAGTTAGCTTATGTTTAGTTACCAGTTTTTTAGCTGGGGTAGAATATACAGTAATTCCTCAGTAGCCACAAGGGGGGACTGGTTCCAGAACCTCTGGTGGATACCAAAATCTGCAGAAGGTTGAGTCCCTGATATAAAATGGTGCAGTACTTATACACAGCCTGTGTAGGTCCTCCCATATACTTAAATCATCTCTAGGCTGCTTATAATACCTAATGCAATGCAAACGCTAGGTAAATAGTTGTTATACTATATTGTTTAATAAAATATAATGACAAGAAAATAAAATCCACATTTCGTACAGATGCAATTTTTCTCCCCAAATATTTTCCTTTTTTTGAGACAGAGTCTCCCTTTGTTGCCAGGCGCCAGGCTGGAGTGCAGTGGCGCTACCTCGGCTCACTGCAACCTCCGCCTCCCAGGTTCAAGCAATTCTCCTGCCTCAGCCTCCTGGGTAACTAGGACTACAGGCGCACGTCACCACGCTCAGCTAATGTTTTTTGTATTTTCAGTAGAGACAGGTTTCACCATGTTGGCCTGGATGGTCTCATCTCTTGACCTCGTGATCTGCCGGCCCCGGCCTCCCAAAGTGCTGAGATTACAGGCTTGAGCCACCGCGCCTGGCCTCTCCCCAAATATTTTCAATCCAAGGTTAGGTGAATCTATGGAAGTGGGACCCATGATATGGAGAGCCAACTATACCCATCTGAGTTAACAAGAGGTTCACCCCACTTTTCGGGTCTTTACATTTTCCCTCTGATTATCTAATGATGACTAATGATGTTCTTGGCATAATACCTTTCTAGTCGTTTGTAGAGTACTAGTAAGTTTTCAGTACACCTCAATTATCCCGTAACTAATGCTTTCAGTCTAGGTTTGTTAAGCTGAAGGCAGGCAGAGGCAGTTTCTTCTCCACTTGTGGTTCAGGAACACAGTGTGCCTGAAAGCAGGAGCCATGCCCACCAGATGCAAAAAAACCTCTTGGATTCTTTTGTACTCCAGAACTGAAGTATTCCTCTCATTCCTGCTGATTCCCAAAACAACATGTATCTTTCCCCTTTTTATTATAAAATATTTAAACACACAGAAAATTTAAATAAAATAAAACAAATATCCCTTTCTCTATCTAGATTAACAATCAGAATAAATAGGTCAGGCACGGTGGCTCATGCCTATAATCCCAGCACTTTGGGAGGCTGAGGTGGACAGATCACTTGAGGTCAGGAGTTCAAGACCAGCCTGGCCAACATGGTGAAACCCTGTCTCTACCAAAAAATACAAAAATTAGCCGGGCATGGCATCATGTACCTGCAGTCCCAGCTACCGGAGAGGCTGAGGTAGAAGAATCACTTGAACCTGGGAGGCAAAGGTTGTAGTGAGATCACGCCACCGCAATCTAGCTTGGGTGACACAGTGAGACCTGGTCTCAAAAAACAACCAAGAACAACCCCACCACTACCACCAACAAAAAACCAAGAGTAAATTACACATTCCGCACTTCATAAAGCCTCTTGCTTAATGTTACATACTGTGAATGAAGGCCTCCCTGAGGAGCTGCCCTTGGCCTACTCAGACTCCCGCCTCACCATGCTCAGTGCCACCCACTCTTCTAAAAAATGTCTAGAGAAGACACCTTTATGGAGACAAGACACTGATCTGTGGCTGCCCTGGGCTGGCAATGAGAGCAGGGATTAAGCGTGATGGGCACAAGGGAAATTTGTGGTGATGGGAATGTTCTAAAACTGGACTGTGGTAAGAGTTGTGCAACTCCATAACTTTATGACAATCACTGAATTGTATACTTATGATGGGAGAACTTTACAGTTGTAAATTATAACTCAATAAAGCTGCTTTTTAAAAATGACCACAGTAATGAACAGACTACGGAAAATCTTTTTTAAAAGAACTACCATTCTTCATTCAACTTGGTCAATGCCAGAAAACAATAAAAACTAGAACCTGTCCTCATCTGAGAAGAGGTCCCCCACCGGGAGGCAGCAGATAAGGAGCTCAATGTCAGAGCTCCATGCCAGAGTCCCATCTGATCTGTGCTTGAGCAGGGACACTATGCCACACTGTGGCTACCTCTGGGAATGGAATGGGAGTGAATGGGGAATTTTCACTTTTACCCATACATTTCTGTAAATTACTTTTGTTCCTTCAATAAACATGCATTGCTTTTACAACTGAAAGACAAAAAAAAGTCAATCCATTGACCCTACTTCATGGCTGAAATAAAGGTTTGTGGGCAGGGGTGCTCCATTTGTCATTCTATTACACTAACATATGGCTTTTGGGCACCAATTCAAATTGTACTCTTCCTACAACTGGACCAAACTTCGAGGAAAGAAAACACATTGTTCACGGTTGGTGTCGGGGGATGGCTGGGATGGGGAGAAGGAAAGGACTGCTTGCTCAGGGTTGTCTGAAAGTAATCCTACCGAGGCCGCCGACACTTACGTTCCCATAGAGCTGCTCGATGTCCTCTGCATTCCTCACAATTACATTATTGTTAATCATTTCAGCATGGAATATCTTGAATTCCTTCTGAGGACCATGGTCCTGACCAAAAGGGATTGGCAAGGGAGACTCATAAGTCTCATATACTCTTCTTTTCCTCTTTGGGGCATGGAAAACTGCTTCTGCCATTTTTCAGAGGAGGCGTTCTTTAAAGAGTAGACAACAAAAAGAAAGAAACAATCAATAGCTACCTTGATCCAAAATATGAGTAATCTGTACTTAGGCCCAGAAAACTTTGTGGTCTGTGGGAAGAAATCAAATATTTGTAAAGCAATAAACTAAAAGTAATAAGAACAGTTTGCGTGAGCAATGCAAATCACATTGACCTAGAATATTGCAGTTAATCCCCACGATAAACCCCAGGAAATGAGTGGTAATATTTCTGCTCTACCTGACAGCACTGAGACC
This sequence comes from Saimiri boliviensis, assembly GCF_048565385.1. NCBI lineage: Eukaryota > Metazoa > Chordata > Mammalia > Primates > Cebidae > Saimiri > Saimiri boliviensis. The sequence goes on from NC_133456.1 coordinate 83,820,190, forward strand.
TAGTGACATGCCCGAAGCTGCAAGGTTAGGTCTCCTGAGAGCAAGCACAACTGGATTTCTGTCTACCAGGATTGCTTCCATTTCACTTACCCAACAGACATTTACTACCAGGAATTCCTAATAATCACTGGTGCTGGGGATACAAAGACAAAACTGAAACCCTGTCGTCAACACATTAAATCTCATGAGCACCTCATTTTCCAAGAGGATCTTAAAATACATACTAAACATTGGGTCGATCAGCTCCCAATTTTTTAAGTATATTAATAAATAATAACAATGACAGCACCAGTTATCATTTAAGGATCTATTATATGCCACCAAATGCTACTGGCTTCAAGCAGGGACTCTAAAGCCAGACTACCAGCATTGGAATCAACTTTACCACTTCCTAGCAGTGTGATTTTGGGCAACAGTCACTGACTCTCTCTGTGCTTTAGTTTCCTCATCTGCAAAAATCAAGATAAGAACAGAATCTATTTTATAGTTAAGATCCATAAAGTGCTTAGAACAATACCTGTCACACTATGATTACTATGCATGTATCAGCTATAATTAGTATTACAGGGTGGCAGTAGCAACACCATTTTACAAACAGGAAACATATTCAGGCTGGAGAGATTTGTAAAGGACCCCAAATGTGGTAGTATCAGATGACGCAGGTCTGCTTAACTACCAAGCCCACACCCTCTCCCTGGGTTCTGCCGAAAGCACAGGCAGGGTCTGCCTACTTTTGTCTGATGACTATTTTCTCAAAGTCAGATGGTGGAGGGTTACTGAGCAATAATGGAAGTACCCACTGTGCACCCAGCACTATGAGGCAGAAAAGGAAGCGAAAGCCAGTACCTATCCCTCTGCGGTTACACATAGGACCCAAGAAGACAAAACAAGTATGTAACATACATGGAAACACAGAAAGCAGGTTGGAGCTAACCAAACAGGCGCAATCCAGTAACGTCTAAAGGAGGGAAGTAAATGTGAGCATATTGTGTGACACAGATACAGAGATGCACTTAACTAGGAAAACTTAACCACTTACAAGGGAAAAAATGGAAACGGTATAAGACACTCCACTCAAGGAGCAGCTTTCCTGGAATCAGATGGGAGACGTGAATCTGCTGCTCCCTTAGTACTAGGTCTAGACTTGATTTCAACTGAGAGCTTACCTGGTGCTTGAAGATCTAGTGCAGCCAAATCACACACATGTTCAACATACGCGATTCCAAGCCCTCACAATGGAAAAAATAAGACCGACTACTTAGGTGGCTTCTGCACTCAGTACTTGCAACCCACTGACAAGGGATGCCATCAAGCCTGAAATAGTCAAGAAGGTGGCCAAAGCTGAGGGAGGGAAAGGTGAGTGGTTTTAAGAGTGTCATGACCATTAAGAAATGAAATCAGGCCGGGCGCGGTGGCTCAAGCCTGTAATCCCAGCACTTGGGAGGCCGAGGCGGGTGGATCACGAGGTCGAGAGATCGAGACCAACCTGGTCAACATGGTGAAACCCCGTCTCTACTAAAAATACAAAAAAAAAAATTAGCTGGGCATGATGGTGCGTGCCTATAATCCCAGCTACTCAGGAGGCTGAGGCAGGAGAATTGCCTGAACCCAGGAGGCGGAGGTTGCGGTGAGCCGAGATCGCGCCATTGCACTCCAGCCTGGGTAACAAGAGCGAAACTCCGTCTCAAAAAAAAAAAAAAAAAAAAAAAAAAAAAAGAAATGAAATCAATGTGTAATGATATCTTCATCCAATGTCTCAAGGAAGAAGCTGCGGAATTATATGAGGACACAGAAAAACAGACTAAAGAAAAGTTAAAGGAACTGATAAATCAATTACAAAGATAACCATGAAAAACAAGAATTGGGAAGTTGGAACCTTCCTAGAATTGCCAGTGTTCCAAGCAGCAACATGCTAGATTAATTTCTAAATAAGGTTCCCTGAAGGAATGACATGCTGAGCATTATTTTGTACATTTCATATTTATGCATGCATCTTGCTGTATGGTGTTTATAACAAAACCGTATCTACTACATGTTCACAGAAAACCTAAGAAATTTTCTTAGGAGCATATTTTGACTAGACTTGCTTGCTGACTTATGCCTCAGCCCAAGCCAACCATCACATTTAGTACTCAATTGGAGATACAATAATTTATTCTAAAACTGAAAATAAACACCGCTTTTTGGGGGCAGGATGTTGGTCTCTAGTAAGGCACTTTTTGAAAGACTTCCAGGAACGGTTTGGACTTCTGTGAGATTTTTCGCTTTTATAACCTCTGCTCAGCATCTGACTATATATTACACTTAGATTTTTTTTTTTTGAGACGGAGTTTAGCTCTTGTTACCCAGGCTGGAGTGCAATGGCGCAATCTAGGCTTACCGCAACCTCCGCCTCCTGGGTTCAGGCAATTCTCCTGCCTCAGCCTCCAGAGTAGCTGGGATTACAGGCACATGCCACCATGCCCAGCTAATTTTTTTATATTTTTAGTAGAGACGGGGTTTCACCATGTTGACCAGGATGGTCTTGATCTCTGGACCTCATGATCCACCCGCCTCGGCCTCCCAAAGTGCTGGGATTACAGGCTTGAGCTACTGCACCCGACCCACACTTCGATTTTTAAAAACGAAAAAAGATTTAGTGGCCAACTTCAAGAAGTTCTAATAAATTCTCTCAACAAATAAAGAGCTGTATTTTAGTTTGCTTCATTTGTTCAGCGTTTTTCCCTTTCAGACTGCTGTCACACCTAAAAAAGGCCAGACTTAGCTGTGACACTTGATGGAAAGAACTCTGTACTCCAACCCAAGTGTGTGGGATGGAAGGGTCCCTACCACAAAACACACCCCATAATCCAAGTTCTTGTGTCACTCTTGCTCATGTGGCTACACACACCTCAGGAACTGGGCTCACAGGAGGCCTTCCACACATGCAAAGCCACCATTATTATTGTGTGACCTTGCACAACCCACTTTCTCTAAGCCCAGTTTCATCTTCAAATTGAACAGGACTGGAGGAATCTGGTGGTTCCTCACAATGTA